>NC_053393.1:313926115-314248880 GCF_905171765.1 Bufo bufo
GACAGGTACATTTAAGCGATATATCGCTTCAGTACTAAACAACGTATATACATACAAAAACATCTATATCCAGGATTACCCTGGATTAATAACAACTTTCTGTCATACATATCAAAAACCCAAAAGCCCATCCCCCCCCCCCAACCCCCCATCCCCCCACCCTGCATACCTGACCTGGTGCGGCCGCCGCGAGGGGCGGTAGGGCGCTCATATCCCTCTCTTGGGCAATTCTCAAAACTTCGTCAAATCGGATCCTATTCCTGTTTGGTGTGGACTGGTATAATGGTATTTATTGTTTAAGAATATCTGGCAGTTTGTTTTTGTTTTTGTTTTTTTATTATTATTATTAGGGCATAGCCACAACTCATGGGTGGTCATCAGTTCCAATCAAGGCGTTGCCTCTCGCCATTTCCCCTCTCAATGCTCCCGTCTCTGTAGGATAGCTCACCCCACGCCGTTTCATGTCCTCAAAGTCGGTTATTCTTGCCATTTAACTTTGCCATTCCTTTATTGTTGGGGATCTATCTTTCACCCATTGTCGCAGAATCATTACCTTAGCCAACAGGAATCCCTTCAGATCTTAATAACTGGGCAATCCCACAGCATATGCACAAAACCGGCAGCGACAAAAGAGCATTTCAAGCAACTAAATTCCTGACCCTTATTACTATACATTTTAGATAGAAGACTCGGAGTAACGTATAGACGATGTATTATTTTGAATTGTGTCAACCGGTGTTGTCGTGAAAGGGAGGCCTTCTTGATATTTTGATATATTTCCCGCCATTGTGAAGGGTTGCATTCCCCTATATCCGCCTTCCATTTATCTACACTTTTAAATTTAGTAACCGTGCTTAATTCCTCAATAAATCTCCTATATATTAATGAAATCTTAACTTTATTCCCGACTATATTATAGCAAAGTGATAAAAACCTCTGAATAACTGTTATCAAAGGTATTTTTTTAAGCGTGCATGCTAATGCATGTTGTAATTGATAATATCTATAGTGTTCTAATGCCGTTATTGGTGTATGTTGAAACAGTTCCCCTATTAATTTAATTTTCCCTTTTGTGCATATATGTGAGACTAACGTAATACCTCTTCGAGTCCAATATTCATTTTCATTAAGTGTCGAGAACTCCGTTAACGCCGGGTTATCCCATAACGGGGAAAAATCCAGCACTTGAGGGGCCTGAATAAGCACCTTAATTTTATTCCAGGTCTTCTGTAGCGCCGCCCCAATGGGGCAGGGAAGGTCCACACGCTCGAGAAGCCCGGATTCCAGTATACTGAATATATTATGTGTATGCTGTTGAAGTTGCCCTGAAATATGGGATAATAATACTCCATCCCCAGTATTGATGCACCACTGTAGTTGTGAAGACAGGTAATAAACTTGGAAATGGGGCAGGCCTAGGCCACCATTACCTGCCGCCATTCGCAAATATTGTAACTTAATACGGACCCTTTTTCTGCCCCATATCAGGTCATTTATCAATCAGATTGAAAACACTATCCTCAATCCAGGCGGGGCAGGAACTAACCGTGTACAATATCCAAGGCAACAGAACCATTTTAACCACCTCCGGACCGCCTAACGCAGGATTGCGTTCCGGAGGTGGCAGCGCTGCGCAGAGTCACGCATATACGCGTCATCTCGCGAGACGCGAGATTTCGCTCAAAGCCGGCCCGCGCATGCGCATCGCGGGCCGGCAAAATTTAAAGAAGTATTTCGTCACCAGCCTGCCAGCAACGATCATTGGCTGGCAGGCTGGCGATTTTCAAAAAATCCAATCCAAAGTCATATAACAGATCATATTAGTAAATATGATCTGTTATATGGCTTGTCTGCTCCTGTGCTGGTCCTTTTCGTCGGTTGGATCCAGCACAGGAGCAGACTGAACTGTGAGTAGCACCAACACTACACCTTAGCCCCAGATCACCCACCTGCACCCCAATTAACCCTTTGATCACCCCTTTGATCGCCCCTGTCAATCACTAGTGAAAGGAAAAAAAGTGATCAGTGTAAACTGTCACTTTTTTTTTTTCACTGGTATTGGCTGTTAGGTTTTAGGGATAGTTTAGGCCCCTTGGTTAGGTAGTTAGCGTCAGTTAGCGCCCACCCCACCGCACCGCAGTCACTTTTATTCGCTGTTTAGCGTATCGCTAATCAGCATTTGTACTTTTATAGTATCTGTAAGTGATCAAAACTGATCACGGTCAGATCTATAATAGTATTAGTGTCACCTTAGCTCGCCCTCCACCCAAAACGCAGTGTTTGCCCGATCAGGCCTGATCGGTCGCCCACACGTGCGTTCACCCACGCCCGCCTCACCGCAGTGACAAAAAATATATATTTTTTGATCACTGCACATTCATTTTACACGCACTGCGGCGATAAAAAAATCAGTTTTGATATTTTTTATCAACTGCAGCAGCCTCCGGTACTTCGCTAGCCTCCCCTTTGTAAGACAGGTTTGCTTTTTTTCTTGGGTAGTCTCAGGGAATACCCCTAAATTTAGTAGTCCAAAATGTCAAACAGGGGGTATTCTTCTGAAGAGGCCTACAGGATTCTGACCCAGTCGGATGAGGAGTGGGAACCCTCATCTGACGAATCTAGCGGGTCAGAATATGAACCTGTGGAAAGCAGTGGCTCTCTGACCCAAAGTTCGGACGAGGAGGTGGAGGTCCCTGGCAGCACCAGGCGTACCCGGCCCCATGTCGCTAGACCACAGGTTACGCAGGATCCGCTTCAAGAGCAGCAGAGTGGGGCTGTCGCTGCCGGATCACGTGGTGAGGCATACACCAGCAGCGCAGCCCTTCCTGGACCTAGTACCAGCACTGCCGTACAACATGGTGAAGTAGCGAGCACCAGAAGGGCAGTTGAAGCTGGTACGGTGGCACGTGCAATAGTTACCCCGTCGCAGCCACCGCAAAGACGGGCCCGTAGAGCCCCTAGAGTCCCTGAGGTGCTGGCAAATCCTGATTGGCAGTCACCAACTTCAGCCGCACCAGTAGTTCCCCCTTTCACCGCCCAGTCTGGAGTTCGGGTTGAGACGGCTCAAATCGGTTCGGCCCTGGGATTTTTTGAGCTGTTCTTGACTGCGGAGCTCTTGGACTTAGTCGTGGCAGAGACCAACCAGTATGCCACACAATTTATAACCGCTAACCCGGGAAGCTATTATGCCCAGCCTTTCCGGTGGAAACCAGTCCAAGTTTCCGAACTTAAAATTTTTTTGGGCCTTCTCCTCAACATGGGCCTGACAAAAAAGCATGAATTGCGGTCATATTGGTCAACGCACCCAATTCATCACATGCCCATGTTCTCTGCTGCTATGTCCAGGACACGATTTGAGACCATCCTACGTTTTCTGCATTTTAGCGACAATACCACCTCCCGTCCCAGAGGCCACCCTGCTTTTGACCGGCTCCACAAAATTCGGCCCCTCATAGACCATTTCAACCTGAAATTTGCAGATTTGTATACCCCTGAGCAAAACATCTGCGTAGACGAGTCCCTAATACATTTTACCGGGCGCCTTGGCTTCAAACAATACATCCCAAGCAAGCGTGCCCGGTATGGGGTCAAATTGTATAAGCTCTGTGAAAGGGCCACAGGCTATACCCACAAATTTCGGATCTATGAGGGAAAAGATCAGACCCTGGAGCCGGTCGGTTGCCCTGACTACCTGGGGAGCAGTGGGAAGACAGTCTGGGACTTGGTGTCACCCTTATTCGGCAAGGGGTACCATCTTTATGTGGACAATTTCTACACAAGTGTGGCCCTCTTTAGGCATTTGTTTCTAGAACGGATTTGCGCCTGTGGCACCGCGCGAACTAGTCGCGTGGGCTTCCCCCAACGGCTTGTAACCACCCGTCTTGCAAGGGGGCAGAGGGCTGCCTTGTGTAACGAAGAACTGCTCGCGGTGAAATGGAGAGACAAGCGTGACGTTTACATGCTCTCCTCCATTCACGCAGACACGACAATCCAAATTGAGCGAGCAACCCGTGTCATTGAAAAGCCCCTCTGTGTCCACGACTATAATGCGCTCATGGGAGGGGTGGACTTCAATGACCAGATGTTGTCTCCGTATTTAGTTTCCCGCAGAACCAGACGCTGGTATAAGAAGGTGTCTGTATATTTAATTCAATTGGCGCTCTACAATAGTTTTGTTCTCTACAGTAAGGCTGGGAGAACAGGATCCTTCCTCAAATTCCAGGAAGAGATCATCGAGAACCTCCTTTACCCAGGAGGTTCCGTGGCCCCATCCACCAGTGTAGTTAGCCGTCTACACGAGCGACATTTCCCCAGTGTCGTTCCTGGTACCTCAACCCAACCGTCACCCCGAAAAAGATGTCGTGTCTGTAGCAGGAGTGGAATAAGGCGTGACACCCGCTATTTCTGTCCTGACTGTGCTGACCACCCTGCCCTATGCTATGGAGAGTGTTTCCGGAAGTACCACACACAGGTACACCTAGCATAGGGATCACATCTCACCAGGACAGGCACACAGGGCTATTAGGGCCCATTCACTCACTGCTGCTGCAAACCTCTCCTTTCACCTGGGATAAAGTGCATAACGTACTTCGCCACATCTTTGGGCGATTTGCGCTTTGCACATTGTCCCATGGGGAAGGAGAGGTTTGTTCTATAAAAGGTAAAAAAAACTAAACAAAAAAAAAAATACCGGTAAGTAAAAAAGTTAAATGTTCAGTTAAAAAAGTTTAAAAAAGTTTCTATGTTCTGTTCAACAGTTAATAAAGTTATTGCTTTGCGGCCTGGTTTTTTCTTTTTTGTTTTGTTTTTTTTACCTTTCAGGTGGACCAACCGATCGACTAGCTGCAGCACTGATGTGCATTCGGACAGAAGCATTGCGCTGCTGTCAGATTACACGCAAGTCGGTGTATGCGGCGCTGCAAGACGAGATTTCTCCTCTGCAGTAAAAGATACGTTTGCCGAGGCATATGAGCTGAGGAGGTGGCGGTGTTCATATACTTTGGCAAACACTTTGTATATATAAAAAAAAAAATCCCGGCAATGATTTATTCATCCACATCGATTGATGTGAATGGAGAAATCTGGTTTGCCAGGGCATACGAGCTGAAGTGGGTATGGATGTTGGGCGGAGCTCCTATGTCCTGGCAGACGCCTTTCCCCTCCTTTTTCTTTTTTTGGCAGAGATTTTTTCATCCACATTGATCGATGCGAATGAAGAAATCTGTGCCGTTCATTTTTTTCTTTCAGCCCAGAGGCTGAACGGAAAAAAAAAAATCTCATTACCCGTATGCTCAATATAAGGAGAATAGCAGAAACTCCTAATGCTGGGCATACATGTAATGATTGCGGAGACCCTCAAATGCCAGGGCAGTACAAACACCCCACAAATAACACCATTTTGGAAAGAAGACACCCCAAGGTATTCGCTGAGGGGCATATTGAGTCCATGAAAGATTGAAATTTTTGTCCCAAGTTAGCGGAAAGGGAGACTTTGTGAGAACAAAATCAAAAAAATCTATTTCCGCTAACTTGTGCCAAAATTTTTTTTTTCAATGAACTCGCCATGCCCCTCATTGAATACCTTGGGGTGTCTTCTTTCCAAAATGGGGTCACGTGGGGTATTTATACTGCCCTGGCATTTTAGGGGCCCCAAAGCGTGAGAAGAAGTCTGGTATCCAAATGTCTAAAAATGCCCTCCTAAAAGGAATTTGGGCACCTTTGCCCACCTAGGCTGCAAAAAAGTGTCACACATGTGGTATCTCCGTATTCAGCAGAAGTTGGGGAATATGTTTTGGGGTGTCATTTTACATATACCCATGCTGGGTGAGATAAATATCTTGGTCAAATGCCAACTTTGTATAAAAAAAATGGGAAAAGTTGTCTTTTGCCAAGATATTTCTCTCACCCAGCATGGGTATATATAAAATGACACCCCAAAACACATTCCCCACCTTCTCCTGAGTACGGAGATACCAGATGTGTGACACTTTTTTGCAGCCTAGGTGGGCAAAGGGGCCCATATTCCAAAGAGCACCTTTCGGATTTGACAGGTCATTTTTTTCAGAATTTGATTTCAAACTCCTTACCACACATTTGGGCCCCTAGAATGCCAGGGCAGTATAACTACCCCACAAGTGACCCCATTTTGGAAAGAAGAGACCCCAAGGTATTTCGTGATGGGCATAGTGAGTTCATAGAAGTTTTTATTTTTTGTCACAAGTTAGTGGAATATGAGACTTTGTAAGAAAAAAAAAAAAATAAATCATCATTTTCCGCTAACTTGTGACAAAAAATAAAAAGTTCTATGAACTCACTATGCCCATCAGCGAATACCTTAGGGTGTGTACTTTCCGAAATGGGGTCATTTGTGGGGCGTTTGTACTGTCTGGCCATTGTAGAACCTCAGGAAACATGACAGGTGCTCAGAAAGTCAGAGCTGCTTCAAAAAGCGGAAATTCACATTTTTGTACCATAGTTTGTAAACGCTATAACTTTTACCCAAACCATTTTTTTTTTACCCAAACATTTTTTTTTTATCAAAGACATGTAGAACTATAAATTTAGAGCAAAATTTCTATATGGATCTCGTTTTTTTTGCAAAATTTTACAACTGAAAGTGAAAAATGTCATTTTTTTGCAAAAAAATCGTTAAATTTCGATTAATAACAAAAAAAGTAAAAATGTCAGCAGCAATGAAATACCACCAAATGAAAGCTCTATTAGTGAGAAGAAAAGGAGGTAAAATTCATTTGGGTGGTAAGTTGCATGACCGAGCAATAAACGGTGAAAGTAGTGTAGGTCAGAAGTGTAAAAAGTGGCCTGGTCTTTCAGGGTGTTTAAGCACTGGGGGCTGAAGTGGTTAATCAACGCAATCCTATTAATCTGCGAGAGTGGAAGTTTCTGCCAAACCCTTATTTTTTTCCTTATTTTTGCAACTAAAGGGGTGATATTTAATGTACTATAGTCCCTGATGGTATTGCTAATTTTTTTCCCTAAATAGTCTAAATGGTCTGTTGGAGCGATAAATCTGACCCTGAGATCGTTAGGTGGAGGCATCCGATTCGGGGCGAAGAGCACAGACTTTACCCAGTTTATCTCATATCCGGCAATTCTACCAAATTCGTCTGTTATCCGCATAACATCTGGGACGCTTCTCCATCCATCATTCAAATAGAGCAATACATCGTCTGCATATAGACAGATCTTATCGTCCGTCCCTCTCCCCCCAAAGCCCAATATACAAGGATCAGCCCGTATCCTACAGGCGAAGGGTTCCATAAAGATTGAAAAGAGGAGCGGAGAGAGGGGGCAGCCCTGCCGTGTCCCCCGCATTAGGGAAACGGCAGGGGTGAGTACCCCGTTTACCCTAATTCTGGCCGTTGCTTCACTATATAGCAATTTAACCCATCCAATAAATTCCTGGCCCAAGTTCATCCTATGCATGACGCGCCAGAGGAAGGACCACTCCACCCGATCAAACGCCTTGGCGGCGTCCAGAGACAGGATGGAGCGGTCCTCCCCCCCTCCAATCTGAATGTTAAGGATGGTCCGGCGTATATTAGTCTGGATCTGTCGCCCGGGGATAAACCCTGTCTGATCTGTGTGGACTAGGCCAGTTATTACTTTTTTTAACCTGTTGGAGAGGACTTTAGCGATTACTTTGTAGTCTGCATTAAGCAGCGATATAGGGCGATAACCCTCAACTTTATTGCCATTTTTCCCCTTCTTAAGAATCAGGGTAACCGTTGCCTCCGTCAAAGACGGGGGCAGCTTTCCACATTTACTAGATGCATTCAGAACCTGCAGCAGCCCGGGCAGAAGCACCCCCGCATGGCACTTGTATATGCCGAACGGGAGCCCATCCGATCCGGGCGCCGAGGAGCCCCTGGTCTCTTGTAAAGCCGCCTGTAGCTCATCCAAAGAAATGGGGGCACTCAAGGGGGCCAAGACCGAATCCGAGAGCGCCGGAATCTCAACCTGATCTAGGAAGTCGTCTATCTTGGTCCCTGTAACATCCGCACCGGAGCAATATAAATTGCCAAAATATTTTAGAAACTCTCCCTCCATCTTCACTCCTCCTTCCAAACGACGCCCATCATCTGTCAGTATTTGTCTAATTTTCTGGGGGGGTTTTTGATTCGCCATGATAGAAGCCAATAGCTAAAGTTAAATTCTAAAGGAAATTATTGAAAGGTCTACATGCAGAGCATGCTCTGCATATGTTGTTTTTTTTGTTGTTGTCCCTACCTATATTTTTAAAAATTCCTAAAATCGTGCATTTTTCACACTGGCCACTCGACCTAAAATACATTGTGTTTCTGTTCTTTGAAACAAACAAAATAGACTGGAGCTGACCTGACTGTCTCTTCTACGGGGGAGTTTTCTAGGCATGCTCTGTGACCTGAGCAGAGTTCATGCGCATGTAAATAAGCTTCGAGAATCGCCTGTTGTGAATGGTGGATCCTGTGTTATTTATATATAGGTGATATCTGTCATTGTAATTCTGCTTGTGATGATAATGCAATAGCTACTGAAAAGTTACCTACACAGGACAAGAAATGTTAACATTATTAAACCTAGTGGCCAGTGCAAATACTGCATGATTTCCGTGTTTTTTGTTTGTTTGTTTGTTTTTTATATAGGTGGCTAAATGGAATATTAAAACAAAAATCACCAAAAAATCGAAAAAGTGTATAACATAAAAATATGATTTAACCCCTAGACGACTAGCACCGTAGTCAGTGACTTAACGCCCAGTGTCGTACTTTTACGGAGTGCTGATCGGTCAGGCACAGGAGCTGTGCTTGCTCAATCAGTGGCAGGGGCCAGCTGTAACTGCCAGCATTGGTGAAAACTCCAAGCCAGTGGATTGACCTCTTAGATGCCGCCGTCAATGCACCCATCCTGATCCCATCGGTTCGCCGCAATTGTTCTAGGGGACTTGCCAGCTCTGTGGCTGGGTCTCATAGGCGAACTGTCAGTTTGAGACTGACAATTGCAATGTCATGTAATACAGTATATATTGTACTGCATTGGAAGGGATCAGACTCTCAAAAGTCCCCTAATGGGACAAAAATAGTAAGTAAAAAAAGTGTTTCTCGCACATTCCATTGGGGGACACAGACCATGGGTATAGCCTAGGTCATTACTAGGAGGAGACACTATGCAAATAAAAAAGAGAGCTACTCCTCCCCGGGCTATACCCCCATGCTCCACCGGGAGGACCCCAGTCTTGCTTAGTGTCGGATAAGGAGGTGACATTTTAGACTCTCTACTCCCGTTTATTTTTTTCAGCAGAGGACGCAGGGTCGCAATTTTGCTTCCCTGGTCTCTCGGTGAAGCGAGCTCCGGGGTCGAACTGGCGTCCCCGGCTACCTCCCCCCTTCCCCAAGAAGTTAAGTGGAACCGGGCTCGACCTGCAGCTCCGGCGGCCTACCAGATCAGGGGTCACCTATCCTGCCCTCCTTCCAGATCACTGCCACTCCTTGTGCCAGCTGACTGAAGAGTTGACCTCCGCTGGTGTGGAGCAGAGGGCGAAGACTGCAGGACGCAAATAAGTACACAGCACTCCTGCAGAGCTCCCTGTCTTCCCTCGGTCTCCCGGTGTGACAATTAGGGCCGCTTAGTGGGTGGGTTGAAGGGGGGAAGGATTCCTGTCTGGGGCAATCGCTCTTGCAGAAGTGGCAGCTTCCTCGACTCTCCCACAGCGGTGCTCTATGGAGCGGGCTCTCCTACCCTTCCGGCGGCCGTGACTCTATTATTTTTCATACTTTCCGTGCGCCTTCCTTGGCGCGATTTGTGGGCGGAGCCTTATTTCTTCAGCTCCGGCGCTTCTGTCTCAGCGCTCTCCGCGCGGCTGCTCCGGGCTCCACACTTGTCGCGGATAGTGTTTACTCAGCGTGCTGCAGGAACGGTAGGAGACCCTGACCCCTTTCTTTGCAGAGATTGCTGCCATCATGCCGAAACCTGGGGCCCCCCAAAAATCCAAGTCGGCTCCTCAGGCCCTACTGGGGCCATGTAAGGTCTGCTGTTTGCCACTATCGGTCACTGGATCCTGTGACTCTTGCCTTGCCTCTGGACAGGATCATCCTCTTCCCCCTCCTCCTCCTCCTCCTCTCACTCAGCCCAGTCCTCCCTCCACCCCGTCGGAGCCCGCGGAACCCGCTTGGGCCTCTGCCATTTCTAGGGCCGCCGCTGATTTAGCCCAAGTCTCTCGGGCCGCCATGGCCTTCATGGAACGCATGGCGTCCACGGATCCTGTGGCTAACACCAATCCACTTCCCAGTGGTTCACACAGAGGAGGCTCGGCTGCTAAGAGGCAGCGTACACAGCAGCATCCATCCTCAAATGATTCTGCTTCCCCTCCTCGCCTGAAGGCCCGTTCAGACACTTCCCCTTCTCGCAGGGACCATAGATCGGAAGGGGAAAGATCCAGTTCTGACGAGGACACAGACCTGGAACCCTCGCCCAAACTGTCCACTATGTTGGCAGACTTGGTGGCGGCGGTCCGGGATACTTTTGATATCCAGGGCGAATCTCCTTCCGCTGGTAGCCAGGAATTCCCTCTTTTCCACTCTAGGAAACCACAAACGGTTGTATTCCCCATACATGGCGAATTCGACAAGGTCCTCTCTAAGGCCTGGGACCGCCCTAATCACCGGTTTTCTGCCACAAAACGCATGGATACTCTTTATCCATTTCCGGCAGAAAATGTGCAGCAGTGGTCTTCTCCTCCTAAGGTCGACCCGCCGGTGGCCAGATTGGCTAAGAATACGGCCATACCTGTCTTGGACAGTTCATCTCTGCGGGACTCGGTTGACAGGCGTTTGGATTCTCTGTCCAAAGCCATCTTCACTCTGGCAGGCACAGGCCTGCGGCCCGCTTTCGCCTCGGCCTCGGTGTCCAGAGCGCTTTCCGTATGGTTGCAGCGCCACCATCAAGACCTAGCGGAGCAGGATGCCTCTGCGGACACCTTGAACTTTGTCCTCCAGATGTCTCAGGCAACAAAGTTTCTCTGCAAAGCTTCCTTTGATGTTAGCATTCTCTTTGCACGGGTTTTGGCCCTTTCGGTCACTCAGCGCAGAGAAGTCTGGTTGAAGGTTTGGGACGCTGACGCTTTCTCCAAGCGTTCCCTCACTAACCTCCCCTTTGCGGGTTCCAGGCTTTTTGGTGCTAAGCTGGACGAGATCATCTCTGACGCGACGGGGGGCAAGAGTACCAACCTGCCCCAATCTAGATCCAAGCGCACCTTTGGAGCTCGGTCCTCCGGTTCTAGGAACCAGTCCTTTCGTCGCTTCTCCTCTTCCAGATTTGCGGCGGCCCCCTCCCGCAAGAAGCCTGCCTTTAAGCCCCAGCCTTCCTGGCACCCGCGGCCACAATCAGCCCGCCCCGTGTGTCACGGAACCATGAACCAGACGTACAACAAGAGATAAGTGAAAATAAGAAGGCTTTATTGAAAATAAAGCTGTAAAGCAAAAGTCCAAACGGATGGTGAAACCGAGCAGAGTCTTTGCGAAGCCAGAGGTCAGGAACCAGAAGGGTAGTCAGACGAAGCCAGGATCAGGAACCAGCAGGGTAGTCAGACGAAGCCAGGATCAGGAACCAGCAGGGTAGTCAGACGAAGCCAGGATCAGGAACCAGCAGGGTAGTCAGACGAGGCCAGGATCAGGAACCAGAAGCAGCAGCAGTCTTAGAAGCATGTGAACACAAGAGGACCAAGCAAGGAACTGAAGCCACAGACCTCCTATATATATGAGCTAGGCATCCAGCTCCTCCCAGGGGAAGGAGGAGCCGCAGGGTGGAAGGCTACAAGAAACCCAGGACCCAAGATGGCCGCCAGCACATGTCAAACGAAGGAGAGCAGCAAGCAGGTAAGACCATGACACCGTGGCTCCCAAGCAGTCCTCCGCCTGAAGGGGCGCCCCCATCTCTTACGGTGGGGGGCCGATTGCTCTCCTTTCAACAGGTTTGAAGAGCTCATATCCAGGACGCCTGGGCCCTGGAAATTGTAACATCCCGTTACAAAATAGAATTCGCTTCCAGGCCTCCGGAGCGTTTCTTCCCTTCTCGGGTTCCGGGGGATCCTCATCCCTTTTGCAGGCAGTCTCTTCCCTTTTGGAGAGGGGAGTGATTGTTCCAACCTATTCGTTGTGCCAAAGAAAGAGGGATCGGTGCGTCCGGTTCTAGACCTGAAGCTGTTAACCGGGTCTCTGCGGGTCCGGAGGTTCCGGATGGAATCCCTCTGCTCCATTATTGCTTCTCTTCTTCCAGGGGAGTTCCTCGCATCTGTGGACATACAAGACGCCTATCTGCATGTCCCTATAGCAGAATCTCACCACAGGTTTCTGCGCTTCGCTGTCGGCTTCTCCGTACCAGGGGCATATCTCAGTTGCCCTACCTGGACGACATACTGATAAAGGATTCCTCCCTTCCCCAGGCCAAGGACAGCGTCCGAATCACTGTTCAGACTCTAGAACAGTTCGGCTGGCTGATCAATGTCCAGTAGTCATCTCTTCACCCCTCTCAGAGGGTGACCTTCCTAGGGATGGTTCTGGACACCACGGCAGCTTGGATATGCCTTCCGTATTCCAAGTCCTCTCGGATTCAGGAGTGAGGAGTCGGTATCTCGCCTACTGCGCTCCCGACGTCTCTCCATCCGGGAGTGCATGAAGGTTCTGGGGCTTATGGTGGCCTCCTTCGAGGCCGTCCCCTTTGCCCAGTTTCACACTCGGCCTCTGCAGCAGGCGATCCTGTCCTTTTGGGACAGGACATCGCACGGTCTGGACTCTCAGGTCCGTCTGCCTCCTCGGGTTCGTGTGGAACTCCATTTGTGGCTGTCCCCTGGGTTGGGGTGGTGTTCTCCAGGCCCGGATGGAGCAGGGGGTTTGGTCGGCGGCGGAAGCCTTCCGATCAATGTGCTGGAGCTCAGAGCAATTTTCCTCTCCCTTTCTCATTGGACTCCTCTCCTGGCAGGTCACCTGGTAAGGGTCTAGTCGGACAATGCCACAGCCGTGGCTTACGTCAACCACCAGGGCGGCACCCGCAGCCGAACGGTGATGCAGGAGGCGGAAAGGATCCTCCAGTGGGCGGAGACTCATGTTCCAGTACTGTCGGCAGTATACATCCCAGGGGTCGACAATTGGAAGGCGGACTTTCTCAGCCGCAACACAGTGGATCCAGGAGAGTGGTCTTTAAATCCGGAGGTTTTCGAGGACGTCTGTCGCCGGTTGGCCCGCCCGGACGTCGACCTGATGGCATCCAGGCTCAACAACAAGGTTCCCACGTTCCTGGCCCGTGCTCGGGATCCGGAGGCGTATGTGGTGGACGCGCTGGTGTCTCTGTGGCAAGGCTTCCCCCTCCTTTATGTCTTTCCACCACTGCCTCTACTACCAAAGGTCCTTCGCAAGATCACGTCGGAAGGGATTCCGACTATTCTCATCGCCCCCGATTGGCCTCGCCTGGTTCTCGGACGTCACTCGGATGCTGGCAGACGTTCCGTGACCTCTTCCTCTCAGGGAGGACCTACTGTCTCAAGGACCGCTCTTCCACCAGAATTTACGGTCACTTCGTTTAACGGCGTGGCTGTTGAGACCGCCATCCTGAAGAAGAGGGGCTTCTCGGACTCTGTTGTGAAGACCATGATCAAGGCCAGAAAACCAGTTTCCTCCCGGATATACTATCGTACCTGGAAGGCCTTTCTTGCCTTTTGTGAGAAGCTAGGCCTTTCTTGGTTCCGGTGGTCCTCTCCTTTCTCCAGTCGGGCCTTGAGATGGGAATGTCCCTGAGCTCCCTGAAAGGCCAGGTCTTGGCTCTAGCCATTCGGTCCCTCCGTATGTTCCTCCCCTGCCCCCCTGGGATCTCAATTTGGTTCTGTCTTCCCTCCAGGCTGCTCCCTTTGAGCCTCTGAGTGAGGTTTCTTTGAGTCTTCTCACCTGGAAGGTGGTCTTTTTGGTGGCCATCACCTCGATCAGGAGGGTATCTGAGCTGGCCGCTCTTTCCTCTAGGGAGCCCTTTTTGGTCTTCCACCAGGATAAGGCGGTGCTACGCCCGGTCCCTTCATTTTTACCCAAGGTGGTCTCCGCCTTCCATCTTAATGAAGATATAGTCCTGCCCTCTTTTTGTCCATCCCCGGCGAACCGCAAGGAGAACGCTCTCCATTTCCTGGATGTTGTCCGTGCTCTGCGAGTGTACCTGTGTTACTGCCCCTTTCCGCCGTACGGATGCCCTTTTCGTGATTCCCGAAGGGCCTCGTAAAGGTCTGGCGGCTTCCAAGGTCTCGGTAGCTCGGTGGATTCGGTCGGTTATTGCCACGGCCTATCGTGCCCGTGGCAGGGTTCCCCCAGCTGGGGTTACCGAGCACTCCACCAGGGCGGTGGGGGCCTCCTGGGCTAGGCGTAATCGCGCCTCGGCAACTCAAATTTGTAAGGCGGCCACCTGGTCGTCCTTACATACCTTTTTACAAAGTTTTACCAACTGCACTCTTTGGCATCGGCTGATGCTGTCCTTGGGCGCAAGGTATTGCAGGCGGTGGTTCCTGTTTGACCTCTGGGCGTTTCCCCCGGAGGTGCTGATCTTTTTCCTACCCCATGGACTGCTCTGGGACGTCCCATGGTCTGTGTCCCCCAATGAAATGTGCGAGAAAAGGAGATTTTTTGTGAAACTCACCTGTAAAATCTTTTTCTCGTCTTTTCCATTGGGGGACACAGCTCCCTCCCATTCTTGCCTGTTGCAGGAGGGGTTGGTTTAGTTCTTCGGGACCTTAGGGTTATCGGTCCGATAGCGGTATTCCTTTGTTCTGGTCTCTGTAGTTTTTTGTCTCCTTCTCCTACTGCTTTTTCTCGCGCTGGGGTCCTCCCGGTGGAGCATGGGGGTTTAGCCCGGGGAGGAGGAGCTCTCTTTTTTATTTGCATAGTGTCTCCTCCTAGTAATGACCTAGGCTATACCCATGGTCTGTGTTCCCCAATGGAAAAGACGAGAAAAAGATTTTACAGGTGAGTTTCACAAAAAATCTCCTTTTTATAAAAAAAAATGCTTCTTTCCCCTCATTAAGCCATTTACAATTCCCCAAAAAAGGAAAAAAAAATACATATTGGGTATCACCGTGTCTGTAATGACATAATTTATAAAAATATCACATGTTCTACCCCGTTAGGTGAACGGCATAAAAATGAAAGCGTTGCCAGAATAGCCATTGTTTGGTTATCTTGCCTCAATAAAGAATAACATTGAGTGAAGTAGTAAAGAGTACTATGTAAACCAAAAATTATTTCAATGAAAATGTCAACTAATCCTGCAAATAACGAGCCCCCCACACAAGACCATCGCCAGAAAAATATAAAAATATATGGCTTTCAGAAAATAATGACTCAAAAACATGATTCTTTCTGTTCAAAAATGTTTTTATTGTAAATAGACATATTAGGCATCGTTTTGTCCACAACATGATCTATCCCGTCAGGTAAAAAAAAAACTATGCAGACCTTTTTTGGTCACCTTGTCTCCCAAAAATCATACCTTCAAGGGATCAAAAAGTCATATGTACCCGAAATGCTACCAATGAAAACGTCACCTCAAGGAGCCCTTACACAAGACCATTGCCAGAAAATTTTTAAAAAGGTCTTTCAGAAAATGGTGGCGCAAAAACTATATAAAAACTATGAAAAAACGGTATAAAATTGTTATCTCTGTAACCTCAGTTTTCCCACACCGTGTACTCAGCAATAACAAGACCCAAAATCAATGGCAGAGTTGCTGCCTTTTCATTATCTTAGTTCCCAAAAAGCTAAATAAAAAGTGATCAAAAAGTCGTATATACTCCAAAATAGAACCAATTACAAAAAAAAAATCCCCCACACAGGTCCATCGAGAGAAAAAATAAACATATGGTTCTCACAAAATGGCAGTACTACTGCCACAGAGCCTGTTCACCAGTAACATGGTGCTTGTAAACCAGTCCTTTAAAATATGTGCTGCAAAAGCCAAAAGTTGGTCTTTCCCATCTGAACCCAGCAACATACCCAAACAGCAGTTTTCGTCTACATTTATGGCATTTAATTACCTAGTAAAACCACTACCAGTGTCTCAGATGGTACGCTGGGCACTGAAATGCCGTATCTATGGAAAACTTGCAATTTTCATTTTGCACCTTGCCCTGCTCACTCCATTCTTTGACAAATAACTTGAAGGGTGTTCCCAAAATAGGGTCACTGATTGGGGGTTTCCATTCTACTGGTACCTCATGGGCTCTGCAAATGTGATGTAATGCCCACAATCCATTCCAGCAAAATCTGTGCTCCAAAAGCCAAATGGCGCTCCTTCCCTTCTGAGCTCTGCCATCTGCCCATACAGCAGCTTATGTCCACATTTATGGCATTTCCGTACCCAGTAGGAGCAGGCTATTAATTCAAGTTGGGTGGTTTGAGTCTCAGATGGCACCAGGTAGGCATAACATATTTGGCACTGAAATGCCATATATGTGGAAAACCCAAAATGTTCACTTTGCATGATCCAATTTGCATTCATTTCTGCAAAATACCTGTGGTGTCAAAATGCTAACTCTACCCTTCAATACTTTGAGGGACAGAGTTTCAAAATTGATTCACTTCTCGGGAGTTCCATTTATTAATTCACCCCAGAGCCTCTACAGTTGTCAGCACAAGATATGTAAATCACATTGGACCTCAAATGCACATGGTGCTCTTTTACTCCTGAGCCCTGTTGTATGTCAAAATAGGCAAAAGGCAAAATATTAGGCCCATATGTGGGGTGTTTTTAAATACAGGAAGCACTGCATAATAATAAGAGAGTTGACTTTTCAAACATATTGGGCACTGAAATGGCATATGTGTAAAAAAATTTATTTGGGGGGTCAAGATATTCATTACACCCTCTGATAAATTCTGTGAGGTTTGTGGTTTCTAAAATGGTGTCACTTCGTGGGGGTTTCTATTTTTACTTAAAGTGGTTGTCTCCCTTAAGACATTGGTGGCATATTGCTAGTATATAGAGAAAAAAAACACAATGCAACAACACTCTACAAACATGAATAAAGTACAATAATGCCATAGTTATAGAAGATATTCTGGTGCTAATGCTACACTTATTTTGTAAATTTGAGATTCTCTGCAAATACATTTTGTACAAAATTATTTGGGCCCGTCTGTCGGCGTCCAGGGGATCTCTATAAGACAATAGCCTAACACTAAATACTACCTGTTATTTGCCATACTGGACGCCATAATATTCAGGGAATGCAGGTTCCACATGCATGCTGGGTCCACTCTGCCTTTTACCATTTTCGTTGCCATAATGGCCTCCATTAAATCCAAGGAATGCAGGTACAAACATGCATGCATGCCGAGCCCACTCTAGATGTCAGGCGGCTTCAAACGAATGCAGGGAGAGCAGGCTACAGATTTATACTTCCACTAATCAAAATCAGCCTATGGGGCAGACAGGCTGTTCAAGTGTGGAAGACTAACTGGAGTCAGCCACACCTCCAGCTCAGTACAACTGCAAGAAAAAGGGGGTCGGTCAGCACATAGAATATCTTCTATAGCTATGGCATTATTGTACTTTATTTGTGGTTGCAAAGTGCTGTTGCATTGTGTTTTCTCATCCGTCTCATTGGGGGACACAGGCATTGACCATGGGTATAGCTATTGCCGCTAGGAGGCGGACACTAAGCACACAAAGTGTAAGCTCCTCCCTCTTCAGCTATATCCCTTCTTGCAGGGACCAAGCTAATCAGTTTTAGCTTAGTGTCTGTCTACTGATTTACAAATTTTGTGTCTTTTTTTCTAGCGGGAAGCTTCAGGCAGTCCGAGTAAAAACTGCCTGCACTCCCACCCAGGAGACGGGAGACCAGGGGGTCACCCAAACCCCCTGCTCGTTCCCGCTCTCTAGAAGAAAAGGAGGACCAGAGGTCCCTGTAAAATCCTCTGTCTCCTGCCAGCAAGCGCATCACCACGGCAGCCCCAGCGAAAGTCCCCTCTGTTTCCGGTGTAGCATCCCTCACCAAGGGGCCGCACACGGAAGGTGGTGATCCAGCTGGAGCCAGGGGGGCAGGTGAGTAGAGACTGCCCACAGTGCCCCCTCCAGTACCCTCTCCTCCCCCATGTGAGGGTCCCCATGTGGTCGCCCTAGGTAATATGGGCGGTAATGGGAGCCCCGTAATGTTTAAATGGTACCTGGTGCAGGGCTCAGGGGGCTGCTCCTGCTGTGTGGCCTCCTTCCTTGGTCCGGCAGCATCGTCCTCATCTCCGCTTCCACAGGGCCACCGGAGCCATTGGTAATTGAGGTCCCGGCTTCTGTGCGGCCTACTCCTGCAGGGCCTCCCCACAGCTTATTTTTCCCTGACCGGCGTCTGGGTTCGGCCGGGGATACCGACGGTGCGTTCCGGCGAGCACAGGGGCGGAGCCTGAGTGAGGGGGCGTGGCCTGATGGGCACTGTGAGCCGGAGTCATTTTTTTGGGCGGGGCGGTCTTGTGTTTGCCCCGCGGCAGAGGGAGAGTGGGCTCCGCCCACTTCCGGGATTTAAAGCACCTGGTGGGACGCTCATGGTGTTGGCTGCTTGGAGGGACACAGGCTGGGTGAGTGTTGTTTGTCCCTTTTTACAGGGTCTAACCTTTCCCTTTTCCTTATTGGGGTGCCAGGGGTATCATTATGTCTGAACCAAGGTCCCGAAGCAGGCGGTCCCGTTGGTGCGTCATTTTGCCTGCGTATCATATTGCGCAAAATTTCCATCCCCTCAGTCAGACTCCCTCTGCCTTGCGTGTGCTGCGCCGCCACCAAGCGGCTCGGCTCCGGACCCATTGCTTCCCGCTGCCCAACCTACGGAAGAACCGGAATGGGCATGTTCCCTGTCTAGGGTGGTACTGGATGTCTCCAATACCAACAAAGCTATTGTGGATATATTGGGGCGTTTGTCGGCAAGGCAGTCCTCTGACCGGTCTGACTCTGAAGAGGCATGTTTTTAGGAGAGAGGGTCAGATGAGGATGTTGTTTCACCGGAGGGTGAGTCTCCCAAAACTATCCTCCGTGGTGGACAATTTAATTGCGGCAGTTATTGAGACGTTGCAGGTTGAGGATCCAGCTCCGTCACCTGCCAGCGCGGGTGTTTCCTTTTATGAAGTTCTGTCATTCGCACAAGTGTTTCCCCATCCACCAGGAGTTTGATTCCTCTCTCTCCAAGAAGTGGAATTTACCTGATAAACATTTCATGTTGCCATAACGCTGAACATCCCTTTTCGGAGGATTTGACTAAGAAATGGTCGGCTCCACCTACAGTGGACCCGCCAGTTTCCCGCTTGGCTATACCTTGCCAATGGCGGATGGGGCTTCTTTTTCTGATATCAAAGATAAGAAGCTGGAAGCTTTTGCAAAATCGGCCTTTGAAGCAGTGGGCACAGCGCTGCAGCCGGTGTTTGCCTCTACATGTGTGAGCAAGGCTATGGGAGAGTGGGCAAGTAATTTACGTCAGGGTCTCGAATGGGGGGGTTCCCTCAGGGGAACTTGCAGATGTGGCCCTGCAGCTCTCGTATGTCAGTGCATATATTTGTGAAGCATCTTTGGACGCGGCCAGGTTTATGGCTTGCTCGTCAGCCCTGTTGGTGGCTATTCGCCGTAAATACAAACTGAAAAGAATGGCGTGGTATTAAACAAGCAGGAAGTGCTCAAACCCACATGCAGTTGTGCATATATATAGGGGAGCAAATCCTGCACTTGTGGCCCGTTGCTAATGACGATCCCCAGCAAAAATGCATTCAGTGGAGGATGCAGCGAACCACAAGTACCACAATAGACATCCTACACAAGATAGCAATTATGTGGATGTGATAATCAATATAGCAATATAACAAAATAATAACAAAGACAGGTGCACTCTGCGGTCTTACTAAACCCTCAAACTGATTTTAAAGGGATTCTGTCACCAGTTTTCAACCCTGTCAGTTAAACATATGCTGATGTTCAGGGCCTCATCACGATTCCTAATGTGTGCTTATAAATGTCATCTGTGGGCTTATTTAGCTAAAAAACATCTTTTACTAACCTGTCAGTCAAACAAATAAGGTGCCCAAGGGGATGTGAAGCGATGCCAGGTGCCGGCCGCACCCGCCGCCGTTCGTGCCCAGCGCCGGACTTCTGCGCCGCCTCCTAATCCTCTGTGCCGCCTCTCGCTCTCCCTCCCCCCTCCTCCTGCTGTAAGATCTCGCGCATACAGTGGTTGAGCAAAGTGCCTGCGCATGCGCCGGCACTTCGCTGGAAGAAGCCAAATGGAGAAGTCCGCACGGGCGCATCAGGCAGAGGCCTGTGCGCACGCGCGAGATCTTACAGCAGGAGGAGGGGGGAGGGAGGGAGAGCGAGAGGCGGCACAGAGGATTAGGAGGCGGCGCAGAAGTCCAGAAAGGCGGCGCTGGGCACGAACGGCGGCGGCATCGCTTCACATTTCCTTGGGCACCTTATTTGTTTGACTGACAGGTTAGTAAAAGCTGTTTTTTAGCTAAATAAGCCCACAGATGACATTTATAAGCACACATTAGGAATCGTGATGAGGCCCTGAACATCAGCATAATGTTTAGCTGACAGGGTTGAAAACTGGTGACAGAATCCCTTTAAAATTGAGAGATTAGCCAACATATCCTACGGTGTAGGACAAGTCTGAGCCCGAGCACCGCGCCAAGGTTTCTCAAGTAGCTCGGGGACCTAACACTCACATACCTGAGCCGTATGGGCTATACCAGGAGCCAGTGGGCAAATTAAAATCAGTGGGCAAATTAAAATCAGTTTGAGGGTTTAGTAAGACCGCAGAGTGCACCTGTCTTTGCTATTATTTTGTTATATTGCTATATTGATTATCACATCCACATAATTGCTATCTTGTGTAGGATGTCTACTTTGGTACTTGTGGTTCGCTGCGGGCATCCTCCACTGTATGCATTTTTGCTGGGGATCGTCATTAGCCACGGGCCACAAGTTCAGGATTTGCTCCCCTATATATATGCACAACTGCATGTGGGTTTGAGCACTTCCTGCTTGTTTAATACCACGCCATTCTTTTCAGTTTGTATTTATAGAGATGCTTGGAGGTGTATAAACTCCAATTTAAATGTGCCTGCTTTCCATCTACAGGCTACATTTAGGTGCACCTGTGAGGCCTGGGCCATATCAGCCAGTCTTGAGTGGGACTCGCAGACTCCTCCCTCCTCCCATTGCAAGCATGGTTACATGCTGGAGGTAACTGGTGAGTTGTTTGTGAGTCGGCCTCATGCTCCTGTAATTTGCCCACTGGCTCCTGGTATAGCCCATATGGCTCAGGTAGGTGAGTGTTAGGTCCCCGAGCTACTTAAGAAACCTTGGCGCGGTGCTCGGGCTCAGACATGTCCTACACCGTAGGCTATTTGCCGTACCCTATGGCTCTCATGCTGGGTGGCAGATAATGCTTCAAAGCGGACCCTGACAGCCTTCCCCTTTACCGGCGGCAGACTTTTGGTAAGCCATGGATGAGATCATTTCGGACGCAACAGGTGGTAAGAGCACCCATTTACCACTGAACAGGGGGCGGTCTAATAAATCAAAAAAGCGGAAGCCTTTTTTTCATCCCTTTCTGAGTTTTCCGGCCCCAAGGGAGCGTCCGATAAGTCGGCCGCAGGCCAGAAGTGCAAGCCTTCCTTCAGGCTGCGCCCTTCCTGGCATTGGATCCTTGGGATCCTAATCTAGTGCTCAACGCTCTCCAATCTTTTCCATTTGAGCCTTTGCAGCAGGTGTCGCTGCGCTTCCTGTCTTATAAGGTGGCTTTTTTGGTTGCAATTACTTGTATCCGTAGAGTGTCGGAACTCGCGGCTCTGTCATGTCGGTCGCCCTTCCTGATCTTCTATCAGGATAAGGTGGTCCTTTGCCCTGTGCAGTCCTTCTTGCCGAAGGTGGTGTCAACATTCCATCTAAATGAGGAGATTATTCTTCCTTAATTTTGTCCGGACCCGTCTCATCCTCGAGAACAGTCGCTCCATACTCTGGATCTGGTTCGTGCAGTGCGTACCTATCTGTCCCAGACGGCATCTTTCAGGCGGACAGATTCCCTATTCGTGTTTCCAGAGGGGGCTGGCAGCGTCAAAGACTTCCATTTCCAGATGGATTTGTTTGGCTATTGTGGAAGCGTACCGCGTTAAGGACTGGGCCCTGCCCTTCCGGATGACTGCTCATTTGGCTCGGGCGGTGGGAGCCTCTTGGGCGATGCATTACGGGGCTTCGGTCCTTCAGGTGTGCAAGGCCGCAACCTGGTCGTCTTTGCATACTTTTTCTAAGTTTTACAGGGTTCACACCTTTGCATCTTCTGATGCTTATTTGGGGCGTAGAGTTTTGCAAATAGCGCTTCTCTGATTTGCAGGGGGGTTGTAGTTAAGCCCACCCCCAAAGACTGCTCTGGAACGTCCCAAGGTCAATACCTGTGTCCCCCAATGAGACTGATGAGAAATCTAGATTTTTGTACTCACCGTAAAATCTGTTTCTCTTCCGTTTATTGGGGGGGGACAGCTCCCACCCAGTTTTTTGTTTATGGGCTTTTTTCGGGCCTGTGATTCTGAGTTTGCACATAATGTGATTTTCTTATGTCTGGCTTCTCCTACTGCTTTTGCACTAAACTGATTAGCTTGGTCCCTGCAGGAAGGAAAATAGCTGAAGAGAGAGGAGCTTACACTTTGTGTGCTTAGTGTCTGCCTCCTAGTGGCAACAGCTATACCCATGGTCAATGCCTGTGTTCCCCAACGAACAGAAGAGAAACAGATTTTACGGTGAGAACAAAAATCTAGTTTTTATTTTGTTGTGTTTCTAGCCATGGTGACCTGCACCTGCGTATTGGAATTTGCTGACTGACCCCCTTTTTCTTGCATATTGCTAATGCATATGCCATCAATGTCAGATAGGTTCGGGTCCCACCTCTGGGTCACAGCTGTCTCTAAAACAAAATCCCCAAAGTGAATGAGAGCACATTGCGCATGTGTGGCCACCTTCTATTTCCAAGGGAGTTCCGAAAATAACCAAGTGCTGGCTTGGCTACTTCCGCCAGTCCAATTTGAGTAAATGGAGCAGTGGCTACGCTTGTGTGGTGCGCTCTCCATTGGTTTCTGTGGGACAAAAATAGCCGAGCGTGCTAGCAATATTCCAGCAATTTGTGAGGTGACACGACCCCGTATACCTTAGAGCCTCTGTAGTTGTCGGTCATTGTTGTAGAAATCATCAAACTAGGCCTCCAGTGTACACGGTGCTCTTTCTTTTTTTAACCCTGCATTGTGCCCAAACTGTTTACAACCACATATGGGGTGTTACCGTAACAAATTGTGGGTTGTTGATTTTTTCCGTTACCCCTTGTAAAAATAAAAAATTTGGGGCTTATGCAACATTTTATTGGAAGAAATTAAATTTTTCATTATCACAGCCAAGTGTTTCTAAATTCTATGAAACACCTGTGTGTTCAATGAGGTCAGTACACCCCTTAATAAATTCATTGAGGGGTGTAGTTTCCAAAATGGGGTCACGTTTTGGAGGTTCCACTATAGGGGTACCTCGAGGTCTCGTCTAATGTGACATGGTGCCTGGAAACCATTCCCCCAAAATCTGTACTCCAAAAGCCATATGGCGTTTCTTCCATTCTGAGGCAATACAGCAGTTTGACGTATTTCTGTATTCAGTAGAAAATGCATATGAAATTGTGGGGTCCCTTTTCACCGGTTACCTC
Organism: Bufo bufo; assembly: GCF_905171765.1. Classification (NCBI taxonomy): domain Eukaryota; kingdom Metazoa; phylum Chordata; class Amphibia; order Anura; family Bufonidae; genus Bufo; species Bufo bufo. Next base: position 313,949,847 of record NC_053393.1, read on the forward strand.
TTGTAAAAAAGAAAAATCTGGGGCTAATGCAAAATTTTATTAGACAAAATGTAATTTTTCATTTTCACCGCCAAATTGGGTCAAAGCACTCACTACACCCCTCAAACAATTCTTTGAGGGGTGTAGTTTCCAAAATGAGGTCACTTTTTGGGGGTTTCAACTGTTAGGGGTACCTCCGGGCAGGGTGGATTTGTTTTAAATCAAAATTATTTAAATCACTAGTCAGTAAGGCTTGATTTAAATCATAGTTTTCTACATAAAGACTAATTCTTGCTCGTATAACTTATAATATGCAAGTAGATGAAGATTTTTTTGAATAACAACTTTTCATATTAGTTTGATTAGGTTGACTCTGCATTCATAGGTTTGTAGAAGTTAGGATTAAGGTATTTTTCTCAACTCTGTTCATGTTATAACATTTTTGCTGTGAAGAAGAGGCATGTGATCTCTGCTGAGTCAAATTCAGTTTTGAGAACTGCAAAAGTAAACCAAGCATCTGTGATCATATCTTGTAGGCAGAGAAACTGCCCAATAATCTTACAAAAACCTCTGGAAGAGCATGACATTGTGAATGGATTAATGGAATTTATTTACAAAAAAAATTACACATATAGAAACATAGAATGTGTCGGCAGATAAGAACCATTTGGCCCATCTAGTCTGCCCAATATACTGAATACTATGGATAGCCCCTGGCCCTATCTTATATGAAGGATGGCCTTATGCCTATCCCATGCATGCTTAAACTCCTTCACTGTATTTGCAGCTACCACTTCTGCAGGAAGGCTATTCCATGCATCCACTACTCTCTCAGTAAAGTAATACTTCCTGATATTACTTTTAAACCTTTGCCCCTCTAATTTAAAACTATGTCCTCTTGTAGCAGTTTTTCTTCTTTAAAATATTCTCTCCTCTTTTACCTTGTTGATTCCCTTTATGTATTTAAAAGTTTCTATCATATCCCCTCTGTCTCGTCTTTCTTCCAAGCTATACAACAATTTCCTTTAATCTTTCCTGGTAAGTTTTATCCTGCAATCCATGTACTAGTTTAGTAGCTCTTCTCTGAACTCTCTCCAAAGTATCAATATCCTTCTGGAGATATGGTCTCCAGTACTGAGCACAATACTCCAAATGAGGTCTCACTAGTGCTCTGTAGAGCGGAATGAGCACCTCCATCTTTCTACTGGTAATGCCTTTCCCTATACACCCAAGCATTTTGCTAGCATTTCCTGCTGCTCTATGAAATTGTCTGCCTACCTTTAAGTCTTCTGAAATAATGACCCCTAAATTCCTTTCCTCAGGTATTGAGGTTAGGACTGTATCACTGATTTTATATTCTGCTCTTGGGTTTTTACGCCCCAGGTGCATTATCTTGCACTTATCAACATTAAATTTTAGTTGCCAGATTTTTGACCATTCCTCTAGTTTTCCTAAATCCTTTTCCATTTGGTGTATCCCTCCAGGAACATCAACCCTGTTACAAATCTTTGTGTCATCAGCAAAAAGACACACCTTACCATCGAGGCCTTCTGCAATTTCGCTGATAAAGATATTAAACAATATGGGTCCCAGAACAGATCCCTGAGGTACCCCACTGGTAACAAGACCATGGCCTCATATACTACTCCGTTGACTACAACCCTCTGTTGTCTGTCCCTCAGCCACTGCCTAATCCATTCAACAATATGGGAGTCCACGTACAGCCTTATTCTACATAATTAAAAAACTAATCTTTATTTCATGATGGAATAACCTTTGGATGGTAATATATTTTCCTCAAAAAGCATTTTATATATATATAAAAAAAATCTGATTTAAATAAAAAAAATCAAATTTTTTTAGATTTTTAAAAAAAAATCATTGATTTTTATCCACCCTGCTTCAGGGTCTCCTCAAATGCGACATGGTGACCGAAAACCTTTCCAGCAAAATGTGCCCTCCAAAAGCCATATGGCGCTTTCTGTTCTGAGCCATGCGTTATGCCCATCAGTTTGACCAAATATGGGTGATTCTGTGAACTGCAGAATGAGGGTAATAAATATTGAGGTTTGTTTTGCTGTAAACTCTTGCTGTGTTACAGGATAACATGGATTAAAATGGAAAATCTGCAAAGAAAAAAGTGAATTTTTGAAATTTCACCTCCATTTTCCATTAATTCTTATGAACGACCTAAAGGGTTAACAAAGTTTGTAAAAATCAGTTTTGAATAATTTGAGGGGTGTAGTTTCTAAAATGGGGTCATTTATTGGTGGTCCCTCAATGTCACTTCAAAACTGAATTGGTGCTTAGAAAACTCGGTTTTGGAAATTTTCTTGAAAATTTGAGAAATTGCTGCTAAAATTCTAAATCTTCTAACTATAGTTGAGCGAAGCGAGCTTCGGATGCTTCATCCAAAGTCACTTTGTTCAAAACTTCAGAATAATACTGTACGGAGATTCGTCTCCGTACTGTATTAGAATGTATGGGCTCTGATGAGCCGAAGTTAGTTATTCATGAAGTTGCATGTGACTTCGTTGAATAACTTCAGAAATTGATTTTTTTAAGTGGAAAACCACTTTAAAACTTGAAACCGAACTCTGCTTCGCTTCCAACTAGTACCTCGGAATGCGCATGTTTCTTATAGTGCATTTCCTCCTGAAATACTGGGAAAAATGGGTCGTTCTACAAATTTGTTCTAATAAAGCACATGCTTTGATTAAAAATTTAATTGGAGAGGGAAAACATACAGATAAGTCTCCAGCAAATTCTAGGCTACTCATTAAAAGTTATCTTAAATGCCTTGAAGTGGCAACCAAAACCTGAAAGAAATAGGGAACTGCTGTTCGAATGGATCAAAGAATAGCCCAAATTGCAAAGACTCAGCCAATAATCGCCTCCAGAAAGATCAAATATCTGAAGTTACCAGTGAGTACTTCTACAATCAGAAGAAGTGAAGCCAAGTTACTAGCAAGAACTCCCTGCAAAGTCCCATTGTTAAAAAAAAAAGAAGTCTTGAATAGGCTAAAATTTGCCAAGTAACACTTTGACTAGCCCAAAGTGAATCTGCTCAACATTTTATGGACTGATGAAAGCAAAACTGTTCTTTTTGGGTCTAGTGGCCACGGACCCCCAAGTACTGAATCAAGCCATAGTACACTGTGAAGATAGTAAAGCATGGTGGTGCAAAATTTTTTATATGGGGATGTTTCTCGTGCCATTGTGTGGGGCCTATTTATCGCATACGAGGGACCATGAATCATTTTGAGTATATCAGAATACTTAAAGGGATCATGTTGCTCTTTGCTGAAGAAGAAACACCCTTGAAATTGATGCTTCAACACAACAATGACCCAAAACACACTAGTGAGCGAACCACATCTTGGTTACAGACAAACAAGATTGAGTCCCTTGACCTCAATCACACGGAGAACTTGTGGAGTGACAAAAAATGTGGTTTATGAGCCAAAACCCAAAAATGGAGAAGAAATGTGGAATGTAGTCCTATCGTCCTGGACTGGAATACCTGTTTAGCGGTGCCAGAAGTTGGTTGACTATATGCAACACATGTCATGCAGTTCTCAGAAACCATGGTTGTGCCACTAAATAGTAGTTCAGTATATCAAGGTAATGTGAAATCTCAAACATTTTAGACAATACATTTTGTTTACTTTCTGTAAAGGATTAAAAAAAATTGGATATATTTTAATTGTTTTGATTTGGAATTGAATGTGTAGCATTTCCAGTGCATTTGCATTTATGGAAATAAAACGTACTATAATGATTTTGCTCTTTACTTTTTTAAACTCTCTGCTATTATTGTACAGTGTGTCAAGAGAAAACAATCTCAGAGCTGTAAACCGGTGTCAACGATATACCGCGGTATTATGAAACAGCGATATGGCGATATCGCTGTTTCCAAATAACCGCGGTATTTGGTGACGTCATAGGAGCGGTCATATGCGTGCTGACCGCTCCTAAATCTGTGTCAGCTCGCCCCTGCATCGTGCATATGCGTACCGTACATATTACTTCCTGCAACGGCGCCCCGGCTCCTCCTCGATCCCATATTCAAGTCTCCGCCCACTGGCCAAGCACAGGAGCGAGGCGCGCAGTCAGTCAGCAATCCGTGTCCAAGCCAAGGTGGGGGAAGAGGAGTGAGAGACCCTAACGGCCCAGGTGTCAGAAATAAAGGTTGTACTGTCTGTCTTCTGCGGCCCTGGCCCTGCCTGCAAGCTGCACTGCACATGGTGATGGCACTTGATGAACTATAATGTCTCCCTGTTGCCCCCGTACAGGAGCAACAAGAAGACATTACTGTATGGGGGCCACAAGACATTATTATACTGATGGCGCAGGGGTTACAAATTGTTGTCCCATACAGTATAATGTCACCTTGTGTCCCCCTTACAGTATAGTTCCTAAGTCCAGACAGTATAATGTCTCCTGGTGGTCCCCTGCAGTATAGTGACTCTTGTGGCCCACTGCCTGCTGAGCGGCCAGCCCATATTGTATATAATGTCTCCTTGTGGCCCGCTGCCTGCCCATACAGTATATAATGTCTCCTTGTGGCCCGCTGCCTGCCCATACAGTATATAATGTCTCCTTGTGCCCTGCTGCCTGCCCATAAAGTATATAATGTCTCCTTGTGCCCTGCTGCCTGCCCATACAGTATATAATGTCTCCTTGTGGACCCCATAGAGTATAATGTCTCCTTGTGGCTGCCCCCATACAGTGTAACGTCTCCTTGTGGCTGCCCCCATACAGTGTAACGTCTCCTTGTGGCTGCCCCCATATAGTATAACGTCTCCTTGTGGCTGCCCCAGTGCCCCATACAGAAATCACTGACATTCAAGATTCATGTGTGTAGGGGTAACAATAAAGCGATCACTGAACAATAAAACCCTAAAATATAACTTTTATTAATAGGCGGATAAAAATAATGAACCCCAAGCTTATATCTAATAAAGGTAGGTATGATGACCTATATCTGATGTCTGTACTGAGGATGCAGTATCAGTACAGTGAAATAATACAATTACAGCAAGGGAAAGGTTAACCAGCCTGACATCTGCATCTCTGATAAACCTTATAAATATATACAAAATAACCAGCAGTTGTTTGATAAAGACTCACAGTTACTTACATACAGATGATCTCATGATTTTTGGAGACTCATGGTTACACATCACCAGGTTGTCTGTGGGTCTACAGCCAGGAACATGGGGTGGGGAAGATCTTCTTTCCCTAAGTTGTCCCTGCCGGCTATCCCTGCCTAAAAGCAGAGCACCCGCCCCAAAAGGGGCGACCCCACTTCTCGGTGGCTAAACCCTCAGACGCTGTTCACTGATGAACCATTTGGATATCTCCACTTGGGGCAACGCGTCGGGAGGACTTTTCCTTCAGCAGGGATATCCAGGGCGTCTGAGGGTTTAGCCACCGAGAAGTGGTGTCGCCCCTTTCGGGGCGGGTGCTCTTCTGTTAGGCAGGGATAGCCGGCAGGGACAACTTTGGGAAAGAAGATCTTCCCCACCCCATGTTCCTGCCTGTAGACCCACAGACAACCTGGTGATGTGTAACCATGAGTCTTCAAAAATCATGAGATCATCTGTATGCAAGTAATCGTGAGTCTATATCAAACAACTGCTGATTATTTTGTATATATTTATAGGGTTTATCAGAGATGCAGATGTGAGGCTGGTTAACCTTTCCCTTGCTGTAATTGTATTATTTCACTGTATCCTCAGTACAGACATCAGATATAGGTCATCATACCTACCTTTATTAGATATAAGCTTGGGGTTCATTATTTTTATCCGCATATTAATAAAAGTTTATATTTTAGGTTTTTTTTGTTCAGTGATAGCAGTGCCCCATACAGTATAATGTCTCCTTGAAGCTGCCCCATACAGTAGAACATCTCCTTGTGGCTGCCCCATACAGTAGAACATCTCCTTGTGGCTGCTCCAGTGCTCCATACAGTATACCGTCTCCTTGTGGCTGCCCCATACAGTATAACATCTCCTTGTGGCTGCCCCAGTGCTCTATACAGTATAACGTCTCCTTGTGGCTGTCCCCATACAGTATAACGTCTCCTTGTGGCTGTCCCCATACAGTATAACGTCTCCTTGTGGCTGTCCCCATACAGTATAACGTCTTCTTGTGGCTGCCCCCATACAGTATAATGTCCTTGTGGCTGCCCCTATACAGCATAATGTCTCCTTGTGGCTGCCCCATACAGTATAATGTCTCCTTGTGGCTGCCCCAGTGCCCCATACAGTATAACGTCTCCTTGTGGCTGCCACCATACAGTATAACGTCTCCTTGTGGCTGCCCCCATACAGTATAACGTCTCCTTGTGGCTGCCCCCATACAGTATAACGTCTCCTTTTGGCTGCCCCCCATACAGTATAATGTCTCCTTGTGGCTGCCCCATACAGTATGTCTCCTTGTGGCTGCCCCCATACAGTATAATGTCGTCTTGTAGATGCCCCATACAGTATAACGTCTCTCTGTGGCTGCCCCCATACAGTATGTCTCCTCCTGGCTGCCCCCATACAGTATAACGCTTCCTTGTGGCTGCCCCCATACAGTATAATGTTTCCTTGTAGCTGCCCCCATACAGTATAACGTCTCCCTGTGGCTGCCCCCATACAGTACAACGTCTCCCTGTGGCTGCCCCAGTGCCCCCATACAGTACAACGTCTCCTCCTGGCTGCCCCCATACAGTATAACGTTTCCTTGTGGCCCCAAGTGTTTTTTTTTCTTCTAAATGGTTATTTATCGCGATATATATTATCGCGATAAATTTCTTAATATAGTTATCGTGGGAATATTTTTGATATCGCCCAACCCTAGCTTGGTCCGTAAAGTGAAAACTGTCTGTGTCCTGAAGTGGTTAAAGAATGTCATTTTCTGATGACATATTCCCTTTAAGCACTAGCATATTTTTAATACCCAGAGTAACACTAGCAGTTGCCAGCTGCACTAATAAATCAATGTTTACCTCTGGTTCCTCCCCATCCTTAAAAATGTATTTAGCTATTTTAACATAATGAGTAATATACCTCTGCGCATTTCACCTTTGCAAGTAGTCACATAAAACAACTTGCATGGGAATGTGTGTGAAAGGGAATGTACCCTAAAAAGGAAATCTGGATTTACTGGTAAAGTGGAATAAGTGGGGGATGTTTGGAAAGCTAAATTATTTCAGAAATGATTTACATAACTTTATTTATTTTAGAATTTCAGGACAGAACAAAGAGACAGCACCAAGAGCATGATAATTGTGCAACCATGCATTCATCTCTTTTCTACATGAATGACATAGGACTCCCCCAGTATAGGTCAGCTGAAGTGTCTTCCTCATATTCCTCTTCCATTGCAGCCACTTACACACATTTTAGCGTCCCTGAGACATCTGGTGGAGAGCTGCAGATGGTAAAGGATACACCTCCATATAGTGTCTCAGAGAATAGTTTGAATGACATTTCTAAAACGGAGACTGTTCAAAAAACCGAGTCACCAAATTACTCCGACACAGCAGAGACCTCTAATGTAGATGCTGACAGAAATACTGCTGTTCCTGGACTATCATCTTCCACTAGTGACTCTTCACATGAACCTAGTTCTGAAAAGCCTGCATCGAGCCATTCACAAGGAAAAACATCCAAAACTCTGAGTCCTGATATACTTCAACTTCTCAAAGGAAAGGATGCCAATACCGTAACAAATATCCTCCGGACACTTTCTCCCTTTTATCCTGCTCTTCAAGGTAAGTGTTTAGAAACAATATCCACAGTCTACATCGTCATATGAATCCTGAGAAAAGCAGTATACTGTATGTATATGGCGGAATTATGCTATTTAGGCCCACTAATAAATTCAGAGAGATTGTAATACAAAATGGCACAGGCAAATTACATCATCTTCATAAAATATTATTTCTTACATTTAAAAGGGTACAATGGATACTATTATTATAATTAGTAAGACTTCTTAGGGTTTGTTAAATATAAAGATACCACACACCAAAGCATGGTTGCTCACTGGAAGGATTCCTCAATCCAGTCTATGTAGAGTTGGTATTCATGTCATTTGATGCAAATAAAGTTCAAGTTTATTAATCACAGTATGTGACAAGCTGAATATGGAATCATATGACCTCCATCCTAAAAAAATAAATATTCATATTTTATCCAGAATAATTGATGACCTTCAGCCTGTCCCATGTCAAAAGGGGTCACATATCTGTTAAAGATATATTCCCACTCCTAGCCAAAGGATATGACATAATTGATAGGTTTGGGTCCCAGAGGTAGGACCCACATCTATCTCCAGAACGGAGATAGCAACTTGCTGCTGCGTTAAGGTACATGATAGGGGATAACTAGCTGATTGTTGAGGGTCCAACCACCGGGACCCCCACCAATCACGAAAATGAGAGTCCTGTTCCAGGTTGTGCATACACACTGGCACTCTATTCATTCTTTATGGGTACGCCAGGTTAGCTAAGTACAGCACTCTGCTGTCTCCAGCACTCCTATAGAGAAAGAATTGGAGCATCAGTGTGCTTGCATGACCTAGCTCTCCATCAGAACAGGGTAACAGGACCCCTCATTCTTGTGATCGGTGGGAGTCCCAGCGATGAGTTGGTTGTCTCCTAACCTGTTGATTAAAAATGTGTCACAACCCCTTCAATGCATATATATTGGTGGTGTTTTTTTTTCTTATTCAGTTCTTTTTCCTTTTCCTTACAGAAGTGAACCTTGAGATTCTTGCCCAGGTGCTTGTTAACACTGGGGTGCTCGACTGATGTCCTGAGATACCAGTTTATCAGTGTGGTATGAAAGCTGCATTTAAAATCCAGTAACAATTTCTTCCTGTTTAGTAACCAAGACCAAATAGAGTAACGTCCATTCTATACATTTTGTCTCCAAAGTGGATTGCTTTTATTTTAATAAAGTTTCTTGACTTCCAATTTATAATATACCATACTTTTTTATTTAAATTTTAGATGATTGTTTTTTGTTTCTAATTACATATATGTTCAGTGAATACTTTAATATTACACCTACCCTTTACAGTTTGAAACAAGCTGCGTATAGAGTATATTGTCTTGGGATATTTTAAAAGGGTTGTCCGCTTTTGTTATATTGATGACCTGTCTTTGGGATAGGTCATCAATATCATATTGGGGGAGGCGCAACTGCTGACTCCGCTGAAGAGAACGCAGCACTTGTACAATTGCTGTGATCTCTGTTCTCTCTTCTCTGTAATTACTCCTGCTCACCGCTACAATGTAGACAGTGAGCAGATCAATCGTACAAGTGTTGCACTCTCTTCAAACAGCTGATCGACGGGGGTGTTGGCCGTTATCCTGAAGATAGGTCATCAATATATCAAAAGCAGACAACCCCTTTAATGCCAGACTGATTATAGAGGTCCTGTAACCTTTCCCAACATGTCTACTTTAGTAGCAACTTGCATTCCCAATAGAGAAATGGACAATTCTCATAACTTTTATTATCGCACTGTCGTGTGATCCTATATATTTTCCATTCTGTGATTGTTCGTGCCGTTCCGTCTGGGCCTGCAGTTGTAATACGCATTACCCTTGGAGGAAATCAGTTTATCACCTGAATGTTAAAAAACTGTCCCTTTTGCAAGTGGTAATGAAGGTGGTTCCTGGAAATGCAGCCACTCAGCCTGGAACCTCACCAATCAGGGGTCCAGCAGCTTTTCAAATACAGGGCCAGAGTATGAAGAAAATATCTCATAAGCAATAACTCATCTCTGGTACAACTCACAAATTAATAATTGTGATCATTGTATTTCGTGTGATGTGGGCATTGTAAGGGGTCTAAACATGCCATCCCTGACAGCCAGCATTCCCACATGACCAGTATCTCACCTTCTGCGACAACCACACCGGTCATGTGTGGTATCAAAATGATCAGCCGGATATAATATGCATTATTAAAACATGTTGGGTCCCGAATAACCATTAGTGTGGACGGGAAGCTATGTTTTAATAATATTTAATGTCTGCCAGCTGAGTAAGAGAGGTGGAGCATGCACAGGTAGTGAGGGCCATCCCAGAAGGCTGGGACACAATAGGAGCAAGACTCCTCTCCGCTCTACTCTCTGCCGAATGGGGATAAAAATGAACTATTGTGAACATTTCTTTGACACAATTTGAGGATCGATCAGCCTTGGGTTGTGCTCCACTTTCCTCCTGTCCCTGGAAACCAGAAGAAACTCTGACCACACAATTCGTTAAATAAGAACTTTTCTGCTTTTTATCCTTTTATTTTTATACTGTTTTGTGCATGTTTATGTAGGTCTTATTTCTTTTAACTTTTTGTAACTACAGTTGTGTTCAAAATTTTTCAACCCCCCACTGAAATTGAGTGTTTTGGCCAGTTTGACATTGATTTTGATCATTTCAGTCATCTTGTTTACAATTAAATCAAAGAGGCACTTGTAAGTCAGACAAATATAACATAACATTTATAATGAAATAACCACAAATGTCTTTTCTGTGCTCACATCATTATCGGTTTTATTCAACCCCCAAGTGACATTCAATCTTAGTACTTAGTACAACATCCTTTTTCCAGTTATAACCGCTTTATAACGTGAAGCATAGCTTGACACAAGGGTCTTGCAGCGATCTACGGGTATCTTCGCCCATTCTTCATGGGCAAAAGCCTCCAGTTCTGTCACATTCTTAGGCTTGCGCACTGCAACTGCTTTCTTTAAGTCCCACCAGAGGTTCTCAATCGGATTTAAGTCTGGTGACTGCGATGGCCACTTCAAAATGTTCCAGCCTTTAATCTGCAACCATGCTCTAGTGGACTTGGAGGTATGCTTGGGATCATTGTCCTGTTGAAAGGTCCAACATCTCCCAAGCCTCAGGTTTGTGACGGACTGCATCACATTTTCATCCAATATCTCCTGGTACTGAAGAGAATTCATGGTACCTTGCACACGCTGAAGCTTCCCTGTACCTGTAGAAGCAAAACAGCCCCAAAGCATGATTGACCCCCCACCATGCTTCACAGTAGGCAAGGTGTTCTTCATAGGCCTTGTTCTTCCTCCTCCAAACATAGCGTTGATCCATGGGCCCAAACAGTTCTAATTTTGTTTCATCAGTCCACAGAACACTATCCCAAAACTTTTGTGGTTTGTCCACATGACTTTTGGCATACTGCAGTCGACGACTCTTATTCTTTGGAGACAGCAAGGGGGTGCGCCTGGGAGTTCTGGCATGGAGGCCTTCATTACGCAGTGTGCGCCTTATTGTCTGAGCTGAAACTTCAGTACCCACATCTGACAAATCTTTTTTCAGTTCCTCAGCAGTCACACGGGGACTTTTATCCACTTTGCGCTTCAGGTAGCGCACAGCAGTCGAAGTCAGCATCTTCTTTCTGCCACGACCAGGTAGCGTTTCAACAGTGCCCTTTGCCTTGAATTTGGGTTTAATCCTAAAAGTGGACCTGCACTTTGAAAAAACTTTTGATATGTCATAGCGACATATAAACTATTTTGATCAGTGCTGAGACTGCTACGAATCGGTAGAACGAGGAGAGAGAAGCCCTTTTACAGAATGCTCTCTCCTTGCTGCAGAAAACTGAATCCAGACATTCTGTTGACCCTGTCGCCTGCAATGAGGGGAGACAACATGTTATGTGAGCGCATCTCACATTCTAGTGATTGGTGGGGGTTTCACCATGGATCAAAACCTTTTTTGTTGCTATGACATATCAAAGTTTTTTTAATTTTCCTTTGAGCCAAAACAGATAAAGCAAAATATACGATGCACATAAGAGTTGTTACATTCACAAAAATTGTGCATCAAATACAAAAACATTGAAATACAGTGTGAACACAATTCGGTCCAATTTGTTAAGTAAGGAGGAAGTGACACCACAGAAAAAACCTAGTTATACCAAGGTCAAATGAGGTATAATGTGACTCACAGAAATGTCTATTGTCCATAATCTCCAATGACTGAATGTTGCAAAGACCCTAAAGTACCTCTCAGATCTTCACTGCAGTACCAAATAGTGTCTACAAAGGACAACATGAGTGTTGATATGTGCCTGTGATAGAACAGCCTCAATAAACTTGCACCATTTAGAAAAAGAAAAAAAAACCTTTTGTTTTGGCATTTGTCTCCCGCTTATCAATAAACATATATAGCTTTAATTGTGTGAAAACTTAGAGTGTGGACAGAATGCTTGGAGATAACCAATGCTGTAACACAGATCACTTGGCATCTAAAAAAATAATATGGACCAGAGCCAGGAATTTATCTCCTTCCTTCCAGTGTCTTCAATCGGTGGAATAGAATGGAAAAGGAGGGGTTAAGGTGCCATATGAATCGACACATTCCAGAGACGTTGGGTGAATGTTAAAGGGTTTGTCCAAGTTATGTTGAAAAAAAAAAGAGTAAATCACTGTAAACCTGATGGTCTGCAATAAATGCATAAGCTAAGCAAGTTTTAGGCAAAAACCAAATTATATTTCCTCCTTTACCTCGTTCTGTTAGGGCCCTTTGCTTACATGCAGTTGCAGAGCTGTGGGGCCATGTAACAACAATCCCTGAGGTTTTCCTCATTAATATTTGTTGGTGTCAACAAAAACTGCCTGCTGTCTGACTGCTGGGATACTCCTGTTGTATATGTGTGGGACTACAAGTCCCACCTGTACTGTACAATGACATTGCTGATACATATAGGATCTTCCCCCTACCTGTTACTTATGCAATGCTCTGCAGACACTTCTTCACAGCCAGCAGAAGAGTACAGAGGAGAGAACTCCTAAGTCTTTGTCAGCTTTGTGTTTGCATTGTGAGGAGCGTGGGAAGATCCTGTTCATAGCATTTGTCTCTTCAGTGCCTGGCCTGGAGAAGAGGATTTCCTGCAGCTGCTCAGTACCTGAGGCAGAGCCTCCAACCCTGATTCTGTGCTGCTTATGGTAGAATCCAGTGGGAGGGGAGACGCAGGGCAGACAGCTCAGTCAGCAGATCCGGCAGTGCCAGGGGGCATGGCTTATCTCTCCAACCAGCACAGCGACGTTCTGTGCTCAGAGGCAGACCTGCTCCCTCAGGCTGGTGCACGGAGCGTCATCAGAGCAGGGTAAGAAGCTGACATCACATGTGACGCTCAGCTAACTAGGAGAACAAGCCATTGTAGATAAAATAAGTGAATTGAAAACCCCTTACGTTTGCTTAGTTAGAAACATACAAAGAACATGGGGGCGGAGCTACTAAGACAGTGAGCAGACGCATGTCACTGCTGCTCTGTGAAGACTAATATTTGACTCGCTATTTCTAATAGAAATCTGCAATTCAGAGCCTGCATTTTGCAAGATTTCACCACTGCTTACTGTCTGGAAGACATAGATACAACTTTTATTCATTTTGAGCACATTTTATTTTGCAGCATCCAGCCAAGCCTCGGCCTAAATTTCCGGACACCCGGAGAAGGACGTCCGAGATCCAGCTTCTAAATCCATCTTTGGACCTGAGAAGGATCCAAAACCTCTCCCGATCATCACCCGGTAGACATAGCTATTATTTTATTTTATTTGTGGCCACTTCTCAACATTTTTAAACCTGCTTCCCGCTAAAACGCGGCACATAGCTCTGGGTGAGTGGGATATTTTACTCATAAGTTAGATTATATACTCGCCTCAGCAAGAGGAGACCCTGAAACACCCTCGGTTGATAACTTGGAGCAAATACACTGCTCAAAAAAATAAAGGGAACACTTAAACAACACAATGTAACTCCAAGTCAATCACACTTCTGTGAAATCAAACTGTCCACTTAGGAAGCAACACTGAGTGACAATCAATTTCACATGCTGTTGTGCAAATGGGATAGACAACAGGTGGAAATTATAGGCAATTAGCAAGACACCCCCAATAAAGGAGTGGTGACCACAGACACTTCTCAGTTCCTATGCTTCCTGGCTGATGTTTTGGTCACTTTTGAATGCTGGCGGTGCTTTCACTCTAGTGGTAGCATGAGACGGAGTCTACAACCCACAAAAGTGGCTCAGGTAGTGGAGCTTATCCAGGATGGCACATCAATGCGAGATGTGGCAAGAAGGTTTGCTGTGTCTGTCAGCGTAGTGTCCAGAGCATGGAGGCGCTACCAGGAGACAGGCCAGTACATCAGGAGACGTGGAGGAGGCCGTAGGAGGGCAACAGCCCAGCAGCAGCACCGCTACCTCCGCCTTTGTGCAAAGAGGAACAGGAGGAGCACTGCAAGAGCCCTGCAAAATGACCTCCAGCAGGCCACAAATGTGCATGTGTCTGCTCAAACGGTCAGAAACGGACTCCATGAGGGTGATATGAGGGCCCGACGTCCACAGGTGGGGGTTGTGCTTACAGCCCAACACCGTGCAGGACGTTTGGCATTTGCCAGAGAACACCAAGATTGGCAAATTCGCCACTGGCGCCCTGTGCCCTTCACAGATGAAAGCAGGTTCACACTGAGCACATGTGACAGAGTCTGGAGATGCAGTGGAGAACGTTCTGCTGCCTGCAACATCCTCCAGCATCACCGGTTTGGCATTGGGTCAGTAATGGTGTGGGGTGGCATTTCTTTGGAGGGCCACACAGCCCTCCATGTGCTCGCCAGAGGTAACCTGACTGCCATTAGGTACCAAGATGAGATCCTCAGACCCCTTGTGAGACCATATGCTGGTGCGGTTGGCCCTGGGTTCCTCCTAATGCAAGACAATGCTAGACCTCATGTGGCTGGAGTGTGTCAGCAGTTCCTGCAAGACGAAGGCATTGATGCTATGGACTGGCCCGCCCGTTCCCCAGACCTGAATCCAATTGAGCACATCTAGGACATCATGTCTTGCTCTAGCCACCAACGTCACGTTGCACCACAGACTGTCCAGGAGTTGGCAGATGCTTTAGTCCAGGTCTGGGAGGAGATCCCTCAGGAGACCGTCTGCCACTTCATCAGGAGCATGCACAGGCGTTGTAGGGAGGTCATACAGGCACGTGGAGGCCACACACACTACTGAGCCTCATTTTGACTTGTTTTAAGGACATTACATCAAAGTTGGATCAGCCTGTAGTGTGTTTTTCCACTTTAATTTTGAGTGTGACTCCAAATCCAGACCTTCATGGGTTGAAAAATTTGATTTTCATTTTTTTATTTTTGTGTGATTTTGTTGTCAGCACATTAAACTATGTAAAGAACAAAGTATTTTAGAAGAATATTTAATTATTTCTGATCTAGGATGTGTTATTTTTGTGTTCCCTTTATTTTTTTGAGCAGTGTATATTTAAGCACATTTGATCAAACTCCGCTCCGTCACTGCGGCCTCCAGCTACTCACAGAGCCACTGTCTAAAGTTCTGAGCGCCCTGCCAAGGACGCCTACACACCAGCTATCTTACTGGGACTTAATCCGGGAGAGTCCATACAGCATACAAACTAACAAGAGGCATATCTCATGAATGCAAGGGGTCTATAAAATACATAAGCAACTTGTGCTAAAGATTCCTTATAGCGATATCGCAATTTTTTTTTACCGCTTATTTAATAGTCACATTTCAGCAACAGATTCTGGTGTATCCACTCATACTGCCTTCTCTGTCTTGCTATATCTCAAGGAAAATTACACTTAAAGACTTTTAGTTTTCTTTTTTTATCGTTCAAATAAGATTGCTGTTACATATATTTAGGAGGCAAAGAATGGGCAAACACAAACAGCCCCAGGAGGACCCTATCAGGTCACATAAAACACCTAAGAAAACAAATGAATCCACAAAGATTCTTAAATCTTCATCAGAATCCTTCAAGCGCTCTAACAAAGACATATCTCAACAATCTTCATGGTCTGAGAGTGAGGAGGAACAAAACCAGGATATCTCTGAACTTAAAGAATATATCCGAGCTTTCCTTACAACTGCCAATTTGAAGCTTCTATTCAAAGAATTCACTACATCTATCAAAGAAGAATTGGCAGACCTTAAAAATGACATTAAACAAGTTTCACATAGCATTGATTCTCTTGAAGCGAACGCCCAGGTTTCATCACATGCTGAATATTTAGAGGACCTGGTCCTTTCTCAACAAAAGAAACTATTTCAATTGAAATTACATGCGGATGATCTTGAGAACCGTTCCCGCAGGAATAATTTACGGATCAAAGGGATGCCTGAAATAGTTGCGGACAAAGAGATCCCCCTGATTCTTTCACAAGTATTCAATGAGTATTCATGTATCATCCGAGAGCAATTGATCGAGATACACCTAGAGATGTCTTATGATGTCTACTCAGCTTTAAAATAAAAGAGGAGATATTTGCAAAAGCCAGACAGGCCAAGAGGATTGAGCATAAAGGTTCTGAGATTACAATTTTCCAGGACATTTCAAGGTGTACTCTCTCAGAAATCATCTACAGCCTCTTACTAGAGAACTTAGAGAGAAAAACCTCAAATATCGATGGCTTTTCCCCTTTGGCCTTCTAATCACGTCCATAATAAAAAAAACTTTTCAATTAGGTCCCCAGATGACCTACCTGAGATTTCTAAGAGGCTCAACATCCCATGTGGCGAGATAAGACGGGACTATACCCAGAGACAAAGACACCCACCCATGCTTCCTGAGCGCAACCCCTGGATCCAACAGACACCATTGTCCAGCAAAAGACAGTGCACAAGAGAGGCCCCTTCTCCCCCAACGCCATCGAAAAGTGGAAGAGCACCTCGAGACGGATGAATCTCCTTCATAATTACTAATTGTATTTTTCTATTCTGGGGTAAATAGTTTATGTATGCTAATTATATGTTTTACATTCTACCACATATGTACGATCTCTTTCACTATTGCCCCTTTGCTGCCTCCAGCTCTTGTTTCTATTCTAATTTACAATTAAGATGCTGGGTGTCGCACGACGCCTTTCCTATCTTTCTACTGATTTCCTACTTACGTATCCTTCTTCATATTCTTCAAACTATCCCTAACAAAATCTACTGCGTTTCTGGTCCCTTGGTGCTAAAGGGCTCATTTCACCAGGGGCCAGCTGCTTGTGTACCTATAGCCGTTTATCTGGCTGTACACTCTTCAGCCTCATGGTTCATAAGCAATTCTCATATTGTTTAGTACCTTTGCATATTTCAAGGTTTAATCTCATATATATGATGTGTATGCATGCAATTTACTACCTTTTCAATATGGTTCTGTCTATGTTGAGATTTAGCACTCTACAGTTTTGGTTCTTGATTTATTTTGTTATACACCAGTGGTCCCTGCCTTATCTGCTCAAACACTCATCTTTTGATATTACAGTATGCCAGACATAAAGTTGGCATCATATAATGTTAAGGGCTTCAATAATCCCAGAAAAAAGCTAATTTTTTTAAGGTATGTTCTCACCAAACTTTAAACATTCGTGGAAGGAATACTGATCTTTGGTGGAGACCTCAATGTGGCTCTTGACCCATTAATGGACACCACTAGGGGCTCTACCTCAACCTCACTTAGACACTTAAGAGATATCAAAAAACAATTGCATTGCTTCCAGCTAGTAGATGCCTGGCGTTTTATTAATCCAGGAGGAGATTATTCTTTTTATTCTCAGATGCAGAACCATTATTCTCGAATTGATCACCTATACGTCCAACAAAGACATCTGGACTTAATAATAGATGCCAACTATGGTAACTGAACCTTTTCAGACCATGCTCCTCTGATCATGCATTTTAAACTAACAGACGAGAATAGACCTAGAGGGACATATTGATGACTTGTTTCTTAGTTCAGACATTGATGTAGCCAACATTAGGGAAAAGCTCAACTTTTTCTTTTCTGAAAACAATTCAAAAGAAACCCCAAAAAGTTTGGTTTGGGAGACTCAAAAGGCTGTTATAAGAGGCTATTTGATTCAACTAGGCGCCAGGAAAAAAAAAAAAGAGAAAGTATCCGAAAGATTAATGACCTCCTCACAAAGATTTGAAATCTTGAGTCCAAACATAAATTTACACTTTTGAGAGAGTCTGAAAAGGAACTGTTGGTTCTCAGATCCAAACTCTAGAGGTTTAATCAATAATAAGATAGATTTTTGTTTATGCATAAATATAAAAATTACTTAGAGGCGAACAAGTGTGGAAAACAACTAGCAAGAATGGTTCAGAAACAAAGAAATAAAAACAATGTTTTTAAAATACATAACGAAAGCAACCACTTCAGAAATCTGCTGATATTGCTGATGTTTTCAATAGATTTTATGCTAAACTGTATAATCTAAATGTCTCCTGTAATGACCCGTTGTTTTAGATTCACAAAAGATAAAATAATACCTACAACAGGCTAAACTCCCACACCTTACACCAACCCAAACTATGACCCTTCAAACACCCTTCTCGGATGAAGAGGCTAAACAAGTGATCTCTTCTCTACCTATCAATAAGAGCCCAGGCCCAGACGGGTTTACTACTCGGTATTATAAGAAATTTGCGGACACTCTCACACCACATCTAGTAGAGCTTTGTAACAACATAGGTAATAAATAGTTCTTTAGAGCTGAGTCCCTTAAAGCCACTATCGCTGTAATCCCCAAAGAAGATAAAGATCCATCCTTTTGTCCAAATTATAGGCCAATGTCCCTCTTAAATAATGACCTAAATATCTATGCTAAAGCCTTAGCCAATAGACTTCAGGTCCTCCTTCCACAACTTATACATAATGAACAAGTAGGCTTCACGCCCGGAAGAGAAGCTAAAGCCAATGTCATAAAGGTAATCAACATGATTCAATTAAGCAAACTGAAAAACCTTCCGATGGTTTTGATTTCAACTGACACAGAGAAAGTTTTCGACCGTTTAAAATGGAAGTTTTTGGAGGCTTGCCTGTTTGAGTATGGCATCCGAGCAAATTTTGTAAGGAAAATTATGGCCTTATCCACAACACGCTCTGTGTCGGTCAAGATCAATGGCCTTATATCCCCTCTATTTACATTTTGCAACAGCACCAGACAAGGTTGTCCCCTGTCCCCACTCCTTTTTATCCTATTTCTAGAACCTCTTTTTAGCAAGGATTAGACAGAATGCAGACATTTCTGGTGTGAAAACTAGCACAAAAGACCATAAAATATCAGCATATGCAGATGACATTCTATTCTCTATCACAGACCCTCTTAAGTCTACCCCATTCTTATTTGAGAACTCTCCCATTTTGGTCAGGTCTCCAACTTCAAGATTAACTGGAATAAGTCCACCATATTTAACATATCGCTTCCCTCGTCAGACTGGGGAAGATTGATTAGCGTCAACCCCTTTTAAACCAGCCTATCACCACTTCAAATATTTAGGCTTTGACATATGTGATGATCTTCCCCAGCTATACAAACCTAATTTTCTCCCCTTAATGAACAAATGTAGGAAAGAGAGAGAGGCAACCTGTTCTTGTCCTGGATGGGTAGAGTGAACATAATTAAGATGATGGCCCTTCCAAGAATTCGGTACTTATTGCAATGTCTTCCCATTGAGATACCAAATTACTTTTTTAAATTGTTCAAGAAAATGTTGTCCTTTATCTGGAAAAAAGGCCAAAACAGGGTTGCCTATCAGACTTTGACCAGACTTAGACATTCTGGGGTTTTGGGTCTCCACGATATCAACCTTTACTACACTGCTCAAAAAAATAAAGGGAACACTTAAACAACACAATGTAACTCCAAGTCAATCACACTTCTGTGAAATCAAACTGTCCACTTAGGAAGCAACACTGAGTGACAATCAATTTCACATGCTGTTGTGCAAATGGGATAGACAACAGGTGGAAATTATAGGCAATTAGCCAGACACCCCCAATAAAGGAGTGGTGACCACAGACACTTCTCAGTTCCTATGCTTCCTGGCTGATGTTTTGGTCACTTTTGAATGCTGGCGGTGCTTTCACTCTAGTGGTAGCATGAGACGGAGTCTACAACCCACACAAGTGGCTCAGGTAGTGCAGCTTATCCAGGATGGCACATCAATGCGAGCTGTGGCAAGAAGGTTTGCTGTGTCTGTCAGCGTAGTGTCCAGAGCATGGAGGCGCTTACAGCCCAACACTGTGCAGGACGTTTGGCATTTGCCAGAGAACACCAAGATTGGCAAATTCGCCACTGGCGCCCTGTGCTCTTCACAGATAAAAGCAGGTTCACACTGAGCACATGCGACAGAAGTGACAGAGTCTGGAGACGCTGTGGAGAATGTTCTGCTGCCTGCAACATCCTCCAGCATGACCGGTTTGGCATTGGGTCAGTAATGGTGTGGGGTGGTATTTCTTTGGAGGGCCGCACAGCCCTCCATGTGCTCGCCAGAGGTAGCCTGACTGCCATTAGGTACCGAGATGAGATCCTCAGACCCCTTGTGAGACCATATGCTTGTGCGGTTGGCCCTGGGTTCCTCCTAATGCAAGACAATGCTAGACCTCATGTGGCTGGAGTGTGTCAGCAGTTCCTGCAAGACGAAGGCATTGATGCTATGGACTGGCCCGCCCGTTCCCCAGACCTGAATCCAATTGAGCACATCTGGGACATCATGTCTCGCTCTATCCACCAACGTCACGTTGCACCACAGACTGTCCAGGAGTTGGCAGATGCTTTAGTTCAGGTCTGGGAGGAGATCCTTCAGGAGACCGTCCACCACCTCATCAGGAGCATGCACAGGCGTTGTAGGGAGGTCATACAGGCACGTGGAGGCCACACACACTACTGAGCCTCATTTTGACTTGTTTTAAGGACATCACATCAAAGTTGGATCAGCCTGTAGTGTGTTTTTCCATTTTAATTTTGGGTGTCACTCCAAATCCAGACCTCCATGAGTTAAAAAATTTGATTTCCATTTTTTTTATTTTTGTGTGATTTTGTTGTCAGCACATTCAACTATGTAAAGAACAAAGTATTTCAGAAGAATATTAAATTAATTCAGATCTAGGATGTGTTATTTTTGTGTTCCCTTTATTTTTTTGAGCAGTGTACAAAGCGACTCATATAGTTAGAGTTCTTGAGTGGTCTTCATTCCCTACGAGGAAACTTTGGGTAGATATAGAGTAGGATTATTTAGGTCATCAACTTCTTCACCTGAATTGGAAAACTAGGAAAAACTACTACATGTTTAGAGAAGCTCAAAACCCTATATCTAAAACCTCTATCAAGCAATGGCATAAAGTTTGTAAACAACTTAAATGGCTTAATCCTCCTATGGAGGCTATTTCACTCCTTGCCACCCTCCCTATAAAGTATAAAAAACTTGAGGAAAAGGGTTAAAGGGGGGCCCTTTCTTAAGCCTGATTAGATGTAGAAAGATAACAACTTCATCCCCCTATCTGAACTAAACACCCTGTCTACTTCCACATAATTTTCTACAAAAGAATTTGCGCAATTATTATCCCTATTTCCACAGACAAGAGGACACAGCACCGCTTATAACCCTGACAGTAGATTCTTGAAACAATTACACTGTAGAAAGCCCATAAGGGGAATGGTCTCTCTTTCCTATAGAGAATTGGTACAAAACATCCCGAAACCTTTATTTTTGGATAATTTGGCAGAAGAATTGGGTAAATCTAATGAACACGAGACTGAAAATATTCTCCGATACTCACGTCTTAACGCTACAGCTACGAAACTACAGGAGACCCATTATACTGTCGGGTCCATAAATATAGGGACATCGACACCATTCTAAGATTTTTGGCTCTATACACCACCACAATGGATTTGAAATGAAACAAACAATATGTGCTCAGGTGAACGGTGTAGGAATTACAACAGTTTGCATATGTGCCTCCCACTTGTTAAGGAACCAAACGTAATGGGACAGAATAATCATCATAAATCAAACTTTCACTTTTTAATACTTGGTTGCAAATCCTTTGCAGTCAATTACAGCCTGAAGTCTGGAACGCATAGATCTCACCAGACGCTGGGTTTCATCCCTGGTGATGCTCTGCCAGGCCTCTACTGCAACTGTCTTCAGTTCCTGCTTGTTCTTGGGGCATTTTTCCTTCAGTTTTGTCTTCAGCAAGTGAAATGCATGCTCAATTCAGGTCAGGTGATTGACTTGGCCATTGCATAACATTCCACTTCATTCCCTTAAAAAACTATTTGGTTGCTTTTGCAGTATGCTTTGGGTCATTGTCCATCTGCACTGTGAAGCGCCGCCCAATGAGTTCTGAAGCATTTGGCTGAATATGAGTGGATAATATTGCCCGAAACACTTCAGAATCCATCCTGCTGCTTTTGTCAGCAGTCACATCATCAATAAATACAAGAGAATCAGTTCCATTGGCAGCCATACATGCCACGCCATGACACTACCACCACCATGCTTCACTGATGAGGTGGTATGCTTAGGATCATGAGCAGTTCCTTTCCTTCTCCATACTCTTTTCTTCCCATCACTCTGGTACAAGTTGATCTTGGTCTCATCTGTACATAGGATGTTGTTCTAGAACTGTGAAGGCTTTTTTAGATGTCGTTTGGCAAACTCTAATCTGGCCTTCCTGTTTTTGAGGCTCGCCAATGGTTTACATCTTGTGGTGAACCCTCTGTATTCACTCTGGTGAAGTCTTCTCTTCACTGTTGACTTTGACACACATATACCTACCTCCTGGAGAGTGTTCTTGATCTGGCCAACTGTTGTGAAAGGATATTTCTTCACCAGGGAAAGAATTATTCAGTCATCCACCACAGTTGTTTTCCGTGGTCTTCCGGGTCTTTTGTGTTGCTGAGCTCACCGGTGTGTTCCTTCTTTTAAAGAATGTTCCAAACAGTTGTTTTGGCCACGCCTAATGTTTTTGCGATCTCTGATGGGTTTGTTTTGTTTTTTTCAGCCTAATGATGGCTTGCTTCACTGATAGTGACAGCTCTTTTGATCTCATCTTGAGAGTTGATAACAACATATTCCAAATGCAAATAGCACACTTGAAATGAACTCTGGACCTTTTATCTGCTCATTGTAATTGGGATAATGAGGGAATAACCCACACCTGGCCATGGAACAGCTGAGAAGCCAATTGTCCCATTACTTTTGATCCCTTAACAAGTGGGAGGCACATATGCAAACTGTTGTAATTTCTACACTGTTCACCTGATTTGGATATAAATACCCTCAAATTAAAGCTGACAGTCTGCAGTTAAAGCACATCTAGTTTGTTTCATTTTAAATCCATTGTGGTGGTGTATAGAGCCAAAAATTTTACAATTGTGTCGATGTCCCAATATTTATGGACCTAATTGTATCACTGAGCTCTGCTTCCAGGAGTATTTTTGCCATGCTTGATAACAGCACCTCTTCCGTGTTTGTAACCTCCCGGTGTCTATCCAAGTTGCAATCAAACACCATGTAAAAATCTCCAACAATAAGTGTAGGGGCACACGGAGACGCAGCCATAAATGCTATCACTTGTTTTAACACCTCTCTTGTGTATGGGGGAGGGATGTACGATATATCGCCACAATTAAAAGATTTGTCTGAAATATTGTACATTGCAGGCATACGTACCTACCATAAGGGTCTATACTTGTCTTAGAACACTGAAATGGAAGCTGTTTATGTATAAACACACTGACCCCCCTAGCATGAGTAGAATACGTGGAGTGATATGCATGTCCTATCCATGACCGGTTCAGAGTGCCCATAGATTCCTTTGTCATATGTGTTTCTGATAAGCATACAATGGCAGGTTGGAATTGCCGCATCGAATTAAGTACAGCATATCTCTTGGATGCGTCCCCGAGACCCCTCACGTTCCAGGCTAACACAATAACCCCCATCATCAAAACCTAGAAATAAATTTTCCTTAACGCTCCCCCTATCTCCCATATCCTTCTGTTTTGGAACATAACTATGTAACATTCCCGTAGAACAGGAATAGATACTGGTGTGGTCATGATGCGGTTCCCCAGAACATACAGAGTACAATTAAAGAAGCACATTCCCCTTTCAATGAGGGGATTAGGGCTAACAAACTAGAGTATGCCCAACAACCGTGGGCAATTTGAGCTTATATAAGACCTATGATGGAGAAATAAAAAGGAAAAAACAATCTCAGGCTATTCCCCTTCCATTTCACTCTTCTTGATTTGTTTTATATAGATAGCATATATGCATCCTATTCTATATAAAATAGTGTAATATCATATAACGATTTTTTACTGTATTTTCTCCCCCTCCCCTTCACTATGTGGACTCCTAGTACTTGTACTGCAGAATCAAAGTCCCAGAGCTCCTAACCACTCCCTATATTAAAGACACATTCTCCCTGAGTTACTTAGCATCTGATGTAGCGGAATCCCCGACAGCAGATTCAGTCCTGCTCATTCTCCAGGTATCAGGAGATCATCCAGAAGATGGTGCAGAATCCGTGGGCGAGATTGTTGACTATAGCTATTGCACCGCAGCGTTGGCTGTATCAAAGACGTGGATCTTTCCTTCCGCCACGACCTTCAGCTTAGATGGGTACAGCATCGAGTATGGTAGCTGGCGTTCCCTCAGACGACGTTACACTTCTACATATTTTGCTCTTTTCCTTTGCACCTCTTCTGAGAAATCTGGGAAGATGAACACTTTTCTGCCATCTATTAATAAATCCACGTGATCCCTGGCTTTACGCAGAATGGTGTCTCTATCTTAGAAATTCAGCAGCTTGATCAGGATCGGTCTTGGAGGAGTCCCTGGTGGTGGTGACCGGAAGGGCACTCTGTAAGCTCTTTCAATAGCAAACATATTAGACAGAGAGTCTTTTCCAAACTTCGCAGTCAGCCACTGCTCAAAAAAGATTACAGCGTTTGTTCCCTCCGCTTTTTCTGGTATACCCACAAGGCACAGATTATTCCTGCGGAGTCTGGTTTCTAGATCATCAGCCTTGCTTAGCAGATATGAGACATCGTGGGCGACTTTTCTTAGAGGAGGTAATGCATCTTCCAAGCAGCTGACCTGGTCTCCTACTTCTTTAATTCTCTCAGAGACCTTCCTTAAAGAGGACCTTTCACTAGATTAAAAAAATCTAAACTAACTATACAGACATGGAGAGCAGCGCCCAGGGATCCCCCTGCACTTACTATTATCCCTGGGCGCCGCTCCGTTCGCCCGTTATAGCCTCCGGTATCTTCACATGTTAGGCTCCACCCAGTGGAACCTGCCGGCGTCACCTTCTCCCATGCTGTAGCGCTGGCCAATCGCAGCGCTCAGCTCATAGCCTGAAAGTTTTTCTTTTCTCTCAGGCTATGAGCTGAGCGCAGCGATTGCCCAGCGCTACAGCATGGGAGAAAGAGACGCCGGCAGGTTCCACTGGGTGGAGCCTAACATGTGAAGATACCGGAGCCTATACCGGGCGAACGGAGTGGCGCCCGGGAATAATAGTAAGTGCAGGGGGATCCCTGTGCGCCGCTCACCATGTCTGTATAGTTAGTTTTGATTTTTTAATCTAGTGAAAGGTCCTCTTTAAGTCGTGTCTAATGAAAGACATATTCTCTTGTAGGTTCCCTAATTGAGTATTGAGGGAAACAAGTGCAGCGCCGCAGTTGGTGTCAGCTTTCAACATATCTGCAATTGTGGGTTCAGTTATTTCTTGTGCTGGTACTGCACTATTGGCTCCCTCAGCAGCTGCCATATTTATTGTTGCCTCTTCATCTGCCACCTGGCCCCCTGTACTTTCTGGACAATTATTGCAGTTGGTGAGAGGGGGATGCACGAAAATCACAGAAATATAGTGGCCAATATGGGGGAACTGATCAGACCCCCAAACACTGTAGCGTGTTTCTCTTTGGGGGAGCAGTCCCACCACATGTGGACCGCAGCAAACGACCATCCCCAGCAAAAAATGCGTACAATGGAGGATGCCGGCGCGGTCCACATGCACTACAAAGGCATCCTACACAAAACGGAGCATTGAAAATATATAAATATATAAATCACAGAAAAAAAATGCACCAAACGGATATGCCACTGACTATACTAGCTAGTCATACAAGAAAAACAAAAATAGGTGTCCAAATCGGAAAATGGAAAACAGTGTCCATCCAAAGTAGCCACAAAGGACACCCGTAGTTGTGACTCGGTACTAGCTCCCGAGTGAAACAAGCAAAAAAACAAGAGAATGGAGCTCATAGTACCAATGGTAAGAATATATTTTATTATAACATGATTAAAAAAAAATATACTGTATATAAAGAAAGAAATACATGATATGCCATTAAGTGAATTGGAGCAGAAAAAGAGCGCCACCCTGGGATAGCACACGTATCAATTGTGAAAAATGATGATCAATGGAGTGGAGTATATATGGTGCAATGACCAACCAATGACCAGAAAATAACCTGAATACAAGGTGAGTCAACAGTCAAAAAATAATAAATGAACCTGCATGGCAAAAGATCTACTACAGCAGGGTCTGTGTTGCAAGTGCAACGTGAATAAAATGGAAAACAGACCACAGTAGAGACCAGGTATAAAATATCCTGAGTCAGATGCCGTATAGATGAAAAGGAACAGAGACTCACCAAAAAAGACCGTGTGCTATGTCTCCCAGGATGACGCTGAAATCCAGCTCACAGCCAAGCTTCCACACAACCGCCTAGCAGGACAACTAGTGCAATGTGAACTAGTGCAATGTGAATAAGCCACACCAATATCAGACCGTGTGATGGAGTTTACCAGGTGCAAAGGAATGTTAAATGCCAGGTAAAGGCACATTCAATACATATAAAACAAAATCACAGAAATATAGTGGCCAATATGGGGGAACTGCTCAAACCCCAAACACTGTAGCGTGTTTCTCATTGGGGGAGAAGTCCCACCGCATGTGGACCGCAGTAAACGACCATCCCCAGCAAAAAATGCATACAATGGAGGATGCCGGCGCGGTCCACATGCACCACAAAGGCATCCTACACAAAACGGAGCATTGAAAATATATAAATATATAAATCGCAGGAAAAAAAAATGCACCAAACGGATATGCCACTGACTATACTAGCTAGTCATACAAGCAGATATTAAAAGCTGAGACTTTTGCCAATATATTCCTGTCAGGAAAATATCGGAGCCCATCATGCACCAAAAGTCCAGTGTCTCCCATCTGTGATTTCTCAGAGACACTTGGGGCATCTGCAGGAACCACTCTAGCAAACTGCTCCAGTCGTTCTGCCACCTTCGCTGCCCTTATCCCCGCTCCAGCGCCATCTTGCCTCGCCCGCACTGTAGGTCCGTTCTCTTTCCCCTTCTTACTCTGGCACGTCATACTGCTAGTTCCTGGCTGCTCCGGTCTCCCGTACTCCATATAGTCGTTCAGGGGACTTGTTCTGTACGATGTTGTGTGGATGCAGGAGGATTTGCAGGATTCTCTTCCGGGAACGCGAGTATCAGCGTCCTCTTGCCAGGCCACGCCCCCCAATAAAAGCATTTTTGAAACAAAAAAAATAATGTTTTTGCGTCTCTATATTGTGAGAGTCATAGCTTTTTTATTTTTTGGGCGATTGTCTTAAGTAGGGGCTCATTTTTTGCAGGATGAGGTGTCGCTTTGATTGGTACCATTTTGGGGTGCATACGGCTTTGGTAAATTGCCGATTTTTTTTTTATTTTTTTTTTACTGTGAATAATAAAAATGTTTGAGAGTTTGTATTGGAACATGATAGTACACATCTTTTAGATTGATTGAGACCATTGTTTGATTAATGGTACTGTGGAACCAATTGATTCCATTTTTAACTTTTTGTAGTGAGCAAATTTATTTAATAATTTAGTACGGAGATAGTCTGGAGTATTAACTTATCACTTCTATTTTTTTTTTAGGTTCTGCACTCCCGGACAGATTTTTAACTGATTTCCTTTACTGTGGGAGGATATCTGAAATTTTCTGGGGCTGAAGAGAACTCTAGATTGTAATTTTGGTCTATGATATCTTAGGCCCCTTTGACACTATATTCAGCGTTTTTCTATATTCAGCATTTTTCACGCAGCCCTGGCCCCATAGAAGTGAATGGGGCTTCAGTGAAAAACGCATTGCATCCGCAAGCAAGTGCGGATGCAATGCGTTTTTCACTGATGGTTGCTAAGAGATGTTATTTGTAAACCTTCCGTTTTTTTATCACGCGCGTGAAAAACGCATTGCAGGGGGGCGGAGCTTGACAGCGCTGTTGAATGGCCGCATGTGTTTGAGCTCCTGAAAGGACTGGCCAATTAACCCTCATTTCAGCTTACCCTCCGAATGAAAAATGGGTAAGAACAACAGAGAGAAGTCCAGAGAACCTGGAGAAGGCACTCCGACCCGGTCCAGACAGCCGGACCTAGAGAAATTTCTTAAAAAGAGGTCCGTACGGGGGCGTGGCCTGACCTGCATGGCGTGGGGAAGCACAAGTGGCGAGCTCCTCCAGTATCCTGTGATAAAATCACTGTTTTATACCCGCTGACCTGCAGACCAAGTCCCAAACCCAGAGTTCTAGTACCTCCAGAGCACAGGTGTTACATACGGCGGCAGGAGGTGTGCGGCGCTGCTGGGAATCGACCGGAATCTCTGTGGCCTGCTGAGCGGGTGAAGTACGGAGTGACTTCTGGAGAGGCCCCCCCGCTGTTGAGTGAAAGCACGCGTCTCCTTACCTGGATACTAGCGGCAAGGTCTCGTCCGGCAGCGAACCCTCCAGGAGTCTGTGCTGGGCAAGCAGTGGAGCGGGAGCCTTGAGGAGAGACGGGGGACACGTGGCGGGCGCCATCTTGGAGGTGAGAGAGTGGGGCAGAGACGGAGAGCTAGCGCTGACATCTTGACGGACGGACAGAGCTGCAGGTTCGCAAGTCCCCTGACCTGTTTGGAGCTCAACCCCTCTAATCCTTCCTAGCTACAGCATCAAAGATTACCGTTATCTGGCCCTGGGGAAGCTGTTGCATGTAAGTGCATGAGACCAGTGTCTTCTATTATTTCTCTCCATACCGCTGAGGGCCTACTGTCCTAGTACAGCTGTGTAACAGTAAGGCTGAGGCAGAGTCGGCAGAACTAAGCTTAGCTGTACACTATTGCGTCAGCACGAGAGAGCCTGCTTCATATGGGCCACAAAACCAACACCCCTGCTGCTCCCCCGGCTGCTAAATCCTACATGGACACTTAAAGCCAAACAGAACAAGGGGATATGGATCCTAATGCGGCAGCTGGTTCTGAAGGCACATCCCAGATAATGAAGGCAATAGCGACATGTCAGGCGACTCTTATTGCCAAGATAGATCATGTTCAATCTGATCTGAGTTGCCTACGGCATGACTTTGATAAAATACGTGAAAGAACCGCTGAAGCGGAGCGTAGATTGGGGGATGTGGAAGATATGGCTCGAGCTGGAGAGGCTGACACCAGACAACTACAGCGGCAAGTTAAGATGCTGCAGGCCAGGGCTGAAGACGCAGAAAACAGAAGTAGAACGAATAATGTGCGTATATTAGGCTTGCCTGAAAGGGCTGAGGGGGACACTCCTGAAATTTTTGCTGAACAGCTGATAAGAGACGTTCTACAACCTGCGACCCTCTCCACCTGTTTCGTCATTGAAAGGGCTCATAGGGTCCCGACAAAACCGCTCCCCGCGGGGGCCCCTGCAAGACCATTCATCATGAAAGTCCTAAATTACAGGGACAGGGACGCTATCCTGTTAGCAGCTCGGCAGAAAGGCACAGTTACGTATGAAAATGTCCAATTATCCTTCTATCCAGATTTTACCTCAGAAGTTCAAAAAAGGAGGCGGCAATTTAATGAGGTTCGGGCGCGTCTGCGAGATCTACATATTAAGTATGCCATGATGTATCCTTATAGACTTTGAGTTCAAGATGGAGAGACTGTACGCTTTTTCTAATCCTTTGAAGCAGCTACAGACTGGATTGACAAGCTGCCAGATGTCAGACCGCGCCGTTGAACTGAGAGGGCCTTGTTCGCTCTAAGTATTTTAGGTGTGCTGAATTGGGCGGTTCACATACCTGAGGTATAAGTTATGCAAAGGTTGGCGGGTAGCCAAAAATAATTTTTTTGTGAGGAGACACGCTAGTTGAGGAGTTAAGTGTTTTCTGTTTATATCCCACTTTTTCTTGTGACTCTATATGAGTACACTGATACATATGTAGGGAGCGGGAGAGTAGGTTACAGGTTATTCTAAACCCGAGAGTTCTTGTTCTACTTGAGGGACTAGGCTCATCCATGTTGGGAAGGATAGGGCAGGGTGGGGGCTTGGGGGAGTTGGGAGCAGTTTATCTAATTACTGGTTGGAATGTGTGTGTGTGTGTGTGTGAATGGGGCAGTGACGCTGAAGGAGTCGGAGGAGCGAAGGGTATATCTCTTGACCAACAATGGCTGTATGCAAGTTAATTTCCTGGAATGTCCGGGGATTGAATGATAAAGTCAAAAGAGCGTTAGTGTTTAATTAGATTAAGAAATTTAACCTGGATGTTCTTATTTTTCAGGAAACTCATCTTAGGGGCCAAAAGGTGCTGGCGGTTAGAAGACCGTGGGTGGGATATGTATATCATACGACCTACTCTAATTACGCTAGAGGAGTATCTATACTGGTCAGTAAGACTCTTCCGTTTCAGCTGACGTCCATGCACATTGATCCGGCAGGGAAATATGTATTTCTGCAGGCCAATATTAGAGGCTGTGAGGTAATAATAGTGGGTATTTATGTGCCCCCACCATTTGAGAGGGAGGTAGTAGATCAAATTATGGCTAGAGTGGTCACTCTTCCCACGGCTCCCTTGTTTATACTGGGAGATTTTAACGCCATGCTGGATAGTACTATTGATAGACTTAGGCCTTCTCCCAGGCACAATCCCGCACTATTACAGTGGGCGCAAGCACATCCGTTGACGGAGATATGGAGGGATCTTTACCCTAATACAAAGCAATACTCTTGTTACTCGGCCTCTGTCAACTCACTGTCCCGTATTGATTTGGCCTTTACAAATCAGACGGGACGTCTGTGGGTGAAAGCTGCTGAGTATCTGCCGAGGGGTATTTCAGATCACGCCCCTCTGCAGATAATCCTTACGGTACCAAGCGATAGGCCGCGCTCCACTTGGCGGTTGAAACCAAAATGGTTAGATGTTCTTCCTGTGGGAGTGGCGTGTAAAGAAGCTACCTCAGCTTATTGGGAAGTTAATGAGGGCTCCTCCAATCCACTGGTGGTATGGGATGCAAGTAAGGCTGTCTTAAGAGGTGTACTAATAGCGGCAATAGCAACACATAGAAAGGAACTGCTCTCCACACGGGTGAAATTAGAGGGAAAATTAGATCTTGCGGAAAGAGTATATGTAGATGACCCCACGCCGGAGCATCAATCTCTTTGGCTTGCAGCTCAAAGGCAATACACTCTGTATTTGACAGAGTTCACGCAGAAACGTCTCCTGGTTCAGAAGCAGAGCATATTTGCTGAGGGGGATAGGAGTGGGAGAACTTTGGCGTATCTAGCTAGAACAGAAGCCCCACAAATAGTAGTACCAGTCATTAAGGACGAACAGGGTGCGCTTTACACTGTACCAGAAGAGAGATGTGATCAGTTCGCACGTTACTACTCTTCCTTATATTCTTCTAAAGCTACCAAGTCTGCAGAGGAGATAGCACTTTTTCTGGATGCAATCCCTGTGACTAAGCTAGCGAGTTCGGAGAAGCAGTTACTAGATGGTCCCATAGTCCCGCAGGAGATTCAGCACGCAATAGTGTCCATGGCAAAAGGAAAGACACCTGGTCCAGATGGTTTCCCTGTGGAGTGTTACAATTTTCAGATTGAGGAAGTGAGTCAGAGGCTCAGCAAATTGTTTATGTATGCTCTGGAAGGTGGGGCCTTGCCAGCATCCTTTCATGAAGCTACCATAGTGGTCATACACAAAGCGGGGAAGCCTCTGGATCAGTGTGGCTCATATAGGCCCATATATTGATAAACTCAGACGCAAAGCTGTTGGCTAAAGTACTAGCTAACAGATTGTCATCCGTCATTTCATCTGTAGTGGGCATGGATCAATCCGGCTTCATGCCCGGGAAAACGACAGACATAAATCTGAGACTTCTCTTTACAAACTTACAAATCACGCATGACAATGCTGGTAGTAGGGCAATTGGCTCGCTTGACAACGAGAAGGCTTTTGATTCGGTGGAGTGGGGGTTTATGTGGGAGGTCCTAAAAAAAATTGGGATTCCTGACAACTTCCGCCAGTGGTTACATCTGCTGTATTTACAACCGACAGCTAGGGTAAGAGTCAATGGATATTTGTCCAAGTCGTTTGCGCTGAAAAGAGGCACCAGACAGGGATGTCCTCTGTCACCCCTTCTGTTTGCTTTAGTGATGGAACCACTATCGGTGTATATAGCAGGCAATAATAGAATACAGGGGTGGGATATTGCGGGTATAACCGAAAAGATCTCGCTTTATGCAGATGACATGCTCATATACTTAGGAGATGTTGTCCATTCCCTGGATGCCTTGTTAGAAACTGTGGACCTATTTGGAACGTTTTCGGGACTACGGGTTAATTGGGCCAAATCTGCACTATATTTGGTTGATGAGTTTCCCCCTCAGAGCGTTTCATCCAGGTCATCACTTAAGGTGGTGAAAAATTTCACGTACCTGGGGATAGTGATACATAAAGATGTCTCTCAATTTGTTGCTTTGAATATAGATCCGGTAGTTAAATACATCTCGCTAAAACTGAAAGCTTGGGAGACGTTACCGCTATCTCTGATAGGACGCATCAATATTTTCAAAATGATCCTTCTTCCTAAGTTATTATAGTAATATAGGGCAGCCCCCTTGCCTCTGCTGAAATCGCATTTTTAAACCCTAGATCGCTTACTAACGCCTTTTTTATGGAATAAGTCCATTCCTCGCATAGCTAGGGATACTCTGAAGGCGACGATTGAGAAAGGTGGTCTGGCACTTCCGGATATGTATCTATATTATGTTGCGACACAACTGAACTATGCGGCCTGGTGGATTAGGGCAGACCCTTATAATCCGGCGGTGGTATTGGAGGCGGCCCTCATGGGCTCTTATGAGGCTATGACAAACTTCGTGTATAGAGCAGGGAAATACCCGGTGAAACATCTCACTACACTGATGGTGGGGGTGATCAATGCATAGAATGCCTTTTCGGTGGTAAAGGAGGATGGAGGGGAAAGCAATATATTATCCCCAGTGATGCCTTTGTGGGGTAATCACAAATTGACAGAACTAATCTCTCTGCTTGACTTTGAATTCTGGCCACGGAGAGGCATTAAGTATCTCACTCAAGTCTATGAGGGGGGATTTTTTAAAACATTCTCAGCCTTACAGGCAGAATACAACTTACCACAAGCGTCTCTCTTTATATTTTTTTAACTGAGACATGCTTGTGAATCCCAGTTTGGGTCGGGCCCTTTGAAGCTAGAGTACAGTGCAGTAGAGAAAATTGCCAGACGGACAGTTCATACTAAGATGGTATCTTCTTTTTACGCTTTCCTTCTATCCTCCCGACCCTCGCCGATGGCAAGGGCCTTTCTTAAAGGGTTTCTATCACTTCATATCACTTATTTAGGTGTCAGACACTAGCGATCCGCTAGTGTCTGCTCTAACAAACCATCCTAATATGATAGGTTTTGGGGCAGCCGTTTTGCTAAAATAACAACTTATATCTATATGCTAATGAGCCTCTAGGTGCTATGGGGGCGTCATTAGCACCTAGAGGCTCCGTCTACCTTCCTAAACTGCCGCCGCCCAGCGCGTCCCTCCAGCCCGCCCATCTCCTCCTGAATGCGATCCTCTCCGTGCGCGTCTCTGTTCTGCGCATGCGCAGTGAATGTCTGACCGCTTCCCTGCTCAGACATCTCCACTGCGCCTGCGCCGATGACATCATAGTGCTCCGAGGAACAGGCAAAACGGCTGCCCCAAAACCTATCATATTAGGATGGTTTGTTAGAGCAGACACTAGCGGATCGCTAGTGTCTGACACCTAAATATGTGATATGAAGTGATAGAAACCCTTTAAGTGGAAGGCTGATATTCCTACTTTGGAAGACTACCATGAGAAAGAATTGTCGGCCTTCTGGAAGGGGACTGTGATTTGTGCACGGGATCAGCTGATTCAGACTAAATGGTTACACAGAGTCTACTACACCCCAGTGAGATTGGTACGCATGCGTAAACTTACTTCAGATTTATGTACAAGGTGTAATAATGATACGGGAACTTTTCTGCACATGGTATGGGAGTGTCTGGTCATTGCTGGATTCTGGGTGGAGGTGCATGGGTATCTTAATGCTCGTCTGGGGTTCCCAGCGGTGGTGACACCTGAGGTTAGCCTGTTGGGTCTTGTCAATGATATTGTTCCATCTAAACATGCTAAAATTCTCTATAGATTACTAATGTTCTACGCGAGGAAGTCAATTCTGCTGAATTGGAAGCCCCCTAAAGTAGCAACACTGTCTCATTGGATTCAGATTATTAATGCTACGCTTTCAGTATATAAGCTAAGTATGAAGCTAGGGGTGTACCGGGAAAATTTGAGAAGATTTGGGATGTTTGGTTGAGTGCCAATTCGGTTACAGTGTAATGGGGATGGAGGAATTAAGAGAGGTCTAGCTCACTGCCGGTATGAATGTGTGTGTGAATGGGGACAGGCTATGATGAGATAACTCTGCTTTATGACAGTATATATGTTTTTATGATGGCTGTGATTTATGGTACCGTCCTTTATACATGAAGTTGTATTGTCTATATGTAATCAGATCATTTGCCTGCCAACTGAATGTGAAGTTTGAGGTTGCATTGTGTTAGGGGGTTTTTCCCCTTTTCAATGTATTGTTTTTTGTTTTGTTTTTTTGTTTTGTGAAAATGAAAAATAAAGCCTTTAAAAAAATAAAAAAAAAAGAGGTCCGTACCGCCGCCTGAGGATGTGGTCAAGATGGCGCCAGGAAAGGGTGCGACACTGACGCGGATTATTTATCCGAAGCAGGTAGCATATCTGACGCTTCAGAGGGGAGATTTGCCCACAAAGACCCCCGATATCTAAAGCAATCCTCAAAGATGTTCTGGAAGCAGTGCTCTCACCCCTAAAAAGGGATTTGTCTGAGATCAAAGAAGATCTGCGTCACCTGGGGCATAGAGTGGTGGCGCTGGAAAATACCCAAGACGCCATTCTACAGTATAGTGAAGAGACAAAGGATGCCCTCCAGATCCATAAAGAACCTTCTCAACGATGCCTTCCTGAGGTTGGAAGACCAAGAGAATCGTAGCCGCAGACAGAACCTGCGACTGAGGGGCCTACCTGAATCGGTGGCACAGGAAGCGTTACCATCCGCTGCAAGGGAAATCTTTAGCTACATACTGGGATCTGAGAGAGCAGCCGTCATCATTATAGAGCGGATACACAGGCTTTACGCCTGAAGCCCAAGCAGAATGAACCACCGAGAGATGTCATCTGCAGTCTGCTCAGCTTCGTGGATACAGCAGCACTTCTGAAAGGTAGCAGAGAAGCCTCCCAACTTAAGTACGAGGACTCTGATATTCTCATTTTTCAAGATTTAGCAACTTCTACACTGGCGAAACGGAGGTTACTGCGACCCCTTCTAGAGGCCTTAAAAGCCTCAGTAACGCCTTTCCAATGACTATACCCATTTGGCCTGGCCATTATGAAAAATGGAAAACAGATCACCATCAGATCTCCGTGTGATCTTCGATCGGCCTTGGAAGTTCTGGGTATCCCTCCCATAGATCTCCCATCTTGGATGCCCGTGGATCAGGGAGGCCCGCTCCCTTCTCTTCCCCACCGTGAAACATGGCGTCAGGTCTCCCCTGGAAAAGCAGAGAGAGACGGTCACAGAAACTCCTCCATGGCCAAGACCTGAGAGAACCATGATACCTCAAGTTCACTTGCTGGACTATGTTCTTCTGGTAGTTTTGGTGGATGGAAGTCCATTACATGGTGGTCCCACACGCACTACGTTCATATAATGTAACCGAGTCCGTGTCTGGCTGGACTGTTATCCAGGCCTAAGCAGTTTTTTCCTAGTAGGTTCTAGCTCAATACACGGTAAAGACTTGGTCCAGTTGTCGTTCTAACTTTTCTATTTTGCTATTTTTGGGCCCCTGTTGGAGGGACCATTATTACCACCTTCGCACAACATCCTTTATATTCATTATTATCCTGGTTGTATTAACATTGTTGTGTTATATGTTTGTTATATTGGGTGGCCAATCTGGGATTCCACCTTGGTTTCTCCCCTGATGGTTCCTTTTTGGCCTTCGGGTACTCTACAAGTCCCCCAGCCTGAAAAAACACCTCCCTCCCTCATTATCACGAGTGCTTTTATGGTTTTCAGGTGCTTGTTAGAGCCTTCTCTTCAAGC
Source organism: Bufo bufo (assembly GCF_905171765.1). Taxonomy (NCBI): domain Eukaryota; kingdom Metazoa; phylum Chordata; class Amphibia; order Anura; family Bufonidae; genus Bufo; species Bufo bufo. Next base: position 313,986,192 of record NC_053393.1, read on the forward strand.
CACTCTACTTGAAGCCATCTATTGCTCCTTTCTTTTTTCTCTACAAGTATTTTTACTTACTTTTCTGTGTTACCTCTCCCATCCTTTTTCTTTCCCTGTCTCCTCCTAATACATGGTGAGCCTATGCATTAACTATCGTTACCTTGTCATACCAATATGACGTCTGTTGTAGTTGTATCACTGAACGCCAGAGGTCTGAACGAGCCCTGCGAACGGTCACAAGTATTCTCCTTACTGCGCAAATATAAAGCTGCAATTGTGTTTCTTCAAGAGTCCCACTTCAAGACAAATAAGGTACCACACCTATCTTCCAAATATTACTCACAATGGTTTCATAGCACTTACTCCTCTGCTAGCAGAGGCGTTAGCATTGCTATCCACAAACAAATTCCCTTTAAACATACTTCTGTTTTAGCAGACTCAGATGGTCGTTATCTTTTTGTTAAAGGTGAAGTTGCGGGCACTCAGGTCACGTTAGCCAATTTGTATGCCCCCAATAACCGCTAATCTCCTGGGCTAAGCGCACTAACACACCTCTGGCATTGCTTAGCACAGATGCGGAAAAAGCTTTTGATAGAGTAAGTTAGCTTTTCATGGAGTCGGCCTTGTTCAAATTTGGCATTCCCCAGGAATTCATCAATGCCATTCTCACGTTGTAGGTTAACCCCTCTGCCAGAATTAAAATCAACTGAACTATGTCCCCCCTTTTCAAATACAAAATGGTACCAGCCAAGGCTGCCCTCTATCCCCAACCCTATTCATAATTGTCATGGAGACGTTGCTGCAAAAGATTAGACAGGACCCATGCATCAAAGGGATCACCATAGGCACGCATACTCACCTGACTGCAGCATTTTCAGATGATTTACTTATTATGACCGCCAACCCTTTACAATCTTTCCCAATCCTATTAGACGATTTTAAAGAGTTTGGCTTTATATCTAACTTGAAGATCAACTATAGCAAGTCGGAGGCGTTAAACATTTCTTGCCATAATACCACTATCCAGCAACTCAAGAAAAATACCCCCTTCGCCTGGGCATCCAAAAGTATTCAATACCTGGGGTTACGTATCTACGCAAGACCAGAAGAGCTGATGGCTCTGAATTATACACCTCTCTTACAATCAGTGCGTTCACAACTTAGAACGATAAAGATCCCATTCCTCTCCTGGATTGGGAAAAAGAACTTCCTAAAGACATATATAGTTCCCAAGTTTCTATACCTTTTACAAAAATTACCGATTTGGCTGCCTCAATCCTACTTTACCGAAATCCGCAAAATATTTTCCTCTTTTCTCTAGGGAGGGATGCCCCCTAGAATCGCTTACTCAATTCTCACTAGAGAAAAGAGATTCGGAGACACTTGGGGGAATCAGACTTTTGGAGACTCCAGAAATTGTGGGTGGGCCAGGTAGTGGGTTCCCCATCATTGGGGAGGAAAGCAGGGGTTATTATTCTACTCCATAAACGGTTACAATGTACGGTCAAGACCGTCAAGTCAATGGAGGAGGGTAGAATCTTGAAACTGGTTCTGGAATCTTCAACTGGCTTGACCACTATATATAACATATATGCGCCGAACTATTCCCAGCAATCTTTCTATAGAATTCTGGAAATGACTATTCTACAAGAAGGGGTGGGACACATGATAGTCGCGGGTGACTTCAATAGAGTACACGATAACGAAGAAGACAGGCGTCGCAGTAACCTGCAAGTGAGATCCAAGCTAGGTGAGACAGGTACCCTCTCCCCATTGTTGCAGGCCACGGGTTTGGTCGATGTATGGAGACATCAGCACCCTATGGAGAGAGAGTACACACACTTTTCCCACTCGCAGATGTCATGGTCGCGGTTGGATCATTTTTTTGTTATCCCCACACTTGCTGGGTAGAACGAAATCTACCAATATCTCAGACATGGTCTTGTGGGATCATTCTCCGGTGGTGTTGCAGTTACTTGATGATGTTCCACATGGGTCAGATTTCATCTGGAGATTCCCCCATCATCTTCTAGTAGATGAAGATTTTATAGATAGACTCAGAGGTTGGTGGTGGGAATTCTCCCAGGACAATAAGGAACATATCTCTAACCACGCCCTATTTTGGGATACGGCGAAGGTTGTACTACGGGGTCAGGTAATGGCGTATACGGCGGGGAAAAAAAGAGAGGCTAGGAAAAAATTTGATGAGGCCACTAAAAAACTTAGATCTATATATACCGCTTTTCTAAGTCATCCGACAGAATCCAATAAACTACAGTGGATAACATGCATATGACTATGAACTCGATCATACATCAAAGTGGTTTGGAGACCGTAAAAAAGCTAACCTGTTTCAGCATGGTAACAAAGCGGGGAGGTTACTCTCCTACCTCACTAAACCTTATGCTGTACGACCGCCTACCCATCCCTTAAAAGATGAGTAGCGACCTCTCTACCAAACTAGAAGACATAGTAAAAATAATGGGGAGGTACTACCAATCTCTATACACCCGGGACCCCTTTGCGAGGGACAGGGCAGAAGAGCTTTTGAGCAAGGTATCCTTACCACTGATATCGAAAGAAGCCCAAGCAGCTTTGAATTCAGAAATAACTAAGGAAGAGCTGAAAAGGACAATTAAATCCCTTGCAAATGGTAGGGCCCCAGGACCTGACTGCTTTCCCGCCGAGTTTTACAAAGTTCTGGCTGGAGAGGTGTCCCCCATTCTAACCCCATTGTATAATGCTATTCTGAAAGGCAGGGATTTGCCGCCATCAGGACATCTGGCGTATATAACGCTAATCCCTAAGCCTGATGGAGACTTGACTCAACCAGGGTCCTATAGACCCATATCACTTATAAGACAAGACGTCAAACTTATCTCGAAAATAATAGCTAACAGGTTAGCCTCTATATTACCAGACATAATAGGAGATCACCAAGTAGGTTTTATGAAGGGGAGGTCGGGGATAACAAATATACGTAAAGTCCTCACGGTACAAGACGGACTACGAGGGGGGCGACAAGAGGGCAATCCGGCTTTTTTGGCGATAGACGCCGAAAAAGCCTTTGACAATGTCAGTTGGGAATGGCTTGAATTGGTTTTAGATGCTAAAAGCTTTGCGAGAGAATTTCGCAATTGTTTGAAGGCTCTTTATTCTAAACCCCAAACGAAAATATATATACCCGGCTTCTTATCTGGTGCAATTGCACTAGAGAAAGGCACACGACAGGGGTGCCCCTTATCTCCTTTGCTTTTCAACCTGGCCTTGGAGCCCCTTGTCTTATAACTGAAGCATTCTGACCTGTATAGGGGCATTGTAGTGGGGGGACTGGAAACCAAAGTAACCTGTTTTGCTGACGACCTGTTGCTAAGTCTAGGTTCCCCTGACTTACATCTCCCAGAGATACTAGATGCTTTGCTTTATTATGGCTCAACAACGTTATACAAAATAAATGTGGCCAAAAGCCAAATTCTCTTTTTAAATCCTGGCCAGGGGGACCAACATCGGTATGATACTATAGAGGTAAGGAAGGATTATCTGAAGTATTTGGGGATTAAGATTGGATGTTTCTGCGACAGCTCTATACAAACTAAACTACCCTCCCCTTTTCCAGAGAATCATACATGACCTAACTAAGTGGAAAGATCTGCCACTCTCATTAAGTGGAAGGGCACACCTGATTAAGATGGCGTGTTTCTCGAGACTTTTGTATCCTCTCCAGACAATCCCTTTGCTTCTATGACACGAAGATGTCCGGAAGATTCACTCAACATTCATAGCTTTACTGTGGAAAAATAAAAGGCCACGTATATCTTATGAGAAACTAACACTGTTAAAATGGGAAGGGGGCCTTCAGTTGCCTAATGTCCGCCATTATAACTTGGCAGCATTGTTTCGCCATGTGAGAGATTGGTTATGGGGAACCTCTTTTTTCTCGGCCACATCATTGGAACAGGAACTGGTATGCCCGTTGCAACTGGGGGCGCTATTACATACTAAACTTGGAGATATCCCTTCTCACATTAAACAAAATGTGGTACTGCGAGATACTATCATGTCTTGGAAAGCCATCAGAAAGATATACAGATTGCCGATTTATGTGTCACCCTCAGTGAAGAGAAAATAAGATGTTCCAGGCATGGAGAGGGAAAGGTATTAATAGACTACACCACTTACTAGACGGTCCTGGCCAGGCCCTCCTGCCATGGGAAGAGCTTAGGGATAAATACCAACTTACGGAGGCACACTTCCTCCCCTACCAACAAGTGAAAGTCTACTGTAAGGGACAGTCGGAGAGGATGGGTGAGGCTGAGAGACTGGTGTGGTTTGAAGCTCTTTTGGGCACAGGGACTTCACCAAGCTCTCTTTCTGATCTATATCGCAGGATCCATAGCACTCAAACGCTAGGGTTAGTAAATAGAATCTTTAAATCATGGGAAAGGGAGCTGGAGGATCAGGATGTACCCAAAAAAATGAGGGAGGGTCTTGAATTTGTTAGGAAGTCACTTTCCAATGAACAATGGAGGGAGACACAATTGTGCATAATGCACAAAGCAACATATGCCTTTGATTTGAAATACAAAGAGGCCCCAGCCCACTATCAGAGACATTGCCCTAAATGTTTACTACCCAAAGCAAATCTCCTCCATGGCCTACTGACCTGCCCAGACTTACAGACATTATGGTCACGAACTGTGCAATACATACGAAAAGTATGGGGGATACAAGTGAAACTTAACCCGATGCAATGTATTTTCCAATATATCTCAAGTGATCAATCAGACACACAAGGCCGAGCGGTAGCAGAAAGTGGGATACATGTGTTACTCACGTCTGTTAAAAAATCTATTCTGAGAAAATGGCTCCAACTGTCGGTACCAGAGTGGGAAGAAGTCATGGGAACAATGAAATACGTATTCTACATGGAGAGGCTGGAGATTGAAAGGCATAAAGAAAAGACCATAGGCAGGTTTATTAAAAAATGGGAAAAATTTATTTCAGACGTTTTTTCAGACAATGAAATACAGGAGTTAATGAAGCCGTTCAGGCAGACAAAATGGTACTTAATGTCTCAGCTGAAAGGAACCTTGGGAAGGTTGGAAGTTTGATATCTACATCAGCGAGGGATAGATAAGGAGATCGCCTCATAAGACCGAGTGACACAAAAGAGATGTAATGAACGCCGATCCTACACAGTCAGAATCACTATTGGGTTTAAGAGGCTAGAGGGAGTTGGAATTTGGGGATGTTCTATAGGGGGGAGGGAATTGTTTGAAGAATAAAATGTAAATTTACAAAGAAAAGATCAGGATAACATACTGTTCAGTTGTAATTCATGATGTGACGTCTTATTTCCTGTATAATGCTGTCATTCATACCACATCTGTAACCGATGTACCTATTGTATCATACATCCTGATAAATAAAAAAAGATGTTAAAAAAAATAAATATTGAGATTCTGAGGTTTTGGGTTACCTGACCTGAACGAATACTATAAAGCGGCACAAGTCGTACAACCCATTACCTCAATCTTTGCACTGATTTAAAAAAACTGCTTCTGACCCCAGATGAGAAATTAATCCTGTGGGGGGATAAAACAAGACATTTCTAACAATCCTAACGTGTCCCCCCTGTTGAAAGGGCTGTTAAAGCTTTGGCCCTCTTTTTATAAAACGAAAGAGATTAAATTCCCGTGCCCTAACACCCCCCCTAGCTTGTATCCAAACATATCTCCACCCTCAGGTCCTCGAGCCCTCTGGAGTCTGGGTGAAATTGACTACGGTCCCGCTGAAGGAAATTCTCCAGACATATGGGAGAGTAGAATGGGATAAGATCTTGAATCTTCCCAAGACTCTTGAAGCACCTTTCCTCCATCTCTTGAACTTTCATAGAGATGTGAGAAACCTTGCACTGTCGGACCGGTCTCTTGACACTCCCACCTGGCTTGAGAAATTAATTTTGCTAGAGAGGTTACTTAGGCAATTGCTATTACTTATTTACAAATCACTCCTATCTATTGCACCCCCCCCCCCCCCAACCTATATTTTATCACAGTCTGGGAAAAGGAACTTGGAATCAGCCTCACAGAACCTGAAAAGGCATTCATATTAACCCACTCACATGGATTTAGTAGGTGTATTAAGATACAAGAAAACTTGTTGTCCACGTGGTACAAGACCCCAGTGTTTCTCCACAAGATAAACCTGGAGATACCGGACACATGTTGGAGGTGTGGCGGAGACTCTGGGACCTTGTCTCATATATGGTGGGGATGTCCTACTCAACCATTCTGTTCTGAGATAGAAAGAATAATAAATCAAATCTGCTCCACAAACTTTTCTCTAAATCCTAAATTAGTTCTATTATAGTGCCCTACCATAAGCTTTACTCCTACCTCCCATAACCTGACCACTATGCTTCTCACAGCTGCGAGGTTGCTCATTCCACTAATGTGGAGAAGCACCTCGGCCCCTACACTATCTAACTGGGTGGAAAAAGTTGACCAGCTCTTTAGGTTTGAGGGACTTGCCCACTGGGAAACCCATACTAGGTCGAGATTTTTGGAGATTTGGAACCCATGGAAACTATATAGACTAACATTAGTAGAGACACATTTAAACGCCCTTTCCTTTAGCTTGACTGAATTTTTCTCAAAGATTAAGGTTAAGCTAAAGTAATGAGGGTTATTTCATTCTCTCATTATTCCAGTGTCCCACTATTTCTCTACCGTTCTGTTCTATTGTGTAGGAGTCCTCCTATGTGATTGTTTCAGCGAGCTCTCCTTTTGATACCACTATCATTGCACAGTTTAGTTTACTTAAAAACTTTACTTAAGCGACTAAAGGCTTCACCAACTTCTCCCCCTACTCCCCACTTACCTTCTCCTCCTACTCCCCACTTACCTTCCCTTCTCCTCCTACTCCCCACTTACCTTCCCTTCTACCACCCCCCTCTATTTTCCCACTTGACACACCCTTCTTTGGTTATAAGAGTCTGCTTGCTGGGCGACATTTATGACATAGGTGGCAGCCTCCTGTGTTCTCCCCCCTACCCCCGGGAGGTCTGCCATCTTGCCACTTGAGCATTTTTAGTTGTCTGAGCAATTGGATTTTTTGCTTATTTATATGCCTACTTATGTACCTTTTTATATACTTCTATTTGTGTCTTGTAAGATGTATATTTCTAAATATGATTTTCCTCAAATATAAAGAGAATTAACAAAACAAAAACGCATTGCACCCGCGCTGAAAAAACTGAACGCAATCGCAGACAAAACTGACTGAACTTGCAAAATGGTGCGAGTTTCACTGAACACGCTCATGGGAAAGAGGCCTAAGACCCAGGGATTGAATGTTATAGATTCCCCCCATTGTAGATCAAAATTCTTCAGCCATCCTCCCAATCTGGCGTCATTGTTTGTCTGACTGTTTATTTTGGGGGTTGAGTAAAAAACATCTACACTTTCCCCTTTTTTGATCGCTTCATCTTCCCATTTTACCCTTTCCTCTAAAGGGCCTAGATTGGGAGTTGAAGGGACGAAAGGGCCGTTTCCTACTTTCTTTTTCCTGTGGAAACCCCTTCTTTATGTCCTCCGCTTTCTCCAGAATTTTGTCAAGAACCGGACAGAACACATATTCTCGCGAAAAGGCAGATTTTAACCACCTCAGCCCCCAGAGCTTAAACACCCTGAAAGACCAGGCTACTTTTTACACTTCTGACCTACACTACTTTCACCGTTTATTGCTCGGTCATGCAACTTACCACCCAAATGAATTTTACCTCCTTTTCTTCTCACTAATAGAGCTTTCATTTGGTGGTATTTCATTGCTGCTGACATTTTTACTTTTTTTGTTATTAATCGAAATTTAACGATTTTTTTTGCAAAAAAATGACATTTTTCACTTTCAGTTGTAAAATTTTGCAAAAAAAACGAGATCCATATAGAAATTTTGCTCTAAATTTATAGTTCTACATGTCTTTGATAAAAAAAAAATGTTTGGGTAAAAAAAAAATGGTTTAAGTAAAAGTTATAGCGTTTACAATCTATGGTACAAAAATGTGAATTTCCGCTTTTTGAAGCAGCTCTGACTTTCTGAGCACCTGTCATGTTTCCTGAGGTTCTACAATGGCCAGACAGTACAAACACCCCACAAATGACCCCATTTCGGAAAGTACACACCCTAAGGTATTCGCTGATGGGCATAGTGAGTTCATAGAACTTTTTATTTTTTGTCACAAGTTAGCGGAAAATGATGATTTTTTTTTTTTTTTTTCTTACAAAGTCTCATTCCACTAACTTGTGACAAAAAATAAAAACTTCTATGAACTCACTATGCCCATCACGAAATACCTTGGGGTCTCTTCTTTCCAAAATGGGGTCACTTGTGGGGTAGTTATACTGCCCTGGCATTCTAGGGGCCCAAATGTGTGGTAAGGAGTTTGAAATCAAATTCTGTAAAAAATGACCTGTGAAATCCGAAAGGTGCTCTTTGGAATATGGGCCCCTTTGCCCACCTAGGCTGCAAAAAAGTGTCACACATCTGGTATCTCCGTACTCAGGAGAAGGTGGGGAATGTGTTTTGGGGTGTCATTTTACATATACCCATGCTGGGTGAAAGAAATATCTTGGTCAAATGCCAACTTTGTATAAAAAAATGGGAAAAGTTGTCTTTTGATATTTCTCTCACCCAGCATGGGTATATGTAAAATGACACCCCAAAACACATTCCCCACCTTCTCCTGAGTACGGAGATACCAGATGTGTGACACTTTTTTGCAGTCTAGGTGGGCAAAGGGGCCCATATTCCAAAGAGCACCTTTCGGATTTCACAGGTCATTTTTTACAGAATTTGATTTCAAACTCCTTACCACACATTTGGGCCCCTAGAATGCCAGGGCAGTATAACTACCCCACAAGTGACCCCATTTTGGAAAGAAGAGACCCTAAGGTATTCGCTGATGGGCATAGTGAGTTCATGGAAGTTTTTATTTTTTGTCACAAGTTAGTGGAATATGAGACTTTGTATGAAAAAAAATAAAATAAAATAAATCAGCATTTTCCACTAACTTGTGACAAAAAATAAAAAATTCTAGGAACTCGCCATGCCCCTCACGGAATACCTTGGGGTGTCTTCTTTCCAAAATGGGGTCACTTGTGGGGTAGTTATACTGCCCTGGCATTTTCCAGGGGCCCTAATGTGTGGTAAGTAGGTAAATGACCTGTGAAATCCTAAAGGTGCTCTTTGGAATGTGGGCCCCTTTGCCCACCTAGGCTGCAAAAAAGTGTCACACATGTGGTATCGCTGTATTCAGGAGAAGTTGGGGAATGTGTTTTGGGGTGTCATTTTACATATACCCTTGCTGGGTGAGAGAAATATCTTGGCAAAAGACAACTTTTCCCATTTTTTTATACAAAGTTGGCATTTGACCAAGATATTTCTCTCACCCAGCATGGGTATATGTAAAATGACACCCCAAAACACATTCCCCACCTTCTCCTGAGTACGGCGATACCAGATGTGTGACACTTTTTTGCAGCCTAGATGCGCAAAGGGGCCCAAATTCCTTTTAGGAGGGCATTTTTAGACATTTGGATACCAGACTTCTTCTCACGCTTTGGGGCCCCTAGAATGCCAGGGCAGTATAAATACCCCACATGTGACCCTATTTTGGAAAGAAGACACCCCAAGGTATTCAATGAGGGGCATGGCGAGTTCATAGAAATTTTTTTTTTTTGGCACAAGTTAGCGGAAATTGATATTTTTAATTTTTTTCTCACAAAGTCTCCCGTTCCGCTAACTTGGGACAAAAATTTCAATCTTTCATGGACTCAATATACCCCTCACGGAATACCTGGGGGTGTCTTCTTTCCGAAATGGGGTCACATGTGGGGTATTTATACTGCCCTGGCATTCTAGGGGCCCTAAAGCGTGAGAAGAAGTCTGGAATATAAATGTCTAAAAAATTTTACGCATTTGGATTCCGTGAGGGGTATGGGAGTTCATGTGAGATTTTATTTTTTGACACAAGTTAGTGGAATATGAGACTTTGTAAGGAAAAAAAAAAAAATTCCGCTAACTTGGGCCAAAAAAATGTCTGAATGGAGCCTTACAGAGGGGTGATCAATGACAGGGGGGTGATCAATGACAGGGGGGGTGATCAATGACAGGGGAGGTGATCAATGACAGGGGGGGTGATCAATGACAGGGGGGGTGATCAATGACAGGGGGGGTGATCAATGACAGGGGGGTGATCAATGACAGGGGGGGTGATCAATGACAGGGGGGGTGATCAGGGAGTCTATATGGGGTGATAACCACAGTCATTGATCATGCCCCTGTAAGGCTTCATTCAGACTTCCGGATGCGTTTTGCGGATCCGATCCATCTATCAGTGCATCCGTAAAAATCATGCGGACATCTGAATGGAGCTTTACAGGGGGGTAATCAATGACAGGGGGGTGATCAGGGAGTCTATATGGGGTGATCACCACAGTCATTGATCACGCCCCTGTAAGGCTTCATTCAGACGTCCGGATGCGTTTTGCGGATCCGATCCATCTATCAGTGGATCCGTAAAAATCATGCGGACGTCTGAATGGAGCTTTATAGGGGGGTAATCAATGACAGGGGGGTAATCAATGACAGGGGGGTGATCAGGGAGTCTATATGGGGTGATCACCACAGTCATTGATCACGCCCCTGTAAGGCTTCATTCAGACGTCCGGATGCGTTTTGCGGATCGGATCCATCTATCAGTGCATCCGTAAAAATCATGCGGACATCTGAATGGAGCTTTACAGGGGGGTAATCAATGACAGGGGGGTGATCACCACAGTCATTGATCATGCCCCTGTAAGGCTTTATTCAGACGTCCGGATGCGTTTTGCGGATCGGATCCATCTATCAGTGCATCCGTAAAAATCATGCGGACATCTGAATGGAGCTTTACAGGGGGGTAATCAATGACAGGGGGGTGATCACCACAGTCATTGATCATGCCCCTGTAAGGCTTCATTCAGACGTCCGGATGCGTTTTGCGGATCGGATCCATCTATCAGTGCATCCGTAAAAATCATGCGGACATCTGAATGGAGCTTTACAGGGGGGTGATCAGGGAGTCTATATGGGGTGATCACCACAGTCATTGATCATGCCCCTGTAAGGCTTCATTCAGACGTCCGGATGCGTTTTGCGGATCGGATCCATCTATCAGTGCATCCGTAAAAATCATGCGGACATCTGAATGGAGCTTTACAGGGGGGTGATCAGGGAGTCTATATGGGGTGATCACCACAGTCATTGATCACGCCCCTGTAAGGCTTCATTCAGACGTCCGGATGCGTTTTGCGGATCGGATCCATCTATCAGTGCATCCGTAAAAATCATGCGGACATCTGAATGGAGCTTTACAGGGGGGTGATCAGGGAGTCTATATGGGGTGATCACCACAGTCATTGATCATGCCCCTGTAAGGCTTCATTCAGACGTCCGGATGCGTTTTGCGGATCCGATCCATCTATCAGTGGATCCGTAAAAATCATGCGGACGTCTGAATGGAGCTTTACAGGGGGGTAATCAATGACAGGGGGGTAATCAATGACAGAGGGGTGATCAGGGAGTCTATATGGGGTGATCACCACAGTCATTGATCACGCCCCTGTAAGGCTTCATTCAGACGTCCGGATGCGTTTTGCGGATCCGATCCATCTATCAGTGGATCCGTAAAAATCATGCGGACATCTGAATGGAGCTTTACAGGGGGGTGATCAATGACAGGGGGGTAATCAATGACAGGGGGGTGATCAGGGAGTCTATATGGGGTGATCAGGGGCTAATAAGGGGTTAATAAGTGACGGGGGGGGGGGGGGGTGTAGTGTAGTGTAGTGGTGCTTGGTGCTACTTTACTGAGCTACCTGTGTCCTCTGGTGGTCGATCCAAACAAAGGGGACCACCAGAGGACCAGGTAGCAGGTATATTAGACGCTGTTATCAAAACAGCGTCTAATATACCTGTTAGGGGTTAAAAAAAACACATCTCCAGCCTGCCAGCGAACGATCGCCACTGGCAGGCTGGAGATCAACTCTCTTACCTTCCGTTCCTGTGAGCGCGCGCGCCTGTGTGCGCGCGTTCACAGGAAATCTCGGCCATCGCGAGATGACGCGTATATGCGTGACTCTGCGCAGCGCTGCCACCTCCGGAACGCGATCCTGCGTTAGGCGGTCCGGAGGTGGTTAAGAGCGGAATAGAGTCTATTATTTCCTCTCTGTGAGTAGCTCAGGGGCAGCAACCTTCAGCATTCCAGCTGCTGTGAAACTACAACTCCCAGCATGCAAACATGCTTAGCTGTTTTTCTAAGTCCCACAGAAGTGAATGAAGCATTCTGGGAGTTGTCGTTTCTGACCAGCTGGAGTGTCGGAGTCTGCTGTTCTCTGCTCTAGCTCATTTATCCACAAGTACGTAAACCCTTGTTTTAATCCCAAACATGGAAGCTTCCCATGCTTTCCTTAAAAGGCAATCAACTTTCCTCTCCATAGGATCATGCAATTGGGATGCATCCTCGAATGGCAAAGAAGTCTTTTTCACTACCTTTGCCACTTGTACATCAATTTTAGGAACCTTGTCAAAAAATATATAGTTTCAGAAGGATCAAAGAGGTCTATTCCTAAACTCTCTAGACACTACCAATCTTTTCTCAGGGTTTAGCCATTCGTCCATGATCATATCCCTTATATTCTCATTGATTGGGAATACTTTAGATCTTTTTGTATGTAGACGCCCCCAACCCCACTCCCCTCTTTCTTCCTGCTGCTGTTGCTATGTCTATAGCAAAGCAGCATTGAACAGAGAGAGAGAAGGAAGGCGGCATGTGCACACGGCATGTGCCGTCTCCTCACCCAGCACCCCCGCCAATCTGATATTGATTACCTATCCTGAGGATAGCTCACCAAATTTAAAAGCCTGGAGAACCCCTTTACTGCTAGCAGCATCAGGTACTCATGCCCCTGACAGGCATCCACAGGCTTCCTGAAATCAATTGTATCACTGTTCTGAATACCGTGATGGATGTGGCATTATTTTATGCTGCACTGTGGAATTTGGCTCTGCTGGGGCAGTATTTAGTGCTGCAGTAAGGTACTGCTGGCACCTTCCTACTTCTGTTATCCCTGCCTACTTGTGTTGCTCGCCTTCTGTCAATCTGAATCCACTTACAACATAGATCCACTTTTAGTTTTTTTTACCAGGGCCACTTCAAGTTTCCAGTCCACCCCTGTGGATGCCAAATGTGCATAACTGTTCCACCGGATTTTTTTTATGTTTATTTTTTCTACGCCAAACAAATAGGGGGAGAAGATATACATTTCATGCAGATGTTGACTTTAGTTGGATTGGATGGAGTTGAATAGAGTGCTAAATCAGAGCCTCTTCACTGGTGTCTTCAGTTTCTATCCAAGCTCTATCAAAGTAGTCAGGAAAAATTGAAATGGGTACGTAAGATTAAGTCGCCATCTAGTGGTCTGTAATAGGTACTAACCTGGATAACTGATTTACATTATAGAGTAATAACAGATGGAGACACCAGCCAGTAGCTGCCATTCATGTTAGAAAAAGTACACCACTCCCATTTCCAAGTTTTTCTCCAAACCGTGTCCTCAAATAAGCAGGTTTGTGCGAACTGATCACGTGCAAGTACGTCGGGGCCGGAATGGTCACGTGGTCGGAATGACGTTAGAAGCGTATAACTAACCCTAGACTTTAGCCTGTCACATGACCTGGTCACGTCACAAGGTCTTTGCGGCGCATGGAAATTAGACGCAATCCTGTTGTACAGCTAGGAACCAGTTCTCTGTTTCATGGGAATCGAGACTCTGGCCTATACTCTGTCCCCTTCGACCTGTTAACGTGAGTACGTGGGAGGATGGGCGCAGTAGTACTGAAGGGTTGAGTCCTCGCCATGCGTTCTCAGCTCCATCTGGGATGGCGTCGTATGCTGTACACGCTTAGGTTCTGTTGCCTTTGTAAAGCGCAAGTGCACCTACTGTTCGGTGTATTCACCTATCGCTGGTGCTTTGCATGCAGCCATCTTTGATCGGTGATTGCAGTAGTTTCTGAGTCTGGGGGTCATGTTTTACATAGTAAATCGTGTGGCCCTGTTGTTCTACCTCCTCTTTAGAAGAGAAATACTGCAAGTTTTAACCTAATATGATGGCTTATATGTCACTTGTCATGTTTTCTCCACACAAGCATCTGTATCTATACTGTCCCCCAGCTGACCTAATGGAGGGCTCACCTGTCCATGGCCTGCAGATGGAGGTGACTGCTCCGGGGTACATATTTTGCGCAGATGGCTGCGTCTGGTGCATGCACGTACACAGGGGGCTCTGCTGCCTGTTTCTGTGAATGTGCTGGACGCATCCGTTTTGCTCAGAATAGATAGTAGCCAGGGGAAGTGGTCGCCATCATCTTATGGGCGTGGAGGGTAACCGTTTGGGGGATGGTATACAGTCATGTATGTTTGTAAGAAGCATATCTTAGAAAATGGCCAACCCCTTTAAAGGGAACTTGTCACCTGGATTTAGGGTATAGAGCTGAGTATATAGGCTGCTAGATGGCCGCTAGCACATCCGCAATACCCAGTCCCCATAGCTCTGTGTGCTTTTATTGTTAAAAAGATTTTAAAAATATATAAATGAACCTGAGAGGAGTACTGTCTCCTCCATGCTTGAGAGATGAGTCCAGCGTTCTCTGACTCTGAGCCCAGCCATGCCCCCACTGTCAATGAGCCCAGCACCGCCCCGCATCCTCTGAATCTTCTCCTTGCTCCCTGAAGTCACAAAGCTAGTGCGCCCTAATCTTGCGATGTGCGAGCTAACGCATGCGCAGTTCGTTCCCTGAGGCTGATGCCAGCACAGATCACGGCGCTCTAGCTTTGTGATGTCTGGGAGCAAGGAGGAGATGCGGGGTGGTGCTGGGCTCCTTCACAGTGGGCGTGGCTGGACTCATCTCTGAAGCATGGAGGAGACAGGACTCATCTCAGGTTAATTTACATATCTATAAAATCGTTTGTTTTTTTTAAACAATAAAAGCACACAGAGCTATGGGGACTGGGTATTGCGGATGTGCTAGCGGCCATCTAACAACCCATGTCCTCAGCTCTATACACAAAATCCCGGTGACGGGGTCCCTTTAAAGGGGTTGGCCGTGCTGCGGGCTGCAATGCACAAACACCCACTGTGGGGCAGCTGCAGCGGATCGCGGACCCATTCACTTTAATGGGTCCGCGATCTGGCAGTTCCGCAAAAAGATAGGACATGTTCTATCTTTTTGCGGAACGTAAGTACGAGACGAAACCCCACGGAAGCACTCCGTAGTGCTTTCGTATGCTTCCGTTCCGCACCAATCTGCCTCTCCGGATTTGCAGACCCATTCAAGTGAATGGGTCCAATGCACACGGAACAGTGCCCGTGTATTGCGGATCCGCAAATACGGTCCGCAGTACGGCCACGGAGCGCACACGTTCGTGTGCAATAAGCCTAACTTCCCCACAGACCCTCTACACAACTGCTCGGTCCTCTTCTCCCAAAACCTGCTTCTCCACCATTACAGAAGAAAAACTCTCCACTCTACTCTCCAAATCTCATCTGACCACCTGTGCACTTGACCCAATCCCATCCCACCTCATCCCTAACCTCACCACAGTGTTTATCCCAACCCTAACTCATCTCTTCAACCTATCACTAAACTCTGGTGTCTTCCCTTCTGCTTTTAAACATGCTACCATTACACCCATCCTCAAAAAGCCTTCACTTGACCCATCTTCCTTGTCCAGTTATCGCCCCATATCACTTCTTCCTTATGCCTCAAAGCTACTTGAACAACATGTCCATTCAGAACTGTCCTCCCACCTCTCCTCCTGCTCCCTCTTTTACCGCCTACAATCTGGCTTCCGACCCCACCACTCGACCGAGACTGCCCTTACCAAAGTCACCAATGACCTACTGACAGCCAAAACCAAGAAACAATACTCTGTCCTCCTTCTCCTTGACCTGTCCTCTGCCTTTGACACTGTTGACCACTCCCTCCTGTTGCAAACTCTCTCATCTCTTGGCATCACCTACCTGGACCTCTTCTGGATCACATCATACCTCACAGACCGGACGTTTAGCGTCTCCCACTCTCGCACCACCTCCTCGTCTCATTCCCTCTCTGTTGGTGTCCCGCAAGCCTCTGTCCTAGGACCCCTGCTCTTCTCTATCTACACTTTTGGCCTGGGACAGCTCATAGTCACATGGCTTTCAGTATCACTCCTACGCTGACGACACACAAATCTACCTCTCTGGTCCAGACATCACCACCTTACTATCACGAATCCCACAATGTCTATCTTCTATATCATCCTTCTTCGCCTCTCGCTTTCTAAAACTTAACATGGATAAGACAGAATTTATAATCTTTCCCCCATCTTGTTCAACCCCCTCAACAGACCTATCTATCATGATCAATGGCTGCACACTCTCCCCAGTCAACAAAGTCCGCTGCCTTGGAGTGACCTTGGATTCTGCACTTTCCTTCCGACCGCAAATCCAAGCCCTTTCCACCACCTGCCGCCTTCAACTCAAAAACATCTCCCGCATCCGTGCTTTCCTTAACTTTGAATCTGCGAAAATTCTTGTACATGCCCTCATTATCTCCCGCCTAGACTACTGCAACATTCTCCTCTGTGGCCTTCCATCTAGCACTCTCGCACCCCTCCAATCTATCCTCAACTCTGCTGCCCGACTAATCCACCTCTCACCCTATTACTCCTCTGTCAATCCCTTCACTGGCTCCCCATTGCCCAGCGAATTCACTTCAAAGTACTTACAAATACATACAAGGCCGTCCATAACCTATCCCCTCCCTACATCTCTGAGCTACTTTCCCGATACATCCCCACACGCACTCTCCGATCCTCACAAGACCTCCTCTCCTCTTATCGCCTCTTCCCACAATCGACTCCAAGATTTCTCCCGTGCATCCCCCATACTCTGGAACTCGCTACCCCAACATATCAGACTCTCACCTACATTGGAATCCTTCAAAAGAAACCTGAAAACCCACCTCTTCAGACAAGCCTACAACCCGTGACCCTGCTGCCTCTATACCGCTATGACCAACTTCACCCGCACCTACTGTGTCCTTCTCCCATACCATGTAGATTGTAAGCCCTCACGGGCAGGGCCCTCTCTCCTTCTGTACCAGTTTATAACTTGTCTTGTTTATGATTAGTGCAGTTGTCTGTATTATGTATGTGCACCGCTTATCATATGTACAGCGCTATGGAATGAATGACGCTTTAATAATTAATAATAATAACTTCAAGGGAGTAAATCTTTAGAAGAGAAGATATTAAAGGGGTATTCCAGGACTTTACCACTGGATAGGTCACCTATGCGGTCTGCTGCCCACTTGTACATTTCTAGAATGGAAACAGGCCATCCTTTTCATATGTAGTGTGCTCCAGTAGATTAAAAAAATATCATTCTTGGGGTGAGCTGTTTAGTATATTTGGTAAAAAAAAAATAATGGATGCCTTGCACATCCGACCTGGTCTCCATTCAATCTCCTCTTCCCTGTGGTCATGTAGTAAAGAGGAGCATGACAGTCCGCAACCCAGCTGAATTTATATTTATTTCTGTTGTTTTGCAGGTCCATATTGGCACAATGAGTGTTCACAGGAAAGTCTCATCTGTGAAAAAGAAAAAGTCATACTTTTGTAAGGTATGTGGTAATGGTTGTATATTTTACCTGTTGACTCCAGTGTAGAAAACTGCTGCTTACAAAACGGTTTTATTTGTTGCGGTTTTCCATAGAGGCAGTTTGAGACGTTTTTTTTTTCGGTTTGTTTTTTCCCTCTTTTACAGCCATGTTTTTTTTTCTCATCTTTTTGATTTTAGCTTCTTAGCAGTTTATTTTTACAGGATAAGGCTACATGCACACGACCGTGCCGTTTATTGTGATCTGCAAGCCGCGGATCCGCAAAATACCGACGCCGACGGTGTGCCTTCCGCAATTTGCGGAACGGGTGGCCCATTGTAGAAATGCCTATTCTTGTCCGCAAAACGGACAAGAATAGGACATCCTATATATTTTTTTGCGGGGCCACGGAACGGTGCAACGGATGCGGACAGCACACTAAGTGCTGTCCGCATCTTTTGCGGCCCCGATGAAGTGAATGGGTCCGCACCCAAGCCGCAAAAACTGCAGCTCGGATGCGGACCCTAACTACGGTCGTGTGCGTTAGAGCTAATAAAGATATTTGTTTTTAATATTGAGTGGAGGTGTGGCTTAGTGGTGTTGAGCATTTGAGTACAAGCACACTTGGAATACATGGTACTTGGTGTACCGATTAGTGGTGGAGTTATTGGATTCTGCAGAAAACAAGATCTGAGCTATTTTCCAGATATGCAGCAGACTTTCTTATTGTACCATGTTCTGTTTTAGATATTCAATGGGTTTAGCTTTTTCTGTCCATTAATCTGTTCTTAATTGCAAAACTAAGGTTATTATCATCTTCATCAAATAATATTCTCATGCATTAATTCTGCCACCTATCTTGTTACAGAGGACCTGTCCCCTCTCCTGACACGTCTGTTTTAGTAACTTCTTGCATTATCCAGGTAATGACCATTCTGGAACCTCTCTTCTTAGGACTAAGTGTCCCTGCACTGGCAGCACCGACTGCATAGTGTCAGAATGTGCAGGGACACCCCCACAACTGGTATAGCAGCCAGCTGGACCCTAATTGCTAACTGATAGCATGCATTCATAATCTACTGGCAGCAATAATAAAGGGATAGGACATCATAGAAGAATATATGCTCCAGAATTTTTATTGCATGGTCAATGCAAGTGATGGCTACCATGGACTATTCAGGAGAGGTTACAGATCCTTTATAAAGCGGCTGTCCAGCTTTGGGAGCCTTTCTTTCTGACCCCCACCTCTCTGGACCTGCACAGAGATGCATACTTACCTGCTGTCCTTTGTTCCCCTGCTCCTATTGACGTGCTATGCTCCCACTTGTAAACCTCTGGTTGAGTGTGGGTCACATGTGCTGCTGCAGCCATTGACTCCACGAAGTGAAATCTAGTGATCTGCTGTTTGAGGCACTTGTCACTGCTGTGACCAGCCATTGGAAGTGAAGTGGAAGTTTACAAGTGGAGCCTGGAGTACATCAATGGTAACAGAGGACCCAGAACCGAGTGGCGGAGAGCAGGTAAGTATACTTCCCTCCTTGTGTCTGGAGAGGTGCGTGGTTAGGCATAAAGGCTCCCAAAGATTGACAACCCCTTTAAAGGGAATCTGTCACCACCTAAATGTAAACTAAACCAGTGTTCCTCAACTCCAGTGCTCACCTGGCGGTCATGATTTGAGAATATCCCCCAGAATAAATACCTGTGGAAAGTCCTGATGCGTTGAAACCGATTCCATCACCTGCTGAATACTAAGGAAATCCTGAAAACATGACTAGCAGGTGGGCACTGGGGACCAGTGTTGAGGAACGCTGCCCTAAGCCACCTACAGTACCTCACAGCTGAAGTCACCTGGTTTTTAATGATGTCTTCAGCTAATTCGGTCTGATGGGCAAAATCTCAGGAAACCAACTTTTTTTCTGCCGCTGGATTTATATGAATGAGGAGCTAGAAGTCAAGGGGGCAGCAGCCTTGACTAGTGCCTTTGCCATATGATCTTGTGTTCGGTGCCTGCACATTGAACAATACTGTAGTGTACTTGGCTTCAACGGAACTCTTTGCAGGCGCCAGGTCTCCGGGGGAATGCAAGCTGGTGGAAAGGGGGCGGTGCAAGCTTGACTTTAACTTCTCTTTTGCATAGAGCCAGCCGCAGAATGAGTTGTTTTCTTGCAATCTTGCCCATGGGACAGATTAGCCAAAGACCTCATTAGAAACTGTAAGATACTAGGGGTGGGTTAGGCTATTTTCACACTAGCGGCAGGACGGATCCGACAGGCTGTTCACCCTGCCGCTGTTTTGCTGTGCTGCCGCTCCGTCCCCATTGACTATAATGGGGATGGGACGGAGCTCCGGCGCAGTACGGCAGTGCACGGCAAAAGGCCACCGGACTAAAAGTACTGCATGTCCGACTTTTTAGTCCGGCGGCCTCTCACCGTGAACCGCCGTGCTGCGCCGGAGCTCCGCCCCCGTCCCCATTATAGTCAATGGGGACAGAGTGGCGGCACAGCGAAATAGCGGCAGGACGGATCCGACAGGGTGAACAGCCTGCTGGATCCGTCCTGCTGCTAGTGTGAAAGTACCCTTGGGGTCCATTCACACGTCCGCAACGTGTTTTGTGGATCCGTAAACACGGAAAGCGGCAATGTGTGTTGCGCATCTTGCGGACCGCACATTGCCGGCACTAATAGAATATGCCTGTTCTTGTCCGCAATTGCAGACAAGAATAGGACATGTTCTATTTTTTTGCGGAACGGAAGTGCGGATCCGCAATTCTGTGTCCGGGCAGCACATCGTGCTGCCCCATAGGAATGAATAGGTCCGCAATTCCGTTCCGCAAAATGCGGAACGAAATTACGGACGTCTGGATGGATCCTTAGGGAGAGTTTTGGTGTATTTGAAGGGAATTTGTCAGCTGAAAACAACCTATTGTTTAAATCGCGTTTTTGTTTAACATATTTTTAAAGAATTTTAGATATTTTTATTTTTCATGTCAATATCTATATTTAAGCAAATAAACAAAACATATATTGATAATAGACGCCACTTCTTGGTCTGTACAGATCAAGTTACTGCCGTTACCTACTTTTCTGTCATTCTAATCCTGCCTGTAATTACATCACCTCTGTGTACAGATAAGACAGGATCCTCCATTCACTATAGGTGATTGTCAGTTTCTGTTCTTTCTTTTTTTTTTTTTTTTTTTTTTAAACCTGTTTTATTGTTTTCAATAAAGAAATAGAATATTACATGCAGGAATATACATTGTATATCTTGTTTTCAAACATTAATGTAACCTGAGTGGACCTTGTATTCCCTCAAGATAGGGATACAGGGCAACAGAAAATAGTAACATTACAATTTAGTAATATCAAGGAAAAAGAAAGGGGGGAATTTAAATAAAGGAAGATGAAACGGTAAATAAAAGGGGGAGAGTGACAAGGAGTGGTAAGGTCTTCTTTACATCATACATTAATTGAGACTTTGTTAAATCGTGAATAAAGCCAGTAATGCCATGTAGCTCTGAATTTGGCTAGTTTGTTGGATATTGAAGCATTAATCATTTTGTAAAACCGTTATTGTTAACAGCGTTGACTATTTCCATTAATGGGGGAGGGTTTGGGTTTTTCCAGTATTGAGCAATTTTCATTCTGGTTGCTATAATCATATGAATGATAACTGTTTGAAAGGGTATGGGGAAGGAATCTAAATTAATAGAGAGTAGGCTTTGAGCCATTGATAGTGAGATTGGGGTATTGCATATCTGTGTTAAGATCATGTTAATTAAGTTCCAGACGGGTCTAATTTCCCTACATTCCCACCATATGTGCTTCATATCAGCTTCTGCCAATGAACATCTCCAGCAGACCTGGGAAGATGAGGGGTACATTTTAGATAATCTATGAGGGGTATAATACCATCTGTAGAGAATTTTCCAAATGGTCGACACATTTAGAGGATGCACACATGATGGAGAATGCAGATTCCCATTGTTCTAAGGAGATATTCATGTTTAATGCTGATTCCCATTTACTTAGCAATGGGGTTAATGGTGACTCCGATCCCTCCGTCATTAAGTTATAGCTGAGAGATAGGCCTTTAAGATTAGTCAATGGGTTTTGTAACAACTTCATCAGTTGTGGGGTGCTAGTAGACGTAGGTAAACTTATCCCAGATAAAAAAAAAATGTCTAATTTGTAAGTATTTAAAGAGGACCTTTCACCTTGAAAAACATTGTGAACTGATTATGCTGCCATGGAGAGCGGCGCCCGGGGATCTCACTGCACTTACTATTATCCCCTGGGCGCCGCTCCGTTCTCCCGTTATCCCCTCCGGTATCTTCACTCACTAAGTTATAGTAGGCGGTGTCTGCCCTTGTCCTGTGGGCGTCTGCTTCTCCTAGGCTGTAGCGCTGGCCAATCGCAGCGCACAGCTCACAGCCTGGGAGGTTTTTTTCTCCCAGGCTGTGAGCTGTGCGCTGCGATTGGCCAGTGCTGCAGCCTAGGAGAAGGAGACGCCCACAGGACAAGGGCAGACTCTGCCTACTATAACTTAGTGAGTAAAGATACCGGAGGGGATAACGGGAGAACGGAGCGGCGCCCGGGGGTAATAGTAAGTGCAGTGAGATCCCCAGGCGCCGCTCTACATTGCAGCATACTCAGTTCACAATGTTTTTCAAGGTGAAAGGTCCTCTTTAAAGAAATCTCTGTGAGGAACTTTAAATTTCAGGGTTAATTCCGTAAATGAATTTAGGGTATCATTGGTGAAAAGGTCTCCCAATTTTTCAATTCCCAAGTCAACCCAATTATGGATATTTAGATCTGAAATGCATTTCCCCATTACCTCCAGAGGGATTTCAGAAGGGGAGATATTGATGAGCTTTAATTTGGTCGTCAACAGATTCCAGAGTTCAAGTGCGGCTTGAATTGTAGGTGGGGTTTTTGGAATGGGGATATTTTTCTGTAGAGAACTAGAGTAGAAAAGCACCTGAGGGTCCTTTACCTCCATTTATATAGTTCTCAATTGCGATCCAATGTTTGTTCGATTTGGTTTAACCATAAAAATCTCAGTTCAAAAATGCAAGCCCTATAATATTTAATAACTGATGGACACCCTAACCCCCCTTTTGGAATAGGTAATTAAAGTATATCTGCTTGGACTCTCGGTTTTTTATCCTGCCATATTTATTTACGGTAAGTAGTATTCTTTGGATTTCTTTCAAGTGTTTTATGGGTATAGAAATTGGAAGATTACGAAATAAGTAGAGGATTTGTGGTATAATGAAAATTTTTAAGGCTGATATCCTTCCCATCCATGAAATTTCGTGATTTTTCATTTTGTATATGTCATTTAAAATTAGGTTTTTTTTTAGATTTTTTTAGGTTTACTGGTAGGAGGTTGGTAGATGATGTGGTTAATTTAATTCCTAGGTATGTGATATAATCAGAGTTCCATTTAAAGGGGAAGTTGGCTTTAATTGAATTAAGCTCTGAGTCTTTCAGGCCAAGGATAAGGACCTGGCATTTGGCTACATTCAAGCTGTAGTAGGAAACGGAGCTAAAATACTTTATTATTTGCATAACAATGGGCAAGGATGTTGTTGGGTTGGTTAAAGCTAAAATAATCGGCAAATACTCCAATTTTGTGGTTTGTTTCTCCTATTTTTATACCTGTACTCTGTGGCTGGACTCTTAAATATTCCGCTAAAGGTTCAATTATCAATGCGAAGATAATGGGTGAAAGGGGGCACCCCTGTCTTGTTCCATTATTAATTTGGAATTGGTTGGATAACATTCCGTTTATAAGGACTTTTGCTGAAGGTTTAGAGTAAAGTGCACATATAGCCTTAGCAAATTGTCCCTGTATTCCAAATTTAGACAGAACTGCCTCCAAGTATCCCCAATGCACTCCCTCGAATGCCTTCTCCACATCCAGAGATAGGAGCAGAGAAGGCATTAGTCTTGCTTCTGCTAGGTAAATAAGATCGATCACTCGTCTGGTGCCATCTAATGTTTGTCTCGATTTGACAAATCCTACCTGGTCATGGTGAACAAGGTTTGGAATAAAGGGTTATAATCTGTTGGCTAATAATTTAGAGTAAATTTTTAGGTCTGAGTTCAAGAGGGAAATTGGTCGGAAATCTTGGGGATATTCAGGAGATTTTCCTGGTTTAGGAAGTGCTACTATAGTGGCCTGCAACATTTCAGGTGGTATGTTTCCTGTGGCCATTATGTGGGAGAATGTAGATGAGAGGTAGGAAGATAAAGTATTTCCAAAGGTTTTATAGTATTCATTGGTTAGTCCATCCAGGCTTGGGGATTTGTTATTTTTAGTTGATTTAATAATGTGCAGTATTTCTGAGGGTTCGATTGGTTTATTGATTTGCATAAGTTGTTCTGGGGACAATTTAGGCATAGAGATATTAGATAGGAATTTGTTAATTAAGTCTGGAGTTGGTTGAAGCACCTGGTTATTGTCTTTGAGATTATATAAGTTGAAGTAATAGCAAATGTGTTAGAAATTTCTTGAGGGTTAAATATTTTTTTTATTTATGGGCATTATAAATATATGTTAGTTTTTTTCTTGTTTTGATTTTATTGGCAAATATCGCACTTGCTCTGTTTCCTTGTGAGTAAAATGTGGCTTTTGTTTTCCTCAGATTGTGCTCGAAATTATTTTGGTAAAGTTGATCTAGTTCATAAAGCAGGTCTTAAGTTGGTCTTTAATGGATTGGGAGGGGTTAATTTTCTTTGGCTTCTAAAGATGTAATTGATGTGCATAGTTCTGTACGTATGCGTTTTGTTTTTTTAGGAAGCATGATATACGGATGAGGTGGCCTCTAATATAAGCCTTGTGTGCGCAGCAAGTTGTGGTGGGTTGTACGTCTGGGGTGCAGTTGTACTTGAAGTATTCCTTAAAGGGAATATGTCACCTATTTTGACCATATAAAACCTTTAAAATAAGTACCTTCTTACCTACATGTGTCTTCTTTCTTTTATTCAACTTTTCATTCTTATTAAAAAAAAGCGATTTTTCGGATATGTAAATGAGGTTCCAAGGTGCCCAGAGTGGCGTTATTACTCTTCTCTAGTGCCCAGTAACGCCCCTCTGCAGTGCCCAGCCGGCCTTTTTTCCAAGCCCAGCACGCCTCCTCATAAATAAATGTCCTCCCACATACTTGCCGAACAGCGCCACCCCCTCCCCACCACGTCATTTAATTTATTCATTGCACCATCGTGCTTCCTCCTCTTGGCCTACGGTGCCACCCCCTCCTGATTTTACGTCAATTAATTTATTCACTTGATCGGGCGTTCCTTCCTCCTCTCTTGGCCTACGGCGCCGCCCCCTCCCATTACATGTATTCATAGCACCGGCCCTCCCTTCCTCCTCTCTTCTCCTCCGAAATCCCACGCAGGCGCAGTATCGGTGAGTATTGGTTATGTCACTGGGCTCGGCGCATGCCCAGTGACAATATTGAGGCTGTTGCCCTCTGGAACAGGAGAATCGTGCAAACACTCACCGATACCGCGCCTGCGATGGATTTCGGAGGACAAGAGAGGGGGAAGGGAGGGCCGGTGCTATGAATACATTTAATGACTTAATGGGAGGGGGTGGTGCCGTAGGCCAAGAGAGGAGGAAGCACGATGGTGCAATGAATAAATTAAATGACGTGGTGGGGAGGGGGCGGCGCCGTTCGGCAAGTATGTGGGAGGACATTTATTTCTTAGGAGGCGTGCTGGGCTTGGAAGAAAGGCCGGCTGGGCACTGCAGAGGGGCGTTACTGGGCACTAGAGCAGAGTAATAACGCCACTCTGGGCACCTTGGAACCTCATTTACATATCAGAAAAATCGCTTTTTTTATAAGAATGAAAAGTTGAATAAAAGAAAGAAGACACGTGTAGGTAAGAAGGTACTTTATTGCACATTTGCTATTTTAACGGTTCTATATGGTCAAAATAGGTGACCGATTCCCTTTTAAGTGCTTCATTGATTTGGGATTGTGTGGAAGGCAACGATAAGTGGGACTTGTTGGTCCTCCAGGGGATGTATGAGGGTTGGTTGAATCGCTCTGAGATTTGACATGAAATTGGAGCATGATCGTACCATGTAATGGATCCAATGTTGGAGGATGCAATATTTTGTAAGGTCCATTTGTCAACAATTAATAGGTCGATTCTAGAGTACTGTTTGTGGGGGTGTGAATAGAAGGTATAATCACGTTCTGATGCGTGTAATACTCTCCAGGTGTCATGCAAATCTTCTGATAATAAATATTGTGCAGTGTAGGGAGGGTTGAGACTTCGTATGGTTAGATTTGTCAATAGTTCTTAAGTCTGTGAATGTCTGACTCGTTCAAGTGGGTTTCCTGAACGCAAATCACGTTGCTCTTAAGAAAGTTAACTTTTTTCCAAAGTAGCGATTTTTTTTTTTTTTAAACTGGCTATTTAGTCCATTTGCATTAATTGAGGAAATTTTTATGACAATCACTGGCAGTGAAAATATTGAAAATTTGATAGTACAGTGTGTGTGTGTGTGTATGTATGTGTGTGTGTGTGTGTGTGTATATATATATATATATATATATATATATATATATATATATTTATTTTACACTGCTCAAAAAAATAAAGGGAACACAAAAATAACACATCCTAGATCTGAATTAATTAAATATTCGTCTGAAATACTTTGTTCTTTACATAGTTGAATGTGCTGACAACAAAATCACACAAAAAAAAAAAATGGAAATCACATTTTTCAACCCATGGAGGTCTGGATTTGGAGTTACACTCAAAACTAAAGTGGAAAAACACACTACAGGCTGATCCAACTTTGATGTAATGTCCTTAAAACAAGTCAAAATGAGGCTCAGTAGTGTGTGTGGCCTCCACGTGCCTGTATGACCTCCCTACAACGCCTGTGCATGCTCCTGATGAGGTGGCGGACGGTCCTGAGGGATCTCCTCCCAGACCTGGACTAAAGCATCTGCCAACTCCTGGACAGTCTGTGGTGCAACGTGACGTTGGTGGATAGAGCAAGACATGATGTCCTAGATGTGCTCAATTGGATGCAGGTCTGGGGAACGGGCGGGCCAGTCCATAGCATCAATGCCTTCGTCTTGCAGGAACTGCTGACACACTCCAGCCACATGAGGTCTAGCATTGTCTTGCATTAGGAGGAACCCAGGGCCAACCGCACCAGCATATGGTCTCACAAAGGGTCTCAGGACTCTCACGTCTGTCACATGTGCTCAGTGTGAACCTGCTTTCATCTGTGAACAGCACAGGGCGCCAGTGGCGAATTTGCCAATCTTGGTGTTCTCTGCCAAATGCCAAACGTCCTGTACGGTGTTGGGCTGTAAGCACAACCCCCACCTGTGGACGTCGGGCCCTCATATCACCCTCATGGAGTCTGTTTCTGACCGTTTGAGCAGACACATGCACATTTGTGGCCTGCTGGAGGTCATTTTGCAGGGCTCTGGCAGTGCTCCTCCTGTTCCTCCTTGCACAAAGGCGGAGGTAGCGGTCCTGCTGCTGGGTTGTTGCCCTCCTACGGCCTCCTCCACGCCTTCTGATGTACTGGCCTGTCTCCTGGTAGCGCCTCCATGCTCTGGACACTACGCTGACAGACGCAGCAAACCACCTTGCCACAGCTCACATTGATGTGCCATCCTGGATAAGCTGCACTACCTGAGCCACTTGTGTGGGTTGTAGACTCAGTCTCATGCTACCACTAGAGTGAAAGCACCGCCAGCATTCGAAAGTGACCAAAAGATCAGCCAGGAAGCATAGGAACTGAGAAGTGGTCTGTGGTCACCACCTGCAGAACCACTCCTTTATTCGGGGTGTCTTGCTAATTGCCTATAATTTCCACCTGTTGTCTATCCCATTTGCACAACAGCATGTGAAATTGATTGTCACTCAGTGTTGCTTCCTAAGTGGACAGTTTGATTTCACAGAAGTGTGATTGACTTGGAGTTACATTGTGTTGTTTAAGTGTTCCCTTTATTTTTTTGAGCAGTGTATATACATACAGTATGTTACAGAGCAAGTGCGGCACTGCCACTGAAGGTGAAGCAGTTGCTCTGCAACTGTAAATATCAAGCTCACTTGTCACTTAGGAGTTATTGGGTGATGGTAAAAGGGAAGGAGAAAGGGGAAGAGAAAGGTTAAATAGAACAATACAACTTAACCTAAACAGGTGTGTAACTTAGAGTCCGGTTCTAAGAGAACCACCTGGATACCTGAAATTTATCCAGATAACAGTGGAGGAGATGGTCGGAAAAACAGGTGCATTATCTCTAAGGAGACTTGCAGTAAAGAGTGTAGACAGATAATTAAGTCTCGTGACCCTTCTATAACGTAAAGGATATGTCTTTTAAGGAAGATGGTAGTTTCCTTTCTCATCCGATATGGCTTCAGGTCCGCTCTCTAGACAGGGTAGGAGGCTTTTTCTTCAAGGGTGAGTTGCTGTCTTCATCCACCGTAGCCAGGGACCATTTCTGGAGCAGCTTCATGGTGTCACTTGGAGAAGAGATTGCATGGGTTATTCCATTTTTGAAGATCAGGAGTTTCACCGGATATCCCCATTTATAAGGGATATCGTGATCCCTGAGGATTTTTGTAGCAACAGAGAATTCTCTGCGTCTGTTCAGCGTAGCTGCAGAGAGGTCGGAGAATATTATATTTTTAAATCTTTCAGGTATGTCTTGTGCGGAATTTGCTGTCTTGAGGAGTAATTCTTTGAAGTGGTAAAAGTGCAGCCTGGCAATAACATCTCTGAGAGCGGCACTGGGAGTGTTTTTGGATTTAGGGATTCTGTGCGCTCTGTCAATTAATAGGTCTCTTTGTTCTGCCTTTGGGACCAGTGTGACAAAATAATCTGTAAGGAAGTCCTTAATAGTGTCAGTTTCAACGGTTTCCGTAATTCCTCTAAATCTTAGGTTGTTGCGCCTAGAGCGATCCTCCAGGTCTGCTAGTTTGAGTTTTTTAAGGCCGATATTTCGTCCTCAGCATCATTATGTGCGTCCACTAACTGGTTGTGGGAGTTAGTGATCTCCTCCATTTTGTCCTCAATATGAGACGTTCTCTCTCCAATTTGAGTGATATCTTTTTGTAGAGCAGAGCACGCAGTGGATATATCTTTGTATAGAATGCCTCAGGTCATATAACAGGGACCTCAGAGTGGCTTCAGTGACTGGTGCAGATTGACCATTATCAGTAGGAGGTGGGGGAGAGTGATTTACAGGAATGTCTCTCTCTTGGAGCAAGCTTCCATCATTACAGGAGACTGCAGTTTCTTGCATCAAATAATTATTGATGGTTAAATCTTGCTGCCCTTTTAGAGGGGGAGGGATATGCTGAAGAGAGAGAGGCAGATATGTGCACTGGACTTTCCTCCTGCGCTTATGTGCCGCGCTGGAGGGATCTCCCCTTCATGCAGTACCTCAGGTGTCGCGGAGAGCGGGCGCCATCTCCAGAGGCTCTGAACGCCGCGATTCTGCTCGGCGGGCCCTCCTTTCTCTTCACGCGGCCCATTTCTGACGTTGATAGGTGGATATCCGTGGTCTATTTTCCACTGGATTTGGGTCACTTTACCCTGCTGTGAGCCGCTTACTTCACTGCAAGCTACGGAGCCAACACGGCATGCGACCGCTCAGCTCCACATCCGGCCACACCCCCATCTGTTCTTTCCTTGTACAATGACATCTGCACAGGACACAGAGCATGCCTAGAAAACTCTCCCATAGAAGTCAGTGAGGTCCCCTCCTCTCCATTTTCTTAATGCTCTCTAAATGTGGTTGAGAACAGCCCAAGCAAGATGGCAGCCCCCATAATTATGTAAAGAAAATAGAATAAAACATCTGCAATCAGAAAATAAAAGTTGAGGTGTTGCTATCTAGTTTTAACTGGCAGCTAAGATTTTTGGTGACACATTTCTTTTTCAAGGGACACTGACAGGCCCTATAAACATATTTAGATATTCCTATGCAGTCATAAATCTATTAAAGTGTATTCCAATGATATAAGAGTACCTCCTGTCTGCATTGTAAACCATGTAAAAAACTTTATTCATCTGTCAATCACATTTCTTTATGCCCAAGGGGTGTTTTTTTCTCATACCTTTGTGCCCAGCCGCGCCTCAACTGTCGCTTCCTAGCGCCGCCCAGCTCATTATTATTCACTGCGCTGGGCGGCTCTTACATTCCCCGATCCTGTCAGTTCCCGCGCATACCCGATAGATACTTATGGGCATCGGCCTCAATCGGACCATTTGCGCATGCGCTGGCACCCTCCCAAGCCTGTAATTGAATCCAGCGCTCTTCTCTCAGGTGACAGGATCGGGTAATGTAAGAGTCACCCAGCGCAGTGAATAATAATGAGCTGGGCGGCGCTAGGAATCGACAGTTGGGGCGTGACTGGGCGCGAAGGTAGGAGAAAACCCGCCCCTTGGGCATAAAGAAATGTGATTGACAGATGAATATAAAGTTGTTTTTACATGGTTTACAATGCGGACAGGAGGTACTCTTATATCATTGGAATACACTTTAATAGATCTATGACTGCATAGGAATAACTATGTTTTATAGGGCCTGTCAGTGTCCCTTTTTAAGTATAGTGAAAAAACTTGAATTTTTATTTTTAAATTGTACCATACATTTGGACAGTCTCCCTGTTGACTTCTAAATGTTTCCCATTCAGCAACTGAAAAAAACAAAGAACAGCCTTGATAAGACAAGCTTCAGAGACGATCACAGTATTCAAATGTCCTACGATCCAAGCCAAACCTGTTACTGCAGATCACAACAATCCTAAGTGCACTGAGCGTGGCTCCAAGTTGGTTTGTGCACCCTTGTTCTTCCGGCTTCTTTTGCCAGCTCCCTATCTGTTCTTTGACAGGGATAGGTTCCGGCATAGTCATCCTGCCTCTTTCTGTTAGTCAAGAAAGAGAAGGATTCGGAGGCAAATGGATGTATAGAGTGGCTTGAGCCCTTCCTCAGTGCACTTAGCTGCTAATCTGCATATGGATCAAAAAGGGAAAGTCAGCTGAACTAGCCTTACTGGAGGGAATGTGTCATAGACTGGGGTTTTACCCTGGTGAATATTCCTTGCGCTGCTGTTGTAAATTTGGCGCACAGTCTTCTGGAGGATGCACCCAGACCGAAATCTGTGTCAGCTTCCAGCTGCTTTAGATTTCAGTCTTTTATGCAAAAAAAACTAAAACTAGAGTAAAAAGATAAATATACTAAGCCACTAGACCCTCCCCATTCTTGGAAAGTGGCACATTGGCATTTTTCGACTTTTTTAATGTCAGAAAACAGGCTTGGAGGAAATAATAAATTCACCCCCTCCCCATTGTCTGGTTTAACAGTGAATTTCCCGGTGACAGATTTATTTGTTCCATCTGGCTATGGTATATGGATAGGATATGCCTTTTAAATGTCTGAAAGGTGCGGGTCCCACCACCTAATCCTGTACGTGTCTCAAGAATAGGGACCCGAGGGAATGGAGAGGAGACTGCATGTGCCTTTGTCTCCATTCACTGCTATGGTACTTCCAAAAATAAGCGAGCCAGAATAATGTTTGTACTTACAAGTGTTGTAAAAAGAGCTGTTGTCGTCTGACTCTAGACACATGTATGAATAGGGCATAGGTTTTACTACAAATAATCCACTCCACCCAGTTTTTATCCTGCCATGATACGGAATTTCTACCTCTCCCCAGGTTTGCAGAGTGGCGTGCCTAAACACATATGGCCTCGATTCTCACTACAAAGATGAAGAACATAAAAAGGTAATGCTACGTGTGACATAAGCAGCCCGATATCGGGAACTTTTCTTTGTTGTGTGTTCCCATCATTTCATCACATTTGGTTTGTAATGTTCTCGTAACTGAGTGTATGTATGACACTCGCTTCAGTTTTAAGTTTTGTAATTCAACTGCATTATCTTTGTACACTCTTACATAAGTAGTTTTTTCCCCCGTACTGCCTGAAGAGGGATCTGAAGTTGTTAGGCGTCCTGGCTAACTAATGTGCAATATCCACCCTCTGTACTCAACATTAATGCAGTTCTCCTAACCAGCATATTATCTGGAAGATACTACATTGCCTGCCACATTAAGAGCATTGTAATAACCAGTGTGTCATATGAGCGTCTACTGTATAGTTTTTGCGATGGACTATAACAAGCGGGGTTTGTGCCTTAGACCAACCATTATTCATTTGTACCTGACAGTACAGCCAGTGTTGAGACATGCAGTGTTGCACATTCCGCACCTTTGAGATTCTATATTATTGGGCTACATGTGCCCAATTCACTATGTCGGCCTGATGCGAGATGGCTTCCAAGAAGAATGTGTATTAAATCTCATCTGGCAAGAAGAGCTGGCTTCTAGGCACATTTATGATAAACTCCGGTTTTGGATGTAGACCTCATTGACATTCTTCATGGCTGTGACATGACATTGGCTAAATACAATGGGCCAGATTTATCATTACTCTGACAGCTCACTCCACTTTCACATATGGCTAAAGTCAGTTTTAGCCAAGTCAGATTTATGATCGGCCCTTTAAGACTCTAATAAATGTCATGTCTCATAAGATAAGCATGGTCCTCACTGGAGTGAAATTGCGACTTTTTAAATAGTCCCAATGGTAAATCTGTCTAGAGATTCATTTACATAAGAAAACACTTTCAGAAAACTGGCGAGCATAGTGCAGAGCAGAAAAGTCGCAAATTTGTGCGCAGTTTTAGTGATTGCGCAAAAATTTGCGACTTTTTCACTCCATTATTCTGACTTGAGCTAATGATAAATCTGGCCCATAATGTCTAAAAGGGATTTATTTTCATCAAAATCAAAGTGTAATCTTTTGCAGAGTGCACTCACATGGATCAGTGACCACAGTAACACATACTACAGCTGTGTGTCGTGCTCCTAAGACTCTTTACACTGTTCATTACTTTCCATAAGGTGTCCATTGGTCTTTGACCAGAATAGCGTGGCTGCTGCGCTATTCTATCCAGTAAAAGAAACAAAACCTGACACCCATTATAAATCTCTTTAAGGATCTGTCACATCTATTACGTCTCCTGTGTAAATGGAAGTTGTGACACCAGTGTGACAGAGGTACAAATTATTTACAAAACCCAAAATATACTGCACATTCATTCTAATGGCGTGATGACATTCAGTAATATTTTTTAACTTGGTGGTAAAGCAGCAGTGTAATATGCAAGTACATCTACCTCATGTACTAAAAACAGGCTTAGCTGTCAAACATTTGCCAGTTTGGCTTTTATGATTCGTCTGGCATATCAGAAAACCTTTAGGCGTATTTCACGCGAGCGATACGGAATATGTTTTGCAGTGAAGTTTAATCCGTTTCATCTGCGATTTGTGTTGGATGCAATCAGTTTTTGATGAGTTTTTCACGCGCTTGATGAAAAACTGAAGAATAATTCTTAACATCTCCCAGCAACAATGAGTGAAAAATGCATTGCATCTGGATGCAGTCTCCATTCATTTTTATGGGGCCAGGGTTACATGAAAAATGTACAGTGTAGAACATGCTGCGTATTTTTTTAAATTTTTTTTCTGAAAGCACAGGTGATCACTCATAAACAATGCCCCATTGAAATTGATCCGGCCGGAGAACTCTCTTTTGTGAAAAGGCCTTATTTTTGTAAAGGAGAATATTTCACTTTGAAGTTTGATGTCCCCTCAATGTCAGTAGTGATACGTACAGTTATTATATTTATATTAATCTTCTGTTTCATTTTCGGTGTGAACTGACTCATTAAGATGGAAGAAGCTTATTATGGTAAGTAAAGTATGACTTTAAGCTCTAAGAAGGTTCAATTTTGTGTGTTCTGCTTGATGTTTTGCATATGACTTATTTTTCTTCTAGGCACAACAGCTTGTTAAAGGTTTATCACGATATGTGATAAAATTGCAATATCTTTTTAATGGGCTTGTGTTCATGTCTTCAAGAGTTGATTGTGAAGCAACCCCATGTAAACATTTGAAATGGGAGCGATAACGTTGACTGACGAAAAGGTGTATCAAGGAGACTAGATTCAGATGAAATCCTTCATCCCGTCACGATAGACTGGGTTGCGGTGATGTTAGAAGTTCAAACTTTTCTCTGAAGGTTCGAGTCTTCCATTTTTATTGGTAATTGGTGACCATTTGAGTCACCATTTACTGAAGACGTTTCAAAGAGTTTCACTAGGTGTGTTCATTAAAAATAAATGAAAGCCTGATAAATGGATTGAGAAGAAGAAAAATTATATATGAAATATTCTTCAGTAATGCATGTGAACAGTAACAATGCATTATTACTTCAGATGTATGTCTGAATTGAATTTAACTTTTTTTCTGCTTGAGGAAACATGGAAGCACTTATGCTAGAAACAGCCGTCACACTCGCCACAGCGCTTGCACCCCCCGCCCTCTATACTTCCCCGAGTCCGCCCTACCCTCTCCTACTCACACTCGCCTTTTTCATTTCTCCACCCACACTGCACGATTGCTTCTTGCATATTTTACCGTCTATACTGGACCCAGTTGTTCATTGCTGGCACTGTATTTATCTTTACGCTGTTCATTTACAGTTGTACCTGTATTATCTGTTTCTCCTTTTGTAAATCAATAAAAAGAAACGGCCGTCACAGGCGTTAGGTTTTAATTTAGAATATATGTAGTACATATCAGCTAGGCAGTAGGCATCAAGCTATTCTATCACAACACAGCGTTAAAAAATGGAAAACAAATCAATGTTGAAGAACTTGATGGTGTAGGGTGTGTTGGAGGCTGTAAAACTATATACGGTTATACAATACTCAAGGATTGCCTCTGAAATGCTGAAAAATAGTTCTGTAAGCAAGTTAATAAAGATTATTGGTAGTCATGGCTTCAGCTGATGTATATTATATGCATGATTTCGGTACTTTTTGAAGGAAGGCTAAGCATTATAAAGGTTCATGTGCATGGTTGGTGCTATGAGAACATTATACCCACGTATTGGGCAGCTGCATACTGCAGGCTGGACGGTTCCAGTGCCAAAGACTACAGCCTGCTTAGTGCTGCTCCAAATGGCCCAACACCGTTCTTCTCCTGTGTCTCAGAGCATGTTCCTAACAGTGATTACTCCTCATCTACCTGAGTTAATAATGCTATGAAGATTTTCCTGGCTCTTTTAGTATGCAGAACTGTCTGCCATTACGTATTTTCATCTTTGGAAACCCTGTAAACTGCGGAAACCAGTTTAAGAAATGCTGAGTTAGGGTAAAAAATATCTGCCTGAAATCATAGCTTAATACACATGGAGTGTGAAAACATTGGACCAAATCACCTTTTGTCATAGCCAGTTGAACTTTTTTTATTAATTTCAGTAGTAAACAATGGCAACGTTGAGTGCATTTTGTTAAAAATTATAGTATGTTCTAAACAATTTGTGAAGTCTTTATTAAAATGTAATGTTAACTGCTGTGTTGCAGGCCAGAAGTATGGAAAATATTTTTATAGCTGTCTGCAAGATTATATTTTATGCCCAATGCGAACAGAACCACTTATTGGTAAGTTAATGAACTTGGTATCAATTGCATTTTAATGGAAATGGATCGGTAAAAAAAGATAAATTCTGATACTTGACTGGTTTTGCAATATTTGGCTCCATTTTGAGTACAGTGGCCCCTCAAGTTGCAATATTATCGGTAATAGGTTCAAGGAAGACCATAGCTCTATTGAAAACTAGTAATTTGTTCCAAAGTCCCAACATTTTATCCCAGGTAAGAGATAATGAATATTTAAGAAAAATAAGCAAATAACTAAGGCATTTAAACCAAATCCTTACATTTAACAGTAAGGAGTAGATGCTGGAAGTTGTAACGCACTTTCTGTGATGACAGGAGCTTCTTCAGGATCCTGTACAGTGCACAGTACCAGAAAATAAAAATTTGGAGAAGTGGCCTGGTAGCCTTGTACAGGGTCAGGCCTATTACTTTGAAGGAACGCTTTCCCCGATCTCGGCGAGAGGATGGTATTCCAGCCCTGGGAATGCACCTCTCCTGGGTCACATTTGATCACTGCATCTTATGGGTTAAATGTCTGCGTTCGCTATGATCGCTCGTCGCAGACATTGACACCTGGTGGCTGCTGTGTGAACAGCAAGCACCTGTGGTGTACGCTACGCTCTGGAGTGGGCTCGAACCTTAGAGAGGCGACATCCGTTGCACATATATGGAGGATGTCATCAAGGGGTTAATGATCCCGAGAAGCATTCATACAGCACTTTCAATGAGAGCGCTGTGCTCCCGCACACTTCTTTCTCTTGCTTCCTGCCAAACGCCAGTCTGTGTGATCAGTGCAGGCAGGAGAGAAGGATGTGATCATTTCAGTTCATGGAGTAGACTGAGAAGCACAGCCCTCTTCATGCTGAAGGTCCCCAGGCAGCAGGGAACTACATGAAAGCTCTGACTTGGGGTCCATTCACACGTCCGTAGAATGGATGCGGACCCATTCATTCTCTATGGGGCAGAAATGGATGCGGACAACGCACAGTGTGCTGTCCGCATCCGCATTTCCGGAGCGCGCCCCACGATCTTCCGGTTCGCGGCTCTGGAAAAAAATAGAACATGTCCTATTCTTGTCTGCAATTGCGGACAAGAATAGGCAGTTCTATGGGGGTGCTGGCAGGGTGTATTGCAGATCTGCAATACGCTATGGACGTGTGAATAAACCCTTAGTGTAGCAAAAGGACCTTTTGATGTCACCAGTGGGCGGAGTCAGTCTAGTAAGGAGACTACACAGTGGGTACTGTATTTTGCTCTACACTGTAACTGTGGTAGTGATACTCATGTCATGTGGCCACATGCACCATTGCTGTTTCCATTATCAAACAGGTGACAGACTAGGATTAACAGGTACTGACTGTAAACTATTAACCCCCTCTACTCCAGACTATTAAAGTTAGTGACATTGACACCTCCACTTCATTAAGTGAGGTGTCAATGTCACTGAGGAAGTTTTAATTAGTAGAAAATATAAATTTTCTAATTTTCTGTTTACTAAACCTGGAGGCGTCTTAGTCTGAAATATACAGTAATTGCTATAAATAAAGGAAGCTTTACTGAAAACAAATTCCAAAACGGTGAAATCTCAAAACGGGGCTAGAGAGGTTAGTACAGTTTGTTGGGAGACCTCTTTTAGTTTTAGGAATCCGTGTTGGTTCCAACAATGTTGAACTTTTTTTTGGTCAATTGCATCTTTTACTTGCAGCACTAAAGTAGATCAATTGAGAGTATTAACATCACAGCCTAGAACCACTTCAAGTGTATAGATTACAATCACTACCCCCTTTAATCTGAAAGCTTGATTGGTGTGTTTTTCAGGTCTACAATACATAATTCAACTGTATCCGGAAGTTGATAGCGAAGATGCTTTTAAATGCACACTCTGCAAAATGATAGGACCTCTGGGTTTCATTACTGGCCATATTGAAAGCTTTAAACACAGAAGAATGTACTTGGTGAGTACAATTAGCTGTGATTGTATTATGTCAGATTCTAATTACAGGTACACTGGAATTTCCAATTCGCCCTCCACTTTGATGTACATATGGAATTTTTTTTTAATTTCGTTAATTTTTTTTTAACACTTTCCATTCATTTCAATAGGAGATTCAGTGCGGATTCCGTTCCAAGATAAGGCATGCTGCTTCATTTTCCATATGGGGGGGAAAAAAAGCAAGTGCTGATTCCCATTGAAATGAATGTGAGGCTGTTTTGAGGATTTTTAGAGCTGATTTTGTGGCGGAAATGATTTAGATTTTCACTGTTTACTGGTTTCTGTTTTCAGAGCACTGCGTACAAACATCTACTTCCTTTATATAGAAAAAAACAATCCTATTATGAAAAAAGTTGTGCTGTAAGGAAACATGCTGTTAAAGTGGAACAGGAGGAGAAAACACTTACTGTAAACGTAAGCTATTTCACTTTATGGCTGTGTTTAAAAATATTGTGCTTCAGTTTTTCTTTGGGTGGGGGGTGGGGTGGTAACAGATGGATCGTAGCTTATTGTCCCCACAATAAGTCAAGGCACTTGGAAGAAAATCTAAAAAAATTATATGGCGTTTTGGCTTTCCGTTTGTGAGATCCGTTCAGGGCTCTCACAAGCGGTCCAAAACAGATCAGTTTTGCCCTAATGCATTGTGACTGGATAAGGATCCGCTCAGAATGCATCAGTTTTCCTCCGATCAGTCTCCATTCTGCTCTGGAGGCGGACACCAAAACGCTGCTTGCAGTGTTTGGGTGTCCGTCTGACAAAACTGAGCCAAACGGATCCGTTCTGACACACAATGTAAGTCAATGGGGACAGATCAGTTTTCTATGACACAATCTAGTACAACAGAAAACGGATCCGTCCTACATTGACTTTCAATGGTGTTCAAGATGGATCCGTCTTGGCTATGTTACAGATAATACAAACGGATCCGTTCTGAATGGATTCATACGGTTGTATTATCTGAACGGACCCGTCTGTGCAGAGCCATGACTGATCCGCACCAAACTCGAGTGTGAAAGTAGCCTAAGCTGTCTGGTGAACACCCTTGACAAAAAAAGTGTTGTATAGTAAAAAAATAATTATATATATATATCACAAAAATTGTAATACCAAATGATCAAAAATGTACCCCAAAATAGTACCAATCAAACCGTCATCTCATCCCGCAAAAAATGAGACCCTACCTAAGGGTACTTTCACACTAGCGTTAAAGGAATCCAGCAGGCAGTTCCGATGCCGGAACTGCCTGCCAGGTCCGGAAATCCGTGTGCAGACGGATACGATTTGTTTCCGGATGCGGATTCCTTTGACAAATGCATGGAAAAACGGATCCGGTGTTTATTTATTTTTTCACATTTTTAAAGGTATGCGCAGACCGGAAAGCCAGATCAGTTTTTTTTCGGAACACTGGCATTCCGGCAAGTGTTCTGGAATTTTGGCCGGAGAAGTGACTGAACTGAAGACATCCTGATGCATACTAAACTGAATGCTTAACATTCAGAATACATTAGGACAAAATGAAGCGTTTATTTCCGGTATTGAGCCCCTAGTAGTGAACTCAATACTGGAAAACTTTAACGCTAGTGTGAAAGTACCCTAAGACAATCGCCCAAAAAATAAGATATAGCTTTCAGAAAATGGAGATATAAAAACATGATTTATAAAAAAAAAAATATTTATTATGTAAAACTGAAACAAAAGAAAAATAAAAGTAGACATATTAGATATCGTCGCCTCCATAACATGCTCTATAAAAATAGCACATGATCTAACCTGTCAGATAAACACCGTAATAAAAAAAATAAAAAAATGCCAGAACAGCCATTTTTTGGTTGCCTTACATTACAAGAAGCGTAGATGTAGAGCAGTCCAGAGTCATATATAACATAGTTTATAAGGCCGAAAAAAAGACATCTGTCCATCCAGTTCGGCCTGTTATCCTGCAAGTTGATCCAGAGGAAGGCACAAAAACCCCTGTGAGGTAGAAGCCAATTTTCCCCACTTAAAGGGAAAAAAATTCCTTTCCGACTCCAATCAGGCAATCAGAATAACTCCCTGGATCAACAATCCATCTCTAGTAGCTATAACCTGTAATATTACACTCCAGAAATACACCCAGGCCCCTCTTGAACTCTTTTAGTGAACTCACCATCACCACCTCCTCAGGCAGAGAGTTCCATAGTCTCACTGCTCTTACCGTAAAGAAACCTCTTCTATGTTTGTGTACAAACCTTCTTTCCGCAGAGGATGCCCCCTTGTCACAGTTCTGGGGATAAATAGATGATGGGATAGAGCTCTGTACTGACCCCTGATATATTTATACATAGTTATTAGATCTCCTCTGTCGTCTTTTTTTCTAAAGTGAATAACCTTAATTTTGATCATCTTTCAGGGTACTGTAGTCCCCCGTTCCAATTAGTACTTTAGTTGCCCTCCTCTGAACCCTTTCCAGCTCTGCTATGTCTGCCTTGTTCACAGGAGCCCAGAACTATACACAGTACTCCATGTGTAGTCTGAATAGTGATTTGTAAAGTGGTAGGAATATGTTCTCATCACGGGCATCTATGCCCCTTTTTGATGCAACCAATTATCTTATTGGCCTTGGCAGCAGCTGCCTGACACTGGTTTCTACAGCTTAGTTTGCTGTTCACTAAAATTCCTAGATCCTTTTCCATGTCAGTGTTACCCAGTGTTTTACCATTTTGTATGTACCGGTGACTTGTATTATTCCTTCCCATGTGCATAACCTTACATTTGTCAACGTTAAACCTCATCTGCCACTTATCTGCCTAAGCCTCCAATCTTTCCAGATCCTTCTGTAGCAGTATACTTGAAGCAATAAGATAAGACTGGCACTCGGATTGTAGTTGAAAGCAACTTCGCTTTATTCAGGCATGGAAGAGTGAAGCACGGAAGCGACAAGTGTTTCGGCTCGAATGCGAGCCTTTTTCAAGCATAGTGAGTCTCTACAAAACACATTTAAATAGTCCGCCTAGCCTTGGCGTAAAAAACGTGTTGACGTCACATCACCAGGACAACAAAAGTATACAAAACATTAATTGCAACAATTACAGACATTAATTGCAACAATTACAGACATTGATTGCAACAAATACAGACATTGTTGCTTTACAAAACAAGCGCAGCAATTCCAAACATTGTTGTAACATAGTTTCAATACCCATGAACATTTAATTCATACTTGTGGCTTTAAATAGTGAGCTGCGGGAGATAAAAAAAAGGAGTCCGCAAAACAACATGAGACAATAACAAGCAGCATAGACAAATATCAAAATAATTACCCTGATTCGTATATCATAAACAGATTACAGGATAGTATAGCGACATCCATTCTTGTCATTTTTTTCTGTGACTTAATCAAAAAATATATATTTTTTTAATTATATGAAATACGGTAGACCATAACTGTCTATCAAAAAAAACTAACAAAATGCAAAGTGTGGATCCAAAAGCTTTCCCGTTTTTTAACCCCTTAAGGACTCGGCCCTATTTCACCTTAAGGACTTGGCCATTTTTTGCAAATCTGACCAGTGTCACTTTAAGTGCTCATAACTTTAAAACGCTTTGACTTACCCAGGCCGTTCTGAGATTGTTTTTTCGTCACATATTGTACTTCATGACACTGCTAAAATTGGGTCAAAAAAGTTAATTTTTTTGCATAAAAAAATACAATTTTTACCGAAAATTTTGAAAAATTAGCAAATTTCAAAGTTTCAGTTTCTCTACCTCTGTAATACATAGTAATACCCCCAAAAATTGTGATGACTTTACATTCCCCATATGTCTACTTCATGTTTGCAGCATTTTGGGAATGATATTTTATTTTTTGGGGATGTTACAAGGCTTAGAAGTTTAGAAGCAAATTTTGAAATTTTCAGAAATCTTCAAAATCCCACTTTTTATGGACCAGTTCAGGTTTGAAGTCATATTGTGAGGCTTAGATAATAGAAACCTCCCAAAAATGACCCCATTCTAGAAACTACACCCCTCAAGGTATTCAAAACTGTTTTTTCAAACTTTATTAACCCTTTAGGTCTTCCACAAGAGTTAATGGCAGATGGAGAAACAATTTTGAAATTTAAATTTTTGGGAAAATTTTCCAATATAATCAATTTTTTCCAGGAGTAAAACAAGGGTTAACTGCCAAACAAAACTCAAAATGGGTTGCCCTGATTCTGTAGTTTGCAAAAACACCCCATATGTGGTCGTAAACTACTGTTTGGCCAAACGGGAGCACATAGAAGGAGGGGAACACCATATGGGTTTTGGAAGGCAGATTTTGCAGGACTGGTTTTGTTTATACCATGTCCCATTTGAAGCCCCCTGTTGCACCCCTAGAATAGAAATTTCAAAAAAGTGACTCCATCTAAGAAAGTACACCCCTCAAGGTATTCAAAACTGGGTTTACAAACTTTGTTAACCCTTTAGGTGCTCCACAAGAGTTATTGGCAGATGGAGAAACAATTTAGAAATTTCAATTTTTTGGAAAATTTTCCAATATAATCAATTTTTTCCAGGAGTAAAACAGGGGTTAACTGCCAAACAAAACTCAAAATGGGTTGCCCTGATTCTGTAGTTTGCAAAAACACCCCATATGTGGTCGTAAACTACTGTTTGGCCAAACGGGAGCACATAGAAGGAGGGGAACACCATATGGGTTTTGGAAGGCAGATTTTGCAGGACTGGTTTTGTTTATACCATGTCCCATTTGAAGCCCCCTGTTGCACCCCTAGAATAGAAATTTCAAAAAAGTGACTCCATCTAAGAAAGTACACCCCTCAAGGTATTCAAAACTGGGTTTACAAACTTTGTTAACCCTTTAGGTGTTCCACAAGAGTTATTGACAGATGGAGAAACAATTTAGAAATTTCTATTTTTTGGAAAATTTTCCAATATAATCAATTTATTCCAGGAGTAAAACAAGAGTTAACTGCCAAACAAAACTTAAAATGGGTTGCCCTGATTCTGTAGTTTGCAGAAACACCCCATATGTGGTCGTAAACTACTATTTGGCTAAACGGCAGGACATAGAAGAAGGGGAACGTCATATGGTTTTTGGAAGGCAGATTTTGCTGGACTGGTTTATTTACATCATGTACCCTTTCAAGCCCCCTGATGCACCCCTAGAGTAGAAACTCCATAAAAGTGACCCCATCTAGGAAACTACGGGATCAGGTGGTTGTTGTTTTGGGACTATTTTAGGGGTAAATATGATTTTTAGTTGCTCTTCATTACGCTTTTTTGAGGCAATGTAACAAAAAAAAAAATTAAAAATTGTTTCTACATTCGCTATTTAGTTTTGTGGAACACCTAAAGGGTTAACATAGTTTGTAAAGTAACTTTTGAATACCTTGAGGGGTGTAGTTTCTTAGATGGGGTCACTTTTTTGGAGTTTCTAGTCTAGGCTACATCAGGGGGGGCTTCTAATGGAACATGGTGTCAAAAAAAAAACTGTCCATCAAAATCTGCCTTCCAGAAACCGTATGGAGTTCCCTTCGTTCTATGCCCTGCCGTGCGGCTATATAGCCATTTACGACCACATATGGGGTGTTTCTGCAAACTACAGAATCAGGGCCATAAATATTGAGTTTTGTTTGGCTGTTAACCCTTGCTTTATTACCGGCAAAAAGGATTCAAATGGAAATTTTGCCCAAAAATGGGTGTTTTGGCACCGTTTTTATTTTATATTTTTAACACCGTTCATCCGAGGCGTTTGGTCAAAAGTTAGTTTTATAGCGACGACTTTTACGCACGCGACGATGCCCAATATGTATGGCTCTCAGACTTT
This sequence comes from Bufo bufo, assembly GCF_905171765.1. Lineage (NCBI taxonomy): Eukaryota > Metazoa > Chordata > Amphibia > Anura > Bufonidae > Bufo > Bufo bufo. Next base: position 314,029,281 of record NC_053393.1, read on the forward strand.
GGAGACACTAAGCAGGCATCCTAAAAACTGCGGCCCTCCAGATGTTGTAAAACTACAATTCCCACCATGCCCTGCTGATGGCTGTAGGTTGTCTGGGCATGCTGGGAGTTATAGTTTTACAACATCTGGAGGGCCGCAGTTTGAGGATGCCTGCTCTAAAACTAATATTTTTTTGGGGAAAAAAAAATTGTTTCCGTGTCTCCAAAGTCTGAGAGCCATAGTTTTTTATGTTCTCTAGTGGACTGTTGGGGATTATAAAAATTTAGTACTCCATGGAAGTGTGATACTCCCTGAAGCAATTGATAATGCAGAGGCCCGGATGATCGGGGCACGTGTCACATTGAGTAGTGGTGTCCTTCCGTATCCCCCTCTTGTGACACACTCTGCATCTTTTTTGGGTTCGTCCCTTCTTTCCAGTATGGGGGACCACACCTGGAAAGTGTTGGCCAGGGACGATCCGGGCGCCTCCAATTCCCGAGGTACTCCGGCCTGCTCTTTCCCGGTCCGAAAAGATCAGGTCTTTGAGGACTGCCTCATAGAATTGGAGGAATGTCCCTGTGCTGCCAGCGCTTCGGGATAGTACAAAAGAGTTGTACATGGCAACCTGCACCAAGTAGACCGGGGTTGGTGGGGGGGGGCAAGTGGCAGGGGGGGGTCTGGGGATTAGATGGATCAGAAAGAAAGAAAGAAAAGAAAGTTTAGTAAAAGTTTTTTTTTTTTCCCTAACTTTTCCCTTCTTTCCCTTCCTAACGGTGCCTCTCCCTCACTGACCCTAACCTACCTGGGTGGCGATGGGTGCAGGAGGGTGATGGACTACGATTAGGGGGACTCAGGAGCTGGACGCTGGACGGTGCTGCACGGTCAGGGTGCTGGACAGGAAGAGGAGGGGAGAGAGGAGCGCAGGAAGTTTGAATCTCGCGCCTCTCTCCCCTGCACCAATCAGCACCCTGGACAGCAGCGTTCAGCACCAGGGCCAGCGCCGCCTCTCCAAATCCTCGGACTGCGATAGGTGGTGTATAATTACGCCACCGATCGCAGTCTTTTTCCGGTTCATCGGGTCACAGGACACCTGAATGGACCGGAAACGCAGAAAACCGCAGGTCTGAATTGACCTGCGGTTTTCTGCGATCGTCGATACGGGGGGGTCAAATGACCCCCCCCTGCATTGTTACGGGATGCCGGCTGAATGATTTCAGCCGAAATCCCGTTCCGATTAACCCCCGCGGCGACGGAATAGCAAATTAAAGCCATGACATACCGGTACGTCATGGGTCCTTAAGGATTCGGGAACCATGCCGTACCGGTACGTCCTAAGTCCTTAAGGGGTTAAGCAATAGCAACCTGTTGCCACTTCTACGGGGTGGCAGCACCTGCTCAATGATTTGAAATCTCAGTTGTGAAACATTGTGAGCACATCTATCAAAATGAAAATGAAAAGGAATTGGCAACATCAGATTTTTCTTACGTATAGTAGATTTATGATTACTAAACCTATCTTTCATTCTGGTAGATGTCTCACCAATGTACACAAGGCCACAAGGGCACTTTAACAAATATACCACGTAATTGCTATCGCAGGTAAAAAAACCTTGAACGGGAATTTTTTTTTACCCGTGTGTGGATGGAAAAAAGAATCACCTTTTGATAACCGCCGAACAATGAACGCACTGCAAACAGGGGAAGGTACCCTTCTTAGGTGTGGAAAGGAAAAGTTGACGTGGCATATTCATGCTGCCACCTATGTCTGCTTTAACGATGGTATCTCTAATATTTTTGGTTCTCTTATAGCAGATCATAGGTGTATCACGAAATTCCCCAATGCTTATTTACAAAGTGACGGAACTTGTTGATCCATGGGTGATATTTAACAATAAACGGTAACCTCTTATTGTCCCTACGAGATTTTACAATCTCGGATTTGCTAATACACTTTTTTAATTCAGAATTAAGGATCTAGGATAGCCCCTGGAAGAGAACTTAGCTGCCATCTCAATTAATCTAGTTTCCCTGACTGATTCATCTGATACAATTCTTTTAACACGCTTAAACTGCGAGAAAGGCAATGATTTCTTGACAAAAGGTGAATGATTGCTGGAATAATGTAAAAGACTGTTCTTGTCTGTTTTTTTTATATATAAGTCGGTCTGTATACAATTATTCTGACCTTTCATTACCAACGTATCCAAAAAATTAATCTGATGTGCATCACTTTGGACTGTAAAACATAACTCGGGCCATATATTATTCAGATAGTGGGTGAATTGCTCGAGGGACTCGCTGCCACCCCGCCATACACAAAAAATGTCGTCTATGAAACGACGCCAGAAAAGACAAGATTGTATGTATAGTAAATTATTGTATACGAAATTATCTTCGAACCATGCCATATAGCTATTTGCGTATGGCGGTGCGGCATGCGAGCCCATCGTGGTTCCCTGTTTCTGCTGGAAGAAGGTATCCTGGAATAAAAAAATAATTTCCCGCAAAACTAACTCAAGTAACTGCAGAAAAAATTGTCTTTCTTGTAAAGTATAATCAGATGATTCCAGGATCCATTCAACCGCAGTAAGACCCTTTGCGTGTTCAATGCATGTATACAGGCTGCATACATCGTATGTTACCAAAAGATCACCTGTCTCAAGATGTAAATCTTTGATGTCAGACAAAAAATGATTTGTATCTAATAAAAATGATGAATTTTTTTGTCAAGGGAGTTAAAACTTTCTCAATTAACATGGCAGGTGCAGATAAAATAGAATCATTAGACGCCACAATAGGCCGACCAGGGGGTGCTGTCATGCTTTTATGAATTTTCATCAGCGTATATAGGACAGGAGTAACCGGATGCTGATTAAGAATTGACACAACTTATCAAGAAAACATGCCTCTTTATGATGTCTATCAATTTACGTTTAATATCAAAAACTGGATCCCTGTTTAAAGGGTAATATGTATCTCTGTCAGAAAGCTGTGTCAAGATCTCCGAAATATAATACTCTGTCTAGCATAACTAAAGAACCCCCTTTGTCGGCTGGCTTAAAAATGACTGATTTATCATCAAGTAAGGAACGTAATGCCAATTTCTCTCCCTTAGATAAATTGTGTGAAAGCCAAACCCTCATGTTGTATATCTGACAAAATCACATCAAAATCTCTCTGTACTAAGGATATGTAGGTCTCTGCAGGATGATGTGTTTTGGGAGGCTGGAAATTACTTTTCAGTCTCAAACCAAATTGATTAAGTGTCAAACCCTTAGGCTGGGTTCAGACCTGAGCGTCTTTGATATGCGCGTTTAACGCGCGTTTTTGACGCGCGTTTTTGACGCGCGTTTTGTGCAATAGTAAACGCGCGTTTGACGCGCGTTTGTGTGATTGACTGCAATGTCCTATGGCCACAAACGCGCGTCAAAATGCCCCAAAGAAGCTCAAGTACTTGTTTGAGCGTAGGGCGTTTTACAGCGCGTTTTTCAGCGCTGTAAAACGCTCAAGTGAGAACCAGGGCCATAGGGAAGCATTGGTTTTCATGTGTTGAGCGTTTTACAGCGCGTTTGAACGCGCTGTAAAACGCTCAAGTGTGAACCCAGCCTTATGTACAGGTGGATCCACTGCAGAGACTGACATATCCTGTGCTGCAAAATGAGCCTTCAATCGTATGCTTCTAAAAAAATCGTCGACAGTCCATGTCAAACTGAAAACTTTCAAAGGATTCAGTTGGACTGAAGGATAAACCTTATTCTAACAATTGCATCTGAATAGGAGTTAGATTTTTAGAAGATATGTTATATAATAGTCTCTTTTATACCTGGGACCTGGTCGCCATTGGTATTGGTGCCTCTCTTGTGGTGACGTCCTGCTCTCCTTGTATTTTTCCTTTTCGGCGTCTTTGTCCTAAAAAAGAAGCCGGGAAGCGAGCATCGGTATGGTAATCGCTGCCAGATCCTGACGACTGAGAGCCTGTTCGACGTATGAAGCGTCTTGTTAATGGAATAGCTGTACCCAATGAGTCTTGCCATCTATAGATCTTATTATTTTGATAGTCCTCCAAGTCCCTTGTATATTTCTTGCGCTTAGTGGCTTCAATATCCTTTTTCAGATCACTACAATTCTTGTCAATTTTTTCTCTCAAGGATACAAGATTTTCATCTGTTAATGAATCCTTCAGCTGTTGCTCAATTGATATAATTTGAGCTTTAGTGTCAGCGATCGATGTATTTAAATGTTCAATGGTCAATATTGTCAAATCATAAGAGCATTTATTCAAGATATTAGCGAATTGTGTGCAATATTGTAAGTCATCACAGAAAAAAGTAGGTCTCAAATTGACCCTCAAACCACGTGGAATTCTGTGGTGTCTGCAATACTCAGCTAGCGTTGCTGCATGCAGCTCCCACGCTATTAGCTTTCTCGATTCCCTCTCCCAATCCTTGCTGCGTGACTCAGCAGGAACTCTGTATTGGTGGTAACTTCAGACACAATTTCTCGTGCTCTCTCTTCACTATATGCAAATGACATGTTATGGGTCAATTTAAGATGAGGGTGCTGGTACCGTGAACCACTGGATACAATGTAACGAAAGGCAGTCGGCACTCCTGTTCAAGAATCCCGGTGCTCGCGTCAGGGTAGGAAATCCCACTTGAAGCAATAAGATAAGACTGGCACTCTGATTGTAGTTGAAAGCAACTTCGCTTTATTCAGGCATGGAAGAGTGAAGCACGGAAGCGACATGTGTTTCTGCTCGAATGCAAGCCTTTTTCAAGCATAGTCTCTACAAAACACAAATTTAAGAGGTTACCGTTTATTGTTAAATATCACCCATGGATCAACAAGTTCTGTCACGTTGTAAATAAGCATTGGGGAATTTTGCGTGTTGCCTACCCAGACATCAGTGAATTTCGCGATACACCTATGATCTGCTTGTTTGATAGACAGTTATGGTCTACCGTATTTCATATAATTTTAAAAAATTATTATTTTTTGATTAAGTCACAGAAAAAATGACAAGAATGGATGTCGCTATACTATCCTGTAATCTGTATTTGATATACGAATCAGGGTAATTATGTTGATATTTGTCTATGCTGCTTGTTATTGTCGCATGTTGTTTTGCTGACTCCTTTTTTTTATCTCCCGCAGCTCATTTTATTTAAAGCCACAAGTATGAATTAAATGTTCATGGGTATTGAAACTATGTTACAACTATGTTTGGAATTGCTGCGCTTGTTTTGTAAAGCAACAATGTCTGTATTTATACAAACGCAAAATACAAATGCAATAGCACTCTGCAACCAGCATTCTGCCCTGCCTCTATGCTGGATGAGGCATTGGTGTCTGTATTTCTTGCAATCAATGTCTGTAATTGTTGCAATTAATGTTTTGTATACTTTTGTTGTCATGGTGATGTGACGTCAACACGTTTTTACGCCAAGGCTAGGCGGACTATTTAAATTTGTGTTTTGTAGAGACTCACTATGCTTGAAAAAGGCTCGCATTCGAGCCGAAACACGTGTCGCTTCCGTGCTTCACTCTTCCATGCCTGAATAAAGCGAAGTTGCTTTCAACTATAATCCGAGTGCCGGTCTTATCTTATTGCTTCAAGTGGGATTTCCTACCCTGACGCGAGCACCGGGATTCTTGAACAGGAGTGCCGACTGCCTTTCGCTACATTGTAGCAGTATACTGTCCTCTTCCATGTTAATTACTTTACACAGTTTAGTGTCATCTGCAAAAATTTATTTTTTACTGTGCAAGCCTATAGGGCCCAATACTGACCCCTGAGGTACTCCACTAGTGACAGTGACCCAATCTGAGTGTGTACCATTAATAACCACCCTCTGTATCACTGAGCCACATACAGACATTTTCTCCCAGTCCATGCATTCTCATTTTATATACTAACCTTTCATGCGGTATAGTGCCAAATGCTTTGGAGAAGTCCAAATATAAGACATCCTTTGATTCGCCCTGGTCAAGTCTAGAACTTACCTCCTCATAGAAACTGATTAAATTAGTTTGACATGAACGATCCCTCATGCAGCCATGCTGATATGCATTATTTGCTTATTTTCCTTGAGGTACTCCAAGATAGCATCTCTTAGAAAACCTTTAAACGGTTTACCCACGACGGATGTTAAACTTATCGGCCTATAGATTCTGGGCTCTGTTTTTGGACCCTTTTTGAATATTGGCACCACATTTGCTAAGCGCCAATCCTGTGGGACACTCCCTGTCAGTATAGAGTCATTGAATATCAGAAATAACGATCTGGCTAGGACAGCGGTGTATGCCATCTGGTCCTGGCAATTTGTCTATTTTAATCTTTTTAAGACGGCACTGTACTTCTTCCTGTGTGAGACAGCGCACTTTTAACCACCTCCGGACCGCTGTACGCACAGACGCGTCCTGGAGGTGGTTGTTTCATTCCGAGTGGACGCGCCGGCGCGTCCTCTCGCGAGATGCGAGATTTCGGTCTCAGCCGGCCCGCGCATGCGCATCGCGGGCCGGCAGAAGTTCGATGAGAATTGCATCAGCAACCTGCCAGCCAATGATCGTCGCTGGCAGGTTGCTGATTTTTAAAAAATCTAATCACAAGCCAGATAACAGATCATATTAGTAAACATGATCTGTTATATGGCTTCTCTGCTCCTGTGCTGGTCCTTTTCGTCGGTTGGATCCAGCACAGGAGCAGACTGAACTGTGAGTACACCAAACACTACACCTTAGCCCCAGATCACCCCCCTGCACCCCAATTAACCCTTTGATCACCCCTTTGATCGCCCCTGTCAATCACTAGTGAAAGGAAAAAAAGTGATCAGTGTAAACTGTCACTTTTTTTTTTCCACTGGTATTGACTGATAGGTTTTAGGGATAGTTTAGGCCCCTTGGTTAGGTAGTTAGCGTCAGTTAGCGCCCACCCCACCGCACCGCAGTCACTTTTATTCGCTGATTAGCGTATCGCTAATCAGCATTTGTACTTTTATAGTATCTGTAAGTGATCAAAACTGATCACGGTCAGATCTATAATAGTATTAGTGTCACTTTAGTTCGCCCTCCACCCAAAACGCAGTGTTTGCCCGATCAGGCCTGATCGGTCGCCCACACGTGCGTTCACCCACACCCGCCCCACCGCAGTGACAAAAAATTATTATTTTTTGATCACTGCACATTCACTTTACACGCACTGCGGCGATAAAAAAATCAGTTTTGATATTTTTTTTATCAACCGCAGCGGCCTCCGGTACTTCGCTAGCCTCCCCTTTGTAAGACAGGTTTGCTTTTTTTCTTGGGTAGTCTCAGGGAATACCCCTAAATTTAGTAGTCCAAAATGTCAAACAGGGGGTATTCTTCTGAAGAGGCCTACAGGATTCTGACCCAGTCGGATGAGGAGTGGGAACCCTCATCTGACGAATCTAGCGGGTCAGAATATGAACCTGTGGAAAGCGGTGGCTCTCTGACCCAAAGTTCGGACGAGGAGGTGGAGGTCCCTGGCAGCACCAGGCGTACCCGGCCCCGTGTCGCTAGACCACAGGTTATGGAGGATCCGCTTCAAGAGCAGCAGAGTGGGGCTGTCGCTGCCGGATCACGTGGTGAGGCATACACCAGCAGCGCAGCCCTTCCTGGACCTAGTACCAGCACTGCCGTACAACATGGTGAAGTAGCGAGCACCAGAAGGGCAGTTGAAGCTGGTACGGTGGCACGTGCAGTAGTTACCCCGTCGCAGCCACCGCGCAGACAGTCCCGTAGACCCCCTAGAGTCCCTGAGGTGCTGGCAAACCCTGATTGGCAGTCACCAACTTCAGCCGCACCTGTAGTTCCCCCTTTCACCGCCCAGTCTGGAGTTCGGGTTGAGACGGCTCAAATCGGTTCGGCCCTGGGATTTTTTGAGCTGTTCTTGACTGCGGAGCTCTTGGACTTAGTTGTGGCAGAGACCAACCAGTATGCCACACAATTTATAACCGCAAACCCGGAAAGCTATTATGCCCAGCCTTTCCGGTGGAAACCAGTCCAAGTTTCCGAACTTAAAATTTTTCTGGGCCTTCTCCTCAAAATGGGCCTGACAAAAAAACATGAATTGCGGTCATATTGGTCCACGAACCCAATTCATCACATGCCCATGTTCTCTGCTGCTATGTCCAGGACACGATTTGAGACCATCCTGCGTTTTCTGCATTTTAGCGACAACACCACCTCCCGTCCCAGAGGCCACCCAGCTTTTGACCGGCTCCACAAAATTCGGCCCCTCATAGACCATTTCAACCAGAAATTTGCAGATTTGTATACCCCTGAGCAAAACATCTGCGTAGACGAGTCCCTAATACATTTTACCGGGCGCCTTGGCTTCAAACAATACATCCCAAGCAAGCGTGCCCGGTATGGGGTCAAATTGTATAAGCTCTGTGAAAGGGCCACAGGCTATACCCACAAATTTCGGATCTATGAGGGAAAAGATCAGACCCTGGAGCCGGTCGGTTGCCCTGACTACCTGGGGAGCAGTGGGAAGACAGTCTGGGACTTGGTGTCACCCTTATTCGGCAAGGGGTACCATCTTTATGTGGACAATTTTTACACAAGTGTGGCCCTCTTTAGGCATTTGTTTCTAGAACGGATTTGCGCCTGTGGCACCGCGCGAACTAGTCACGTGGGCTTCCCCCAACGGCTTGTAACCACCCGTCTTGCAAGGGGGGGGGAGAGGGCTGCCTTGTGTAACGAAGAACTGCTCGCGGTGAAATGGAGAGACAAGCGTGACGTTTACATGCTCTCCTCCATTCACGCAGACACGACAATCCAAATTGAAAGGGCAACCGGTGTCATTGAAAAGCCCCTCTCAGTCCACGACTATAATGCGCTCATGGGAGGGGTGTACTTCAATGACCAGATGTTGGCTCCCTATTTAGTTTCCCGCAGAACCAGACGCTGGTATAAGAAGGTGTCTGTATATTTAATTCAATTGGCGCTGTACAATAGTTTTGTTCTCTACAGTAAGGCTGGGAGAACAGGATCCTTCCTCAAATTCCAGGAAGAGATCATCGCGAACCTCCTTTACCCAGGAGGTTCCGTGGCCCCATCCACCAGTGTAGTTAGCCGTCTACACGAGCGACATTTCCCCAGTGTCGTTGCTGGTACCTCAACCCAACCGCCACCCCGAAAAAAAATTTGTGTCTGTAGCAGGAGTGGAATAAAGCGTGACACCTGCTATTTCTGTCCTGACTGCCCTGACCACCCTGCCCTATGCTTAGGTGAGTGTTTCCGGAAGTACCACACACAGGTACACCTAGCATAGGGATTGCATCTCACAGGACAGGCACACAGGGCTATTAGGGCCCTTTTACTCACAGCTGCTGCAAACCTCTCCTTTCACCTGGGATAAAGTGCATAACGTACTTCGCCACATCTTTGGGCGATTTGCGCTTTGCACATTGTCCCATGGGGAAGGAGAGGTTTGTTCTATAAAGGTAAAAAAAACTAAACAAAAAAAAAAATTACCGATTAAGTAAAAAAGTTAAAAAAAAGTTAATATGTTCTGTTCTAAAGTTAATAAAGTTATTGCTTTGCGGCCTGGTTTTTTCTTTTTTGTTTTGTTTTTTTTACCTTCCAGGTGGACCAACCGATCGACTAGCTGCAGCACTGATGTGCATTCGGACAGAAGCATTGCGCTGCTGTCAGATTACACGCAAGTCGGTGTATGCGGCGCTGCAAGACGAGATTTCTCCTCTGCAGTAAAAGATATGTTTGCCGAGGCATATGAGCTGAGGAGGTGGCGGTGTTCATATACTTTGGCAAACACTTTGTATATATAAAAAAAAAAATCCCGGCAATGATTTATTCATCCACATCGATTTGATGTGAATGGAGAAATCGGGTTTGCCAGGGCATACGAGCTGAAGTGGGTATGGATGTTGGGCGGAGGTCCTATGTCCTGGCAGACGCCTTTCCCCTCCTTTTTCTTTTTTTGGCAGAGATTTTTTCATCCACATTGATCGATGCGAATGAAGAAATCTGTGCCGTTCATTTTTTTCTTTCAGCCCAGAGGCTGAACGGAAAAAAAAAATCTCATTACCTGTATGCTCAATATAAGGAGAATAGCAGAAACTCCTAATGCTGGGCATACATGTAATGATTGCGGAGACCCTCAAATGCCAGGGCAGTACAAACACCCCACAAATGACCCCATTTTGGAAAGAAGACACCCCAAGGTATTCGCTGAGGGGCATATTGAGTCCATGAAAGATTGAAATTTTTGTCCCAAGTTAGCGGAAAGGGAGACTTTGTGAGAACAAAATCAAAAAAATCAATTTCCGCTAACTTGTGCCAAATTTTTTTTTTTTTTCTATGAACTCGCCATGCCCCTCATTGAATACCTTGGGGTGTCTTCTTTCCAAAATGGGGTCACATGTGGGGTATTTATACTGCCCTGGCATTTTAGGGGCCCCAAAGTGTGAGAAGAAGTCTGGTATCCAAATGTCTAAAAATGCCCTCCTAAAAGGAATTTGGGCACCTTTGCCCACCTAGGCTGCAAAAAAGTGTCACACATCTGGTATCTCTGTATTCAGGAGAAGTTGAGGAATGTGTTTTGGGGTGTCTTTTTACATATACCTATGCTGGGTGAGATAAAAAAAAATGGGAAAAGTTGTCTTTTGCCAAGATATTTCTCTCACCCAGCATGGGTATATGTAAAATGACACCACAAAACACATTCCCAACCTTCTCCTGAGTACGGAGATACCAGATGTGTGACACTTTTTTTGCAGCCTAGGTGGGCAAAGGGGCCCACATTCCAAAGATTTCACAGGTCATTTACCTACTTACCACACATTAGGGCCCCTGGAAAATGCCAGGGGAGTATAACTACCCCACAAGTGACCCCATTTTGGAAAGAAGACACCCCAAGGTATTCCGTGACGGGCATGGCAAGTTCCTAGAATTTTTTATTTTTTGTCACAAGTTAGTGGAAAATGATGATTTTTTATTTTTTTATTTTTTTCATACAAAGTCTCATATTCCACTAACTTGTGACAAAAAATAAAAACTTCCATGAACTCACTATGCCCATCAGCGAATACCTTGGGGTCTCTTCTTTCCAAAATGGGGTTACTTGTGGGGTAGTTATACTGCCCTGGCATTCTAGGGGCCCAAATGTGTGGTAAGGAGTTTGAAATCAAATTCAGTAAAAAATGACCTGTGAAATCCGAAAGCTGCTCTTTGGAATATGGGCCCCTTTGCCCACCTAGGCTGCAAAAAAGTGTCACACATCTGGTATCTCCGTACTCAGGAGAAGGTGGGGAATGTGTTTTGGGGTGTCATTTTACATATACCCATGCTGGGTGAGAGAAATATCTTGGCAAAATACAACTTTGTATAAAAAAATGGGAAAAGTTGTCTTTTGCCAAGATATTTATCTCACCCAGCATGGGTATATGTAAAATGACACCTCAAAACACATTCCCCACCTTCTCCTGAGTACGGAGATACCAGATGTGTGACACTTTTTTGCAGCCTAGGTGGGCAAAGGGGCCCATATTCCAAAGAGCACCTTTCGGATTTCACAGGTCATTTTTTACAGAATTTGATTTCAAACTCCTTACCACACATTTGGGCCCCTAGAATGCCAGGGCAGTATAACTACCCCACAAGTGACCCCATTTTGGAAAGAAGAGACCCCAAGGTATTTCGTGATGGGCATAGTGAGTTCATAGAACTTTTTATTTTTTGTCACAAGTTAGTGGAATATGAGACTTTGTAAGAAAAAAAAAATCATTTTCCGCTAACTTGTGACAAAAAATAAAAAGTTCTATGAACTCACTATGCCCATCAGCGAATACCTTAGGGTGTGTACTTTCCGAAATGGGGTCATTTGTGGGGTGTTTGTACTGTCTGGGCATTGTAGAACCTCAGGAAACATGACAGGTGCTCAGAAAGTCAGAGCTGCTTCAAAAAGCGGAAATTCACATTTTTGTACCATAGTTTGTAAACGCTATAACTTTTACCCAAACCATTTTTTTTTTACCCAAACATTTTTTTTTTATCAAAGACATGTAGAACAATAAATTTAGAGCAAAATTTATATATGGATGTCTTTTTTTTTGCAAAATTTTACAACTGAAAGTGAAAAATGTCATTTTTTTGCAAAAAAATCGTTAAATTTCGATTAATAACAAAAAAAGTAAAAATGTCAGCAGCAATGAAATACCACCAAATGAAAGCTCTATTAGTGAGAAGAAAAGGAGGTAAAATTCATTTGGGTGGTAAGTTGCATGACCGAGCAATAAATGGTGAAAGTAGTGTAGGTCAGAAGTGTAAAAAGTGGCCTGGTCTTTCAGGGTGTTTAAGCACTGGGGGCTGAGGTGGTTAATGGGGAATTTTACTTTTACATTCTGCATTTCATTTGACTGTTTATTTTCCTCGGTGAATACAGTGGAGAAAAAAATAATAATTACTCTTACCGGTAATTGGATTTTCCTTTTAGCCTCCACAACTGCACTACGTGGAGGATTACCCCGCCTTCTTCAGGGACAGGAAACAGCTTTCGAGCCCAGCCAATAAAGGGCCCCCTCCCTCTTACCTTGTCAGTTAGTAACCTAGTACTCAAACATAGATGCAAACAATTCAAATTTAATAAGGTAAATAACATCAATAACTATCGTTCAATATACGAGGTCAGGATTAATTCTCCTGACCGTAATAGAATCAAAAATGTTAAACATTCGAAAATATCAATTTTTTTATTTTTTTGGGGAGGAATTCCTCGTGCCGTTGTGGAGGCTAAAGGAAAATCCAATTACCGGTAAGAGTAATTATTATTTTTTCCTGACGCCTGCACAGCGGCACTACGTGGAGGAATAATATAGAAAACATGATCAGGGTGGGACAACTGCCGACAGGACTCTGCGTCCAAAGGACAAGTCTCTATTTGTAGAGACGTCCAATCTGTAATGTTTAAAAAAGGTGCCAGGATTGGACCATGTGGCTGCCCGACATATTTCTTCTATCGAGGCCGAGGCCCCTTCAGCCCAGGATGTGGCCAATGCCCTGGTGGAGTGGGCTCTCAACAAGGGTGGAGGTGTTAGCCCTTCCGGTTCATAGGCTAGGACAATGCAGGCCTTGATCTATCTTGAGATGGAAGTCTTGCTAGCTGCCTGTCCACGATGCAGACCCAGATATTGTACAAGTAGCTGGTTTGATTTCCTTAGATCTTTCGTGGCCTCCATATATTGTAGGACGCATCTCCTAACGTCTAGGTTATGAAATAATTTTTCCATCTCCGAGGACGCAGATGGTCCCTTATCTAGTCCTGCTTGAAGGAAGTCCAGGATTAGCGCCACCTGAAGTTCTCCAGAAGGGTCATATTTGCCGCCACTAAACCTCAGAAAGGCTTCCCAGGCTCTCAGATATATTCTTGATGTAACAGATTTTCTACTTTGCAAAAGGGTGGATATTACTGCCTCTGAAAAACCTTTCCTTCTTAGTATACTCCTTTCAGCCTCCAGGCTGTTAAGTGAAGCTGGGTGACTCTGGGATGAACAACTGGGCCCTGAGACAATGGATCCGGTTGGGGAGGGAGGATCCAAAAGTCTTCCCCTGCAAGGTTCTTTAGGACTGGGAACCACGATCTTCTGGGCCAGAACGGAGTTATCAGTATGATCTGGGCATTTTCCTCCATGATCTTGGCTAATACCCTTTGTATCAGGGGAAAGGCATAGAGTAGTTGTTGGGGCCAACGTGTTGACAAGGCGTCCACACAAGGGGCAATCTAGGACTGAGAGGGAGAAAAAATCCCTGACCTGTGTGTTTTTCCTTGTGCCAAACAGGTCGACACTTGGAGTGCCCCATCTGGAACAGATTTGTTTGAAGACCTGTTTGTTCAGAGTCCATTCTCCTGCCCTTAGTCGGTCTCTGCTGAGGAAGTCCGCCACTTGATTTTCTTTTCCCCTCACATGGGTTGCGGATAGAGACGGTAGATTTTTCTCTGCCCATCTTAGGATTTTCCCTGTCACCAAGGAAAGGGAGCGACTCCTTGTTTCCTATCCCCCCCCCCCCCCCTCCGGCTTGTTCAAGTAGGTCACAGTCGTTGAATTGTCTGATAGGATCTTTATATTCTTCAGGAGGATGAAAGGGGCAAAGGCTTTTAGGGCTTCCCATACTGCGGTCAGCTCTCTCAAATTTGACGAAGGCTTGTCGTAGGTGAGATTCCCTCAGACCCTGCTGCAACCGTTTTCCCATGTGGGCTCCCCACCCATGTTGGCTGGCATCCGTAGTGATGACTACTTGATTCGTTGGTTTCCAGACCACGCCTCGGGAAAGATTTGTTCGACTCATCCACCAAGATAAGGATGTCTTTACACGAGATGGGATTTTTATTCTTTTGTTTAAGGAAGTTTGTTTTTTGTCCCAGCTCTCCAAAAGAAAGGACTGGAGCTCTCTTGTATGGTGCTGGGCCCATTTTACCGACGGAATTGTTGAAGTCATAAGACCCAGGATTGTCATTATTTTCCGGTGAAAGGGACGCTTCTGTCTCCGGAAATTCTCGATGCTGGAAATCAAGGTGTCCTGTTTTTGCTCTGGAAGGAAGGAAGACATCAGCATTGAGTCCAGCAGAACTCCCAAAAATGTCATTCTTTTTGAGGGAAGCAGACATGATTTTTCTTTGTTGATTATCCATCCTAGGTTGGTCAGGGTCTTCTGTATAATCTGAAGATGACAAAACAAGAGGTCTTCCGATGGAGCCGCAATCAAAAAATCGTCCAAGTATGGGATCAATAGGATCCCTGCCAGATGAAAATGTTTTCCACTTCCGTCATGACCTTCGTGATTAGTCTTGGTGCTGAACTGAGGCCAAATGGAAGAACATGGAACTGGTAGTGACATAGGGATCCTTTGAACCATACTGCCGTCCTCAAAAACTTCTGGTCTTTCCCTCGGATTGGAACATGGTGGTAGGTGTCTGCCAGGTCTAATGTTACCATGAAACAGTCTTTCTGAAGGAGGTTGGTCACGGATTTTATTGACTCCATCTTGAACCTTTTGTACACTATGTACTTGTTTAGGGCTTTCAAATTTATAATTGCTCTGAAGGAGCCGTTCGTTTTTTTTTTTTTACCAGAAAAATCGGTGAATAAAACCCTTCCTTTCATTCTTCCACTGGTACAGGAACGATGGCCCTTTTCTCCAGCAGGAGCGATATCTGTAGGTCCATTGCCTTTTTGGTTCTCCGCTTTTAGTTTTTATGTTTTCCATATATCGGTCTGGGGGATAAAGATTAAACTCCAGACTGAATCCATTTTCTATCCCCTCTAGTACCCAGGGGCAAGCTTGAATATTCTCCCAGGCAGAGTGGAAAAACCTGAGTCTTCCCCCTACGGCCCCTCTGGCGTCATTGGGAGGATGTGCGCGTGGACTTGTCAGGGTTAAACAAGAACCCTTTCCCTCTGGTAAACTGCCAAGATTGTCCTGAGTTCTTCTTTTTTTTGGTCAAAATTACCACGTTTCTGGGGCCGAAAGTAACGTCTTTTGTAAAAAAAAAACTTTGATTCATTGGGAAAGCCCCTATCCGAGGCTTTTTCCAAGATGTCATCCAGAGCCGTGCCAAAAACTCTGTCTCCTTCACACGGTAGAGAACAAAGTTTATTTTTCGACGCTGTATCACCTGACCAGGTATGCAACCAAATAACTCTCCGTGAAGCGTTTGATAGGGCGGCTGTTCTGGCAGATAGTTTTACTATATCTGCTGAAGCGTCGGCGGTAAAATTGGCAGCCTGCTTCAGTATAGGGATTGAAGCAAGGAAGTCTTCTCTAGGCGTACCGGATTCAATATGCTCCTCTAATTGTCCCAACCACAGAGACAGGGTTCTGGCGGTGTAGGTTGCTGAAATACCTGGTATCAATACAGCGGTGGAGGATTCCCATGTCTTTAGGAGACTTTCAATTTTTTTATCCATGGGATCCTTAAGAAGTCCCAGGTCTTCAAAGGGTAGAGCAGATTTTTTTTATTTTTTTTATTTTTTTTATTTTTTTTATTTTTATTCTTGCCACGGGGGCATCCACCTTTAGGCGTCTTATCCCAAGTGGCCGAGTCCTCTTCCCCAAATGGATATTTTCTCTTGAATATTTTAGAGGCGGATTGTCTCTTTTTCAGGGTCTTTCCATTCGTTTTGGATTAAGGACTTAATATTAGCGTGGACAGGAAAAACACATTTTGTTCTTGTCTCCTAGAGCTGCAAACATCTGATCTTGTACAGATAGTGGCTCTTTCGCTTCTTCCAGATTAATGGTAGCTCTGATATTTTTTAACAAGGATTCTGTCTCTTCTACAGAACACAGGGGTCGACCATAGGTGTCTTCCGAAATATCAGTCTGGGCCAGATGAAATTTCTCCATCAAGATCAGAATCTTGCTCCATAATGGGGGTGCTAGAAGTAGAAGGTCTGGGCTGTATGGCAGATAGCTTTGCTTCTACCGCTGACCCTACTTCTTTAATCATATTTCTCAGAGTCTCCACCAAGGAAGGGGTTTCTTCTGAGACCACTTTGTCGCAGCATTTTTGGCATAAAGACTTTTTGAGAGCCAGAAAGCGTTTTTTTGCACATAGCACATTTTCTTCTGATGGATAGTTCCTTTTTAGAAGGTTCTCTCCCCTAGGAGACACAAACAGCAAGAATGTATTATTTATTTATCTCCCTTTATTTTATTTTTTATTTTTATTTTTGGGAACCACCACCAGAAGAAAACCGGGTGCAAGTACATATAAGTGCTTTGACAAACGAGCACCCCTCATACATGGAATAGGGAGGAGGCTTACCGGGCTAGAAGGCCTGGAGGAATCTGTGGGCTTTTTGGGGGAGTCGCCTTCGGCTTGCATTGTTGGTTCGCCCGTGAAGCGCTTTAGGAGCTGCAGGACGCCGACAGCCCGCACTTCCGCCTTATGATCGAACGCCGGCCCCTTCTGATGACTCGATCATCCGCGTCACAGAGGCGAGCGCATCAGCTATGGGAGGCATATGGGGGCGTTCCCAGGCCCAGGAACGCCCCCTCAAGCCGCACAGACGCCGGTTCCCAAGAACGCGGAGAACAGTCCGGGGGTGGCCAGCGCAGCTGGCGTTTCACCAAGGGAAGGACGGACCAAACCGCCGGGTCCCGCGATCCTCTCCCCTGCGACGGCCCTCCAGCAGCGCCGGGACAACAAACCTAAAGGCCGCGCGGAAATAATGCTGGTGCTCGAGATCCCGACCTTCTGAGGGACAGGAAACAACTGACAAGGTAAGAGGGAGGGGGCCCTTTATTGGCTGGGCTCGAAAGCTGTTTCCTGTCCCTGAAGAAGGCGGGGTAATCCTCCACGTAGTGCCGTTGTGGAGGCGTCAGGAAAATATTTTTAATAGCTTTGCTTTCTCCTTTGCTCTCTGCAACTCCCTCCTCATTACTCTGTAAAGGGCCGGCACCTTCAGATTTATACTTTTTACCATTTATGATTGAAGAACATTTTAGGGTTAGTTTTGCTCTTTTTGGCTGTTTTTATTAGTTTTTTTTACATATTCAATTTTTTTCCTTTTATAGTTTTTCAGTGCTTCCTCGCTACTCCCCTGTTTGTGATTGAAATGCTTTCTTTTTGTCATTTATTGCTTGCTTTACAGTTCTATGTATTTCTTGTTCCTTAACCTTTTATTTCCATAAGGTATGTACCTCTCAATAAGATTTTAGGATGCTTTTAAAAATATCCCATTTTGTGGCTGTATTTTTATTTTTGAGGAGTTTGTCCCAGGTAGGGTACTTTCACACTAGCGTTATTCTTTTATTATTCGTCCTAGGGGCTCAATACCGGAAAATAACTTATCAGTTTTATCCTAATGCATTCTGAATGGAGAGAAATCCGTTCAAGATGTCTTCAGTTCAGTCTTTTTGACTTTTCAGGACTGAGATAATACCGCAGCATGCTGCAGTTTTATCTCCGTCCAAAACTCCGGAACACTTTCCCATTGACATGCATTAATGCCAGATCCGTCCCCGAGTGCTCCTGCAAAACGGATCCGGCATTGCAGTCTGCGCATGCTCAGACCGCAAAAAATTTGAAAAAATAAAATAAATGCCGTATCCATTTTTCCGGATGACACCAGAGAGACGGATACGGCATTTCAATGTATTTGGCATATAGATCCTGATCCGACTGACAAATGGCATCAGTTTGCATGCGTTTTGACTGATCCGGCAGGCAGTACTCTGCTGGCCTATGTCCTCTCTTAGTTGGCTAAATGTAGTTTTTTGAAGTTTGGTATTTTTTGTTCCTCCCTGAAGAAACGCTCTTTTTTTAAATGACCATTGGAAGGTTATTACTTTTCCTAGGTGTCCCCGATCCTGCACATCTGTTGTCAGGTCTATTGGTTAATACGAAGTCCAGTATGGCCGTCCCTCTAGTCGGGTCTTGAACCAGTTGGGAAAGGTAATTGTCTTTGGTTATTGCCAAGAACCTGTTTCATTTATGAGATATATAGGTTTCAGTTTCCAAGTCTATATCTTGGTAGTTTAAGTCCGCCATAATAACTACCTCATTATGATCTGCCGACTCGTCTTATCTCATTTTGTAGCAGATTTTCTGTGGACTCTGGTAGATTAGGTGGTTTATTATAAACTCCTATTAGTAATTTATTATTGTTTTTGCCTCCATGTATTTCTACCCACAGTGACTCCACATGTTCATGTCCCTCACTTATATCTTCTCGGACTGTGGGCTTTAGACAGGACTTTACATAAAGGCAGACCCCTCCCCCTCTCCGTTTTTAGTGATCCTTTCTAAACTGACTGTTACCCTGTACATTAACTGTCCAGTCATAGCCATCATCCAGCCATGTCTGTTATTCCCACTATGTCATAGTCCTCCTCACACATCACTAATTCAAGTTCACGAGTTTCATTAGTCAGTATTTTGGCATTAGTATACATACAATTTAAGAGGTTTATGCATAATTTTTACCCTACACCTTTCCTTCTGAACTGTTCTAGTCCCTCCTTCCATTCCTCCTCCAGTTCCATTACCTCGCTCCCGGTCTCTATCTGCACTATCTTCCCATCCTGTAACGTAATTACCCTCTCCCCCCAGTCCCTAGTTTAAACACTCATCCGACCTTCTAGCGATCTTCTCCCCCAACACAGTTGCCCCTTCCCCACTGAGATGCAACCCATCCCTATGATAGCCTGTAGCCAACAGAGAAGTTGGCCCAGTTCTCAAGGAACCCAAACCCCTCCTTCATACACCAGTTCTTGAGCCACTTGTTAAACTCTCTAATCTCCTACTGCCTTTCTTGTGTGGCTCGTGGTACAGGTAGTATTTCGGAAAACACTACCTTTTGAAATCCTTGCCCTAAACTTGTGACCTAAATCCCTAAAATCATTTTTAAGGACGCTCCACCTACCACTAACTTTGTCATTGGTTCCGATATGGACCATGACTGCTGGATCTTCTTCAGCCCCTCCCAGTAACCTAATAACCTGATCTGCGATGTGTCGAACT
This sequence comes from Bufo bufo, assembly GCF_905171765.1. Classification (NCBI taxonomy): domain Eukaryota; kingdom Metazoa; phylum Chordata; class Amphibia; order Anura; family Bufonidae; genus Bufo; species Bufo bufo. The sequence goes on from NC_053393.1 coordinate 314,048,770, forward strand.
CTAGCGCCAGGAATACAGCACACTGTTTGATGATCCCGGTCTTTGTGACCGATCGCCCTATCTGTACCCCTAAGTCTCCCACTACCAGCACCTGTCTGGCCTGCCCTGATCTCCTGGTCCCCTGCTTACTGGAGCTGACATTCCCCTGACTGGCAGAGGAAGTGTCAGGCTGCAGCAGTGCTCTCCCTGAACTGATCTCCCCATCATCTGCCAACCTTGCAAACTTGTTGGGGTATGTCAGATCAGGGCTAGCCTCCCTGGCACTCTTCCCTTTACCCCGCTTTCTAACTGTTATCCAGCTAGCTACCTTACTTTCCTGAGCCTCCTCGCTACCACCACCCCCCTCCACATCTACCCCATAGAGTGCTTACTTAGTGAGCACCTAACTCTTTTTTTCCAAATTGTCAACTATGTGCGATTCCAAACAGGCAATTTGCTCACATTTTGAACAATGATATGCACCCACCCTCAAACGGCTCTTCCAGGAATGCATACATTAGACAAGATGTGCACTGAAATGCACTGTCAATAATGAAACGCATACTAAATGGGGATTAAGCAAGAAAAAATACAATACAGTGCAGTGATAAGAATCTAACTCACTGTAGTCCTCTCCTAAAGTCCCTGAATCTAAAGTCACAGACTTAATACAAACACACACTTGAACTCAAACACGCGAATGCTCACAAACTCATGTTTTGTCTGCTTGTATAAGTGCAGCTCTCAAACCAGACAGCTTTTTTTCCTCTGGATTCAAAATAGTACCAATAAGTGTCACCTTAAAGAGGACCTTTCACTTTTAAAAACTATGTGAACTAAGTATGCTGCCATGTAGAGCGGCGCCCGGGGATCTCACTGCACTTACTATTATCCCCGGGCGTCTCCTTCTCCTAGGCTGCAGCGCTGGCCAATCGCAGCGCACAGCTCACAGCCTGGGAGTTTTTTTTCTCCCAGGCTGTGAGCTGTGCGCTGCGATTGGCCAGCGCTGCAGCCTCGGAGAAGGAGACGCCCACAGGACAAGGGAAGACACCGCCTACTATAACTTACAGAGCAAAGGTACCGGAGGGCATAACGGGAGAACGCAGCGGCGCCCGGGGATAATAGTAAGTGCAGTGAGATCCCTGGGCGCCGCTCTATATGTCAGCATACTTAGTTCACATAGTTTTTACGAGTGAAAGGTCCTCTTTATCCTATAGTTTCCAAAATGGGGTAACTTTTTTGGAGTTTCAACTCTAGGGGTGTACCATGGCGCTCCTTTCCTTCTGCGCCCTGCCATGTGCCTGTTAAGCAGTTAAACGACCACATATGCGGTGTTTCTGTGAACTGCAGAATCAGGGTAATATATTTTTATTTGGCTGTTAACCCTTCATGTGTTACAGGAAAAAATTTATTAAAATAGAAAATCTGCCAACAAAACTGAAATGTAAAAATTTAATCTCCTTTTTTCTTTAATTCTTGTGGAACAGCTAAATGGTTAATGAAGTTTGTAATTCAGTTTTGAATAACTTGAGGGGTGTAGTTTTTTACAATGGGGTCATTTTTGGGTGGTTTCCTCTATGTAAGCCGGACAAAGTTACTTAGAATTGTAGTGGTCCTTAAAGTGGTTTCCAAAATTTGCTTTAAAAATGAAAAAATTTGCTTCTAAAATTCGAAGCTTTATAAGATCCTAAAAAATTTAAATTACATTTACAAAACGCTGCAAACATGAGTGGACATATGGAAAATGTTTTACTTAGGGCTGCAACGATTCATCGATGTAATCGATGCAAAAAAAATCCTCAATGCAGTTTCCCTGCATCTAAGATTCATTTAAATCACGTGACCACAGAGCGTGAGTGAAGAGAAACCTTTTACCTCTCCATGGCCTCCCGTCCGCACCGCGCTGCCAGGGCCTTAACCCCTGAATGACCTATGACGTACCGGTACTACATGGTTCCCGAGTCCTTAGGGACCCATGACGTACCGGTACGTCATGTATAGTTCCAATTGCCGCCGCCCGGCAGGCGGTGATAGGAACCCGGTGCCTGCTCAAATCATTGACCCCCCCCAGTGTCGGCGATCACCGCAAATCGCAGGTCAATTCAGACCTGCGGTTTGCGGCTTTTACCTGGTGCGGCGGCGGTGGTGCCATTGGGTCCCCATGGGGCTGTAGGGGGGACCCGATGGCATGGAAGGCAGCGCGATGCCTTCCGGTGACGAGCCTGTGAGATCCAGCCCCCTGGATCTCACAGGCCGGGGAAGCTGTATGAGTAATACACACAGTATTACTCATACAGCCAATGCTTTCCAATACAGAAGTATTGGAATGCATTGTAAAGGATTAGACCCCCAAAAGTTCAAGTCCCAAAGTGGGACAAAAAATAAAGTGAAAAAAATAGTTGAAAAAATAGTTTCCCTCCCAAAAAATTTAAAGTTTCAAGTAAAAATAAACAAAAACTTCATTTTCCCCAAATAAAGTAAAAAATAGGGGTAGGGGGGAAAAAAGTATACATAATAGGTATTGCCGCGTCCGTATCGACCGGCTCTATATACATATCACATGATCTAACCCCTCAGATGAACACAGTAAAAAATAAAAACTGTGCTAAATAAACCTTACATCACAAAAAGGCGTTTGCCCACCAAAATAGTACCAATCTAACCGTCACCTCATCCCGCAACACCTGAGACAATCGCCCAAAAAATAAAAAAACTATGGCTCAGAATATGGAGACACTAAAACATGATTATTTTTTTTTGTTTCAAAAATGATAGTGTAAAACTTGAATAAATAAAGTATACATATAAGGTATCGCCGCGTCCGTATCAACCGGCTCTATAAAAATATCACATGACCTAACCCCTCAGATGAACACCGTAAAAAAAAATTAAAATAAGAACTGTGCTAAATAAACAGTTTTTTTTGTCACCTTACATCACAAAAAGTGTAATAGCAAGCGATCAAAAAGTCACGCACCCCAAAATTAGTGCCAATAAAACAGTCATCTCATCCCGCAAAAATCATACCCTACCCAAGGCAATCGCCCAAAAACTGAAAAAATTATGGCTCTCGGACTATGGAAACACTAAAACATGATTCTTTTTTTGCTTAAAAAATGAAATCATTGTGTAAAATTTACATTAAAAAAAAATAAGTATACATATTGGATATCGCGGCATCCGTGACAACCTGGTCTATAAAAATATCACATGATCTAACCTGTCAGATCAATGTTGTAAATAACAAAAAATAGAAACGGTGCCAAAGCAGCTATTTCTTGCTATCTTGCCTCACAAAAAGTGTAATCTAGAGCAACCAAAAATCATCTGTACCCTAAACTAGTACCAACAATACTGCCACCCTATCCCGTAGTTTCTAAAATGCCTAGTGCATGCCTGGAAGTGGGAAGAGGATGCGGTCCGTCTCCTGCGGACTCCATGTCAGCGCACTGCCAGGAAAGGTAATTATAAGTTAGCAGGGGCCCGAATCTGCCGGAGGGAAGGGGCTTTGGGGGCACCTTTGATTTGAAGGGGCTGATGGCGCTGGGGGACATGGACAGAAATGGTATAGAAGGGCTGATGGCGCTGGGGGACATGGCATGGAGGGGCTGATCTGATTGCACTTGGGTAATGGGGGACATGGTGGATGGCATGGAGGCACTGGGGGAGGGGGCAGATGGCATAGAGGCACTGGGGGAGGGGGACATGGCAATAGAGGGGCTGATGGCACTAGGGGAGTGGGGGACATGGCATGGAGGGGCTGATTTGATGGCATTGTGGGATATCACATGGCAGTGGGGGACATGGCAATGGAGGAGCTGAAGGCACTGGGGGGGGAAGCTGATGGCACTGGGGGAAAGTGGAGCTGATGGCACTGGGGGGAACTGATGCACTTGGGCTGATCGCACAGGGGGGAACAAAGGGTGTTGGGGACTGATGGCAGGGGGTCTGAGTTTTTATAAAGTAAAACAGTTTAATTTCTTTTTTTTATTAGAGTACTCGATTAATCGATAAAATACTCGACTGCTAAAATAATCGTTTGCTGCAGCCCTAGTTTATCAGCATAAAATCACTTTTGTGTTAAAAATTTTGCATCACCATATACTAAAGTCCTTAACCTTTTTATATTTTTTCACCAATGTAGCTGTGTGGGGGCTTGTTTTTTTGCTGTAGTTTTTATTGGTATCATTTTGGGATACATTAGACTTTTTGTTCACTTTTTTTTTTTTTTGGATGGGGTGAGGTGACAAAAACAGCAATTCCGTCATTGTTTTTACCTTTTTAAATGTATTTTTTATTTTTATTCTAGATAAATGCCTTTACTTGCGGGGTAACCCTCACTGATGCTGCCACCCTGCCTGTTTTTTTTTTTTTTTTTTAAATGACTCCTATGCCCGCTGTGCCCCCCCCTCTAATTTTCCCGCTCAGTATGTTAATACTGAGCATCGGTACAGGGAGGAGGAGACGCCAAGGTTTCTCAATGGGCGTCTCCTTCTCCCTGGCTGTGCTGCGGTCTAATCACAGTGGAGAGCGTCAGAGCCAGGGAGAAGGAGCCATATTTAAAAAAAAAAAAAAAAAAAAAAAAAAAAAAAAACAGGCAGGGTGGCAGCATCAGCAAGTAAAGGTATTTATCTAGAATAATAAAAATAAAAAACATGAAAGGTCTGCTTTAACCCCTAGGATACCGGAGGTTTTTTCGTTTTTGTGTAGGTTTTTTATGTCTAAATAGTGTAAAAATAAGTTTTTACTTTGATAAAAAAAAAAAGTTTTTACATCACCATATTCTGACCCCCATAACTTTTTTTTTTTTTTTTATACTTGCGTCTTAGGCCTCTTTCACACTTGCGTTGTCCGGATCCGGCGTGTACTCCACTTGCCGGAATTACACGCCGGATCCGGAAAAACGCAAGTGTACTGAAAGCATTTGAAGACGGAACCGTCTTCCAAATGCGTTCAGTGTTACTATGGCACCCAGGACGCTATTAAAGTCCTGGTTGCCATAGTAGGAGCGGGGAGCGGGGGAGCGGTATACTTACAGTCCGTGCGGCTCCCGGGGCGCTCCAGAGTGACGTCAGAGCGCCCCATGCGCATGGATGACGTGATCCATGCGATCACATGATCCATGCGTGTGGGGCGCCCTGACGTCACTCTGGAGCGCCCCGGGAGCCGCACGGACGGTAAGTATACAGCTCCCCCGCTCCCCGCTACACTTTACCATGGCTGCCAGGACTTTAGCGTCTTGGCAGCCATGGTAACCACTCTGAAAAAGCTAAATGTCGGCTCCGGCAATGCGCCGAAACGACGTTTAGCTTAAGGCCGGATCCGGATCAATGCCTTTCAATGGGCATTAATTCCGGATCCGGCCTTGCGGCAAGTGTTCCGGATTTTTGGCCGGAGCAAAAAGCGCAGCATGCTGCGGTATTTTCTCCGGCCAAAAAACATTCCGTTCCGGAACTGAAGACATCCTGATGCATCCTGAACGGATTTCTCTCCATTCAGAATGCATTAGGATAATCCTGATCAGGATTCTTCCGGCATAGAGCCCCGACGACGGAACTCTATGCCGGAAGACAAGAACGCAAGTGTGAAAGAGCCCTAACTGATCTGTTTAGGGGCTCATTTTTAGCAGAATTATTTGTCGTTTTTATTGATACCATTTTGGAGTGTGCTTGACTTTTTGATCATTTTTATTAAATTTTTTGGGGTAAGAGAAGCAATGGCAAAATGGGCATTTTGACCATTTTTTCCGTTACGCAATTCGCCGTTTTGTAAATTCTTTTTAAAATTTTTTTTTTTTTGTAAATTCTTTATTTAGGATTTTTCATTTTTAAAAATATTTTAATAGTATGATTTTCATATTCATGATTATATTTGTTTATTTAGGTATTATTTAATTATACAGAAAGTGGAGTGATTTAAAGGGAATCTGTCACTAGCAATTTACCAAAAATTTTTTTTCATGAATCCATGTTTAACAGAGTACCTTTTTTCCATCGGTCTTGTTCTTTTGATTGTCCGTCTTGTCATTTCTTCAAAAAATCGATTCTTATGATGTGTAAATGACGCTGTAAGGAGCCCAGAGGGGCGTTCTTCTTTCTCCACGGTGCCCAGGAACGCCCCTCTGAAGTGCCGTGCCCGCCTAAATTTGAAATCTAATAACGCCTCCAAGTTCATCTAAATCCCCTCCCAGAGGCGCGGCTAAGTGCTCAACAACGCCCCCTCCTCAGCGCCGCGCTCTGCGGCAAACACCCCGATCCTCCTCTCGCCGGCATCCCAAATCCCGCGCAGGCGCAGTGCCGACAGTCATCTTATCATAGCCCAGGAAATCGCCGGCACTGCGCATGCGCGGGCATTGGGATGCCGGCGAGAGGAGGATCGGGATGATTTTACAAACTTTGTTAACCCTTTAGGTGCTCCACAAGAATTAAAGAAAAATGGAGATGAAATTTCAAAATTTCTCTTTTTTGGCAGATTTTCCATTTTATTACATTTTGAAGAGTGGCAAGAAGTCTAAAAAGTTGCAAATGGTAGTGCACACATGGCATGCACCACTGTTGTGGCGTACAGGGCTTCATAAACGTCCTTCAGGATGTTGTTTCTGTCTTGCTGAAGGATCCTGTGTGACAACACTACCCACAGGCTGCATATAAACTTATGACAGGCCTGGGCTCTGATTAGCAGGTTCTTTACAATGGGCTGCATAAGGCTGGTTTTCAGCAATCATACAGTCAAGAATGTATAAAGTTGGAACTTCTCTCTAAAGTTCTGAATTTACAGCATTATAGATGTTTTATCTGCTCAAGTACCCGCTGGCAAGGTTATTATATACACTTGCATTGCTTTTTCAGTATAGTTAGTAAGGATGCTTTATTGATGGCTATTCTCATTTTCCCCTATCTTTTTTTCATAGGATTCAAAGAGTTGCACCTCTCGAATTGGTGTTAAAAGTGGTATGTAATTAATTTTAAATTAAAATACACTTCTTTTTGGCTTATGTGCAACTGACCTGATGGTTACTGGGTCTTTCCAAATGATTGAATTTCTTCTTAATTTTCATTAATTACTTGATGGGCCGCATGCAGGCTCAGTGGTTAGCACTGGTTTCTTGCAGCTCTGGGGTCCTAGATTCGAATCTGACCATGGACAACATCTTCCCACCCTCCGTAGACATACTGATAGGGAATTTGGATTGAGCCCCAGTGGGAACAGAGAGCGATGTCTGTAAAACATTGCAGAATATATCAGCGCTATATAAATAAGTAAAATAAATGGTGTCTTTTCTAAAGGGCACCTGTCAGCAGATTTCTACCTGTGAAACTGGCTGGCTGACCTGTTACATGTGTGCTTGTCAGCTGAAGTCATCTATGTTGGTCCGAGGTTCATATGTACCCGCATTACTAAGAAAAATGATGTTTTAATATATGCAAATGAGCCTCTAGGAGCAATGGGGGCGTTGCTGTTACACCTACTGGTGTTGCTATCTCTGAAACTGCTGCACCCTCTCCATTTTGACAAGGCGAGGCAATGGAAACAATCTGTCCCTGTCAATCAAAATGAAGCTTATTTTACCCAATCGGAGACCTATATCAGCACGGAACAGAGTGCATTTCGTTCAGTTGAAGAGTGCACATCTATGGACACGTTAACAACCACATAATTCCGTCTTTCACTAAAGGGGTTGCGGCACTAGTAGTATGTTGGTGACCTATCGGTCAGGATAAGTAAATAATATCAGATTGGCAGGGGTCTGATTCATGGCACCCCTGCCGTTCAGCTGTTTGAAGAGGCTGCGGTGCACGTGTGAGCTCTACAGCCTCTTAACTGCTTAACTGCACTCCGTCTAACTTGCTGTGGCCGTTCAGCGTAATTACATCTTCTAGTCCCTTTCGACGCTGCTACGATCTAGACTGCATGCAGTTAAAATTTGATAAGGCCGCAGCACTAGCGCCACAGCCTCTTGAAACAGCTGATCTGTTATTATAGGGATTGTCATCTCACCATTTACTAAGATGAGACACGGTCCCGACCACCAGCCAGTCTGGAAACAGAAGAGCTCTCACTGTTTCAGTAGCTACCATCGCGGTGCATGAGAGGTATGAAAACAGTGGAGCACAGCAAGCTATGCTATTTCTCTAACTCAGAAACGGCATAGCTTGCTGGGCTACACTGTCTCTAGCTCTCATGCACAGCAGTGGAAGCTACTGAGACAGTGAGCCCCGGAGAGCTCTGCTGTTTGGGCTCATGGTCAGGACGGGTCTCATCTCGCCTTAGTAACTGAGATGAGACAACCCCTTTTAATGATCTATCCTGAGGATAGGTCATCTATATATTAGCACTGCACAACACCTTTAAAATATGACGTCCAGGTCATGCACATGATCAGGTTGCAGCCCCAGTATGTTTCAGTGGAGGATACTGAATGATGTAGTTGCTAACATTGATCTCCATCTGCAGCCATTAGTCGGATGGGACAAAAAATTGGATGAGCTAGTGGGCTTAAAGGAAACTGACCTTCAAAAAAAAAAAAAAAAAAGGATATATTAGTAATGGCATGGAATTGTACATGGCAGTAATTACACCTTAATATGCTCAAACCAGGTGACAGATTCCCTTTAACTTATAAATGACAGACCGCTGAAATCAACTCGCCTGTCTTTACTTTAGGCCTCTTTCACACGACCGTATGGCTTTTTCAGTGTTTTGCGGTCCGTTTTAAACGGATCCGTTGTTCCGTTTTTTTGTTTCCGTTCCGTTTTTCCGTATGGCATATACAGTATACAGTAATTTCATAGAAAAAATTGGGCTGGGCATAACATTTTCAATAGATGGTTCAGCAAAAAACGGAACGGATACGGAAGACATACGGATGCATTTCCGTATGCATTCCGTTTTTTTTGCGGACCCATTGACTTTAATGGAGCCACGGAACGTGATTTGCGGCCAAATATAGGACATTTTCCATCTTTCAATGGAACGGAAATACGGAATGCATGCGAAGTACATTCAGTTTTTTTTTGCGGAACCATTGAAATGACCGTATACGGAACGCAAAAAACGGCCATGTGAAAGACGCTAGGGATCGACATTGAGGATTTTGACAGTTATCGGCATCTATTTTGCCGATATTCCGATAACGTATTGGGAACACAGATCGCGCTGCTCTCAGCGCTCTCTGTGTTCCCTCCGCAGCATCGGTCAGCAAAAAAAGGAACAGAGACTGAAAGAAAATACGTTGGTGTGCATGAGCCCTAAATCGGAGATCAGCAACCTTTGGTGTTCCAGCTGCTGTGAATCTACAATTCCTTTTAAATTATACCTCTGTTGTTAAGAAGAAATTTATTATTATTATATATATATATATATATATATATATATATATATATATATATATATATATATATATAATTTTTTTTTTAATGACTAAACACAACACTGCAACTTGCGGAAAACAACAACGCAAGTGTGAAAATGGCTTAAAGGGGTATTCCCATCACTGACAATGGCCCATTGTCTGATAGGTGCGGGTCCCACCTTTGGAACCCGCACCTACACCGAAGGTAACGGATGGCCCACTGTGCATGTACAGCCGCCCTCCATTTCTATGGGGCCGCCAAACATAGCTGAGCGCTGGCTCGGCTATTTCAGTCGGCTCCATAGAAATGAATGGGAGCGGTGGCCGCTCAAGTACGGTGTGCTCCTATTCACTTGTATGGGGAGAGCGCTTGGCGGCGGCCGGACCCAGGGAAATCCTAGCGATGTGCTCCCATTGTCTGTGATGGGAATACCCCTTTTAAGTCTTCTAATGTCTTAAAATATAAAGTACACACATGGTGAATATTATCTGTTTTGTGAGGTATCACTATCATAAATTACGATTTTACAAAATTAATGAATTATTCCACATTTAACGTAAATTTTAATTATTTTTTTGTATATAAATGAAGATAAGAGACCTAAATTTACCAGTAACGTGAAGTACGTGTCACAAGAAAACAGTCTTGCAATCAGTTTGATAAGTAAAAGCATTCCAAAGTTATTACCACATAATGTGACACATGTCAGATTTGCAAAATTGGGCTCTGTTTTTAAGGTGAAAACTTGCTGTGTCTTGAAGGGGTTAATGATCTCCATAACAATTTAAATAGCTGTAAGACTCAGATTTGCTAATAGAAAGTATCTGCAAGTTTTGTTTTTTTTTTCATTGCTTTTTCTTACTCTTTTTTAGATTTTTGGAAATATAATATTAGAAGGCAAGAAAAGTAAGTTGTATATTTTTTATATCCTGTTGCTTATCCATTGCTGTACATGTTACTGTACTATTCACTAAAGCTAGAAATGATTGGTACAAGTCAACAGGAAATACAGTTGCCATCCCTCTGTCTGCTGCACTTTTTCCATGACCCTGACAGTCATGTAGAAAGAAGTGCCACCAATTATTAGACATGGTGGCCGGTGCAAAAACTGCTGGATTTTTTATTTTTTTTGTTTAAATATATGGAATACATAAAAATTTAAAAACAACCTAATCAAAAAATTTTGAAAATATGTTAAAGGAATTAAAAAAATGAAAATACTTAAATATTATTTTATAATGAATATATTCACAAATACCTTTCATTACTTAGAATGGCTTGATTTGTCTAGAGAGCAATCATTAGGAAAAATAAAATGGCCGCCATCCTATCAGTACACACAAAACCTGTCCTAATCATACAGGAAGACAAGTTACTTCACCACATTGAGCCATAGTGCTGCCTCATCCTCCTCTTGGCTCTGCTTGTCAGGGAATATGATCCTGAATACAGGTGAATCTCTGTGAGAATGGAGATGATGAGGAGGGTGAGGTGTGGCTAATGAGCAGCAGCACTAGTTTACATTCTCCATTACCACAGCAACACATCACCACAGCCTGTCCTGTCCATCCTCTCTGTACTTCATGTCTCCTCATGTCTTCTTATCTGTATTTAGAATCATATTCCCTGTAGAGGAGGATGAGGCAGCTCTTTACCTCCGTTTTGTAAAGTAACTTGTCCTCATGTGTGATCAGGACAGGTTTTGTGTGAATTAATAGGACAGCAGCCATTTTGTTAACCCTGATGATTGCTCCCTAGACAAAACTAGCCATTATAAATAATGAAAGGTATTTGGGAATATATTTATAATTAAAGTAATATTTTAAGTAGCTTCATTTTCTAAGTTCCCGGAGAACCCCTTATAAACATAGTGATTTAAACTGCAGGTTTTTTTGTGACGACAGATTCCCTTTAATCTTTTGCTGATCTCTTCCATCTTCAGATGGAGACCAACTGAGAAGGTGGGACAATAATATTTTGCCATACTGCAACCAGGTGCCGCTGATGCAATTCTTGCTTGTCATAGGACACCAGGATGAAGTTGGCACAAATGCCACACATCAAAGATTTCTTTATATATTTTTGATTTTTAACTATTATATGAGAAAATTGGACCAAGAGAATGTTAAAGCGGTGCTCTAAATCAGAGCCAAATGTATTTGCTCTACTGCTCCAAATTGTCTTGGGCTACTTTCACACTTGCGGCAGAGTGATCTGGCAAGCAGTTCCGTCGCCGGAACTGCCGGCCTGATCCGGCAAAACGTATGCCAACTGATGGCATTTGTAAGACTGATCAGGATAAATGCATTGAAATGCCGGATCCGTCTTTCCGGTGTCATCCGGCAAAACGGATCCGGCATTTATTTTTTTCACCTTTTTATTCGGTCTGCGGTTAAATGCTGGATCCGGCACTAATACATTCCTATGGAATTCAGGCAAGTCTTCAGTTTTTTGGGCCGAAGATCAAACCGTAGCATGCTGCAGTTTTATCTTTTGCCTGAACCGAAGACATCCTGAACGCAATGCTCTCCATTCAGAATGCATGGTAATATAACTGATCAGTTCTTTTCCGGCATTGAGCCCTTTTGACGGAACTCGGTGCCAGAGAAGAAAAACGCTAGTGTGAAAGTACCCTTAATCCTAGGATTTTACATGCATGGAAGAAACCACACTGACACCAGGCAAGGTCAAAGCAGTTCTCCTTTATTACAGCAAGTTAAGCAGTTTTTATATAATCAGAGAGGGTGTTCCTCTACTGAGGCTCAAGCCATTGTTTCATTGGCTAAAATACAAAAACAAGAAAAGAGAACACTTGGCATCTGCGCATTGTACATTATTTTACAAACTTTGGTATGTAAACATCTAGGTGCCAGCGCCATATTGTAATGGCTTCACATAATATCATGACATCCTCAACACTGATTAAGAATGATATCCACATCTCTATCAAGAAGGAGATGAACGGATTGTCATGGAAGAATTTTTGTATAATCGCTAAACGAGGAATCTAACAATGGTGTCTGCAATGCTACAAATCGTAAAATTCGGTCTAGGGTGCAAAAGAATGAGGAGACATGACTCGTGGTGGTATTTTAATCTATCCTCTTATGACCCCAAACTGCTAAAGATTCCTTTTATTAAGCAAAAACCTGGATGTTACCTTTACAACCTAAAAATACAAATGCGCCAATAGGATTCTGCCACACAGATCCATCTTCACAATGTACCATCTGCACACAATTAAAATAGCCTTGTGATGAATACCACCCCTCGTGCCCGCTGACGTCAACCACGTCGAGCTCACGAGACCTGGTATGATCACAGGGTTTTACCAAAAACGTGAAGTTACGCCCTCCAGGGGAGCACGTAAGGTCAGGTTGGTATAGCTTACACACACCTTCTGTCCACGCGGGCACAGAGAGGCAACAAGCTGAGAGAGCCTGGTCACTGCCGCAGTGAAACAGCGACTCCTCAGCCTGGGTATCTGCCACCAGTTCTAGTTTGATATAAACCCGGTCCGCTAACGGGATTATATAGGGTCAGAAACCAACCCGCGGTAGCTTATAACTAGGCCAAAACACGGACGTGGGGATTCGTGATCGAGATACAAGATAGCACAAGATTAAATTATAGATTTAATCGCCGTATGGGCACACTAGATAATACACAATATACACAGACAATATATACAGTGGTCTGAGGTTACAGATTACAGGTTATATGGTTACAACAGGGTTAAGCAGGGTAAAAGTCAGTTACCAAGTATGATGAAAGTTCCTTGGAGATGTTCTTTGCTGCAGTCCACATGAAGGGCCATGAACTCAGCTATTTCCTGGGTCCCTCTAAACACATGTGTAGGATGTGACCCCTCTTCAGAGAAAGACCCGCCTACTTGCTGGCCCCAGACTTTTAACCTGTAGCCGGCCCCTCCCCTCCCCGCCTCATGGAGGGGTCCACTCCCCCTCTTCTGGGCTGGCAGCAAATGACCCACAAAACCCTTTAGGGGTTCATAGCTCCAGACCAGAGGGTCATAGGGAGATGGTTCTGGGACCAATGGACCTGCCTGGGTTCCGGCTACAAGTAGAGCCCAAACCTGGTACCGTTATGTGGTGTCTATGGGGAGATATGGATATCTCTCTACCCTGACCTAGTCTCAATAAACAAAGACCATGGGAACGTACCTCGTGGCCACCAGGACACAAATATGTATCTGGTTTGCACCTGCGATGGCCAGGCGGTTCATAATTCCTTATGAACGGTAGGTGCCAACATGTCTGGGAGGTCTCATTGATCCTGGGCAAAGGCAGATACCCCCTGCTGGGGTTTTTCCTGCAATATTCCTTTGGCTCCAAACTGGTTGAGGTGAGGTGTGACCTACTCCTTGAAGCCTGGACCCCCTGGGGGGGGGGGTGGAAACTAATTTTGCATGTACACTGAGTATGCCAAGAGGCCTGGGGCTTTGAAGCAGGGCCCTCCTGTGGAGTTCACTACCTCTGCTATCTGTCAGCACATGGGGGTGTGAGGACATGGCTGACGGTAAATATTAATCCATATTCCTCACAAGCCTTTAGGCGGCAAAGGTATTCCTTTGTCTGAAATAAGTATAATATATCTATATATAATCACACAGCTCTTGCAACCTAGTTATATCTTTTGTATGTCCTGTATTTATATATGATTCAGAAAAGATGTCCCAAAGCCCAGTTCACACAGTAGTACAGTTTTTTTTTTTTTTTTACAAAAGGATGGAAAATTATATGGTCATGAAATCCTCTGTGAAATGGTAGCCTGCAATTCGTGGCTAAATATACGCATAGGGGATAACTTGAAATTATCCGAATACACTTTGAAATTGGTTGGCCACTGTATATTACTATCTGCACATGTGCTGGGAACAGTACCTGCATGCCAGCATTATTAAACTATTGGCACTGATGTTCATTCATTTACAGGCAGGTCCCCTGACCTGCGTGCCACCACTGCGCTGGGAACATGGCAGCTGATGGAAGATTCCGTCTATCAGCTGCAGATGATGGACTTTCCTCAGTGTCAATGAATGGAAGCTGCTGATGGACAGAATCGGGTATGTTCCCAGCACAGTGCTAGCACACAGGTCAGAGGAATTTCCTAGAAACAGGCCAACCCCTTTTAAATATTGCCAATTGCCATTGAATTGTGTTAAAAAAATTTTTTTATGTTTAACACATTCTATGTATTTTATAAAGTGTTTCTTTTTATGTTTTAGGTTGGAGGAATATAAGAAGAAGGTAGGTTTGTCTTTTAAGTATTTACCGTAATGGTTTACTACACTAATGCTTTTTGTAAACCAAAAACGGAATCCTTAAAAATAGTATTGTAATGAATAATCTTAATTTTTTTAGTGACCGCATATTCTTCAGCAGTTTACTATTCAGGGGGTGCATGTACAAACCAAATTAGATATCGCAGATTTACACATAAATACACAATTCACATGCTAGGAGTGAGGGCCCTGCTAATAAGGGCTTACAGTCAAAGTGACGCATTCCAGAGAGCTGATGCAGCTCAAGGAAAAGTCTTGAAGACTGGAGTGGGGGGTTTGAATTATGGAGGTTTTTTATATTTGACCATGGAAAAGTGGAAATTCACTAATAATGTAAAGGGTACACTTTTTTTTTTTTAAACCCCTCCAGCACTATTTTACTATGCATTCTGTATTCAGAATGTATTATTTTCCCTTATAACATGGTTATAAGGGAAAATAATACAATCTACAGAACACCGATCCCAAGCCCGAACTTCTGTGAAGAAGTTTGGGTTTAAGTACCAAACACGCGTGATTTTTCTCACGCGAGTGCAAAACGCATTACAATGTTTTGCACTTGCGCGGAAAAATTGCGGGTGTTCCCGTAACGCACCCACACATTTTATTGCAACGCCCGTCTGAAAGAGGCCTAACAGACTTTCTGTTTTGAAAGAGAGGTTTTAAAGGTATTTTTGCTGAGAGAAGTATTACATGCCAGGAGGAAAGAGCTGGGGAAAACAGCATCTATGATGGTGAAAGATGTTAGACCATAGAGCCTTGTGACTACCTGCCATGCTTTTCTATCATCCTTTTTGTTCTAGATTTTTAGAGATTATTTTTGTTGCAATCAGTTTTTTTCTAATCTTTCTAAAATCAAGAAAAGAGTCTGAGAATTATTCATAAAACGCTAAGGGAACGAGGTGATTTCAGAAGCTTTAACACCTTAGTGACCAGGCAATTATTATTTTTTTAATAGTTGCATTCCAAGATTTTTATTTATTTTTTCTTCTTGAGACAAGTAGTTTTAAATTGAACCATTTTGAGGTGCACTGTTTCTAGGAGGGGCATGGGGGAGCCATACCTCCATTGAGTTTTTACATTTTAAATTATAAGTGTTCATTTTTCATGATAAATAACTTTACTTTGGTCTCTGGATCAGTGCGAAAGAAATTACAAGAAAATGTTTTTTGCACCCCAAGATCCATAACTTTTTTTTTTTTTTTTTTTTTTTTTTTTAATTCTGCAGAAATGTGAGGTCTAGATTTTCAACTTTTAGTTTTCATTGGCATCATATTATTCATTTTCTATTCCTTTTTTATGGAGAATGAGCATAAAAAAAAGCAATTTTGGCATTACAATCACTGTGCAGGATAAATTACATCATAAATGTGCAGTGCGGGTGAGTATGGACATGTCGATAACAAATATGTGAAGGGGATTTTATTTTTTGTATTTTTTTTAATTTATTTTTCCCCCCCCTTTATTAAATTGATTAAATTATTTTCAAAAGTGTACTTTTGTAATGGGTTCTGATGCCTGAGAGAAGGAACTGCGTCCCTATCTCAGACCACTTAGATGCTCTGGTCGCTATTGACCGGGGCATCTAAGGGGTTAAACGCATCGGAAGGGCGCTTATGCCAATCCAAACTGTTACAGCGAGAGGCCGGCGGTCATGAGAGAGCCGGGCTCCTGTTCTTTGCAGCATAAGTTAGAATAATGCACCATAAAAATACTGTGGCTTAGCCTAAGGCCTGTTAGTGACCATCATAAAAGGGAGTACTGGCGGTCACTAACATGTTAGCACTGCGGATGCCAGGAAGGTATTATTACGGCGCAGCAGGAAGTGACTTCGCTACCACTGCCGCTATAATATAGTGCTCTGATCAGGCAGGAGCAGTGCTCGCTCGATCAGCGGCTATATCCGTCGACATCGCTGAAAGCTCCGGTTCCGATGGATTAACCCCTCAGATATTGCAGTCAATGCTGACCTCTTCATCTATTGGGTTTGCATTGGGGCTCCCTCTGTCTCTCCATTGGCTCTCCCACTCTGCCGTGTAAAAAAACTGTAAAAGTGTCTTTCATAATAATACATTTTAAGTGCCCTTTACCCTCATCAAGCCATTTACAATGAATAAAATAAATAAACTTATTGGATATCATTGCGTCCATAACGCCAGCTCTATAAAACTATCACATGATCTACCCCTTCAGGTGAACGCCGTAAAAATAAATTAAACTGTACCAAAATGGCATTTATTTATTTATTTTTTTAGCCTCAAAGTACTATGTACTCGAAAATGATAGCAATGAAAACGCCAACTAAACCCGCAGAAAAGCGAGCCTGCACAGGCCATCGCCAGAAAAAAAACAGAGATAGATATATCATCTCTATATCAGCTCTATCTCTATATATCCATTTCAGAAAATGGCGACAAAAACATTTTTCTCTTTTCAGAAATGTTTGTGTAAAACAGAGCAAAAACAAAAAAAATATATTGGGTATCACTACATCTGTGACTACAGTCTCTATAAAAATATCATATGATCTGCTCAGTCAGGTGAACGCTGTGGGATGAGCTTTCCCTTTTGAACCCTGCAGCAAATTCAAACAGCAGTTTACATTCGCATTTCTGTATTTTAAATAGTATAGTACGTTTTAAAGGGTGTGGGGGGGGGGGTATCTCCAATAGCATGAGTTGAGCACAACATATTGGGCACTAAAATGCCATATCTGTGGAAAACGTGCAGTTTAACATTTGCACAGTCCCCTGCTTAATAATTTCTCTAAAACAAATGTGGGGTCCAAATGCTCACTCCACCCCTTGATAAATTTCTTAAGGGGTGTAGTTTCTGATATAGGGTCACTTCTCATGGGTTCCATTTATTATTTCATCCCTGAGCCTCTACAGTAGTGAGCACAAGATGCATAAGTCACCACAATGGGCCTCAAAGGTGCATGGTGCTCTTTGACTTCTGAGCCCTGGTGTATGCCCAAGCTAAAGATTTGGGTCACAAGTACCGTATTATGTATATATGTGTGTTTCATTTATTTAGCTTTTTAGTATGAACATATCAATAATTCATGTATAATATGCAATATTGATCTATAGTATAACCAAATATTAAGGTGTTTATAAATACAAGAAGCATGGCATAATTAAACAGCTGACTTTTCACACTGGCACACGCAGGGCACAGCATATTGGGCACTGAAAGGGGATATATAGTCAGGTCCATAAATATTGGGACATCAACACAATTCTAACATTTTTGGCTCTATACACCACCACAATGGATTTGAAATGAAACGAACAAGATGTGCTTTAACTGCAGACTGTCTGCTCTAATTTGAGGGTATTTACATCCAAATCAGGTGAACGGTGTAGGAACAGTTTGCACATGTGCCTCCCACGTGTTAAGTGACCAAAAGTAATGGGACATAATAATCATAACTCAAACTTTTTAATACTTGGTTGCAAATCCTTTGCAGTCAATTACAGCCTGAAGTCTGGAACGCATAGACCTCACCAGACGCTGGATTCATCCCTGGTGATGCTCTGCCAGGCCTCTACTGCAGCGGTCTTCAGTTCCTGCATGTTCTTGGGGCATTTTCCCTTCAGTTTTGTCTTCAGCAAGTGAAATGCATGCTCAATCGGATTCAGGTCAGGTGATTGACTTGGCCAGTGCATAACATTCCACTTCTTTCCCTAAAATTACTCTTTGGTTGCTTTTGCAGTATGCTTTGGGTCATTGTCCATCTGCACTGTGAAGCGCCGTCCAATGAGTTCTGAAGCATTTGGCTGAATATGAGCAGATAATATTGCCTGAAACACTTCAGACTTCATCCTGCTGCTTTTGTCAGCAGTCACATCATCTATAAATACAAGAGAACCAGTTCCATTGGCAGCCATACATGCCCACGCCATGACACTACCACCACCATGCTTCACTGATGAGGTGGTATGCTTAGGATCATGAGCAGTTCCTTTCCTTCTCCATTCTCTTCTCTTCCTATCACTCTGGTACAAGTTAATCTTGGTCTCATCTGTCCATAGGATGTTGTTCCAGAACTGTGAAGGCTTTTTTAGATGTCGTTTGGCAAACTCTTATCTGGCCTTCCGGTTTTTGAGGCTTACGAATGGTTTACATTTTGTGGTGAACACTCTGTATTCACTCTGGTGAAGTCTT
Organism: Bufo bufo; assembly: GCF_905171765.1. Lineage (NCBI taxonomy): Eukaryota > Metazoa > Chordata > Amphibia > Anura > Bufonidae > Bufo > Bufo bufo. Next base: position 314,067,574 of record NC_053393.1, read on the forward strand.
CTCTTGATTGTTGACTTTGACACACATGCACCTACCACCATGCTCAGATGACCGCCCCATGCTCAGATGACCCTCTCACGACCTTGTGAGATCATGTGTGTGTGTGTGTGGAGGTGATTTGACATAGCGGAGATGTGAGCATGGGGTGTCTCATTTTAGGGGTCTTATGTGGGCACTAGGGGGCTTTTTTTGTGGGTCTGATGAGGATTTGGGGGTCTTATCTGAGCTGGCATCCCCCCAATACTTAAAAAAATATATGGTACCCCCTCACAGTAGTATTGCCCTTATTGTACAACCTTCACAGTAGTTTTGTACAGATGTGTGCCCCCTCACAGTATTTATGCCCTCTTTGTGCTCCCTTCATAGTAATAATGCCCATTGTGCACCCTTCACGGTAGTAATGCCCATTGTGCACCCTTCACGGTAGTAATGCCCATTGTGCCCCCTTCACGGTAGTAATGCCCATTGTGCCCCCTTCACGGTAGTAATGCCCATTGTGCCCCCTTCACGGTAGTAATGCCCATTGTGCCCCCTTCACGGTAGTAATGCCCATTGTGCTCCCTTCACGGTAGTAATGCCCATTGTGCCCCCTTCACGGTAGTAATGCCCATTGTGCCCCCTTCACGGTAGTAATGCCCATTGTGCCCCCTTCACGGTAGTAATGCCCATTGTGCCCCCTTCACGGTAGTAATGCCCATTGTGCCCCCCTTCACGGTAGTAATGCCCATTGTGCCCCCCTTCACGGTAGTAATGCCCATTGTGCCCCCCTTCACGGTAGTAATGCCCATTGTGCCCCCCTTCACGGTAGTAATGCCCATTGTGCCCCCCTTCACGGTAGTAATGCCCATTGTGCCCCCCTTCACGCTGGTATTGCCCATTGTGCCCCCCTTCACGCTGGTAATGCCCAATGGGCCCCCTTCACGCTGGTAATGCCCATTGTGCCCCCCTTCACGCTGGTAATGCCCAATGGGCCCCCTTCACGCTGGTAATGCCCAATGGGCCCCCTTCACGCTGGTAATGCCCAATGGGCCCCCTTCACGCTGGTAATGCCCAATGGGCCCCCTTCACGCTGGTAATGCCCAATGGGCCCCCTTCACGCTGGTAATGCCCAATGGGCCCCCTTCACGCTGGTAATGCCCAATGGGCCCCCTTCACGCTGGTAATGCCCAATGGGCCCCCTTCACGCTGGTAATGCCCAATGGGCCCCCTTCACGCTGGTAATGCCCAATGGGCCCCCTTCACGCTGGTAATGCCCAATGGGCCCCCTTCACGCTGGTAATGCCCAATGGGCCCCCTTCACGCTGGTAATGCCCAATGGGCCCCCTTCACGCTGGTAATGCCCAATGGGCCCCCTTCACGCTGGTAATGCCCAATGGGCCCCCTTCACGCTGGTAATGCCCAATGGGCCCCCTTCACGCTGGTAATGCCCAATGGGCCCCCTTCACGCTGGTAATGCCCAATGGGCCCCCTTCACGCTGGTAATGCCCAATGGGCCCCCTTCACGCTGGTAATGCCCAATGGGCCCCCTTCACGCTGGTAATGCCCAATGGGCCCCCTTCACGCTGGTAATGCCCAATGGGCCCCCTTCACGCTGGTAATGCCCAATGGGCCCCCTTCACGCTGGTAATGCCCAATGGGCCCCCTTCACGCTGGTAATGCCCAATGGGCCCCCTTCACGCTGGTAATGCCGAAAAAAGAGGAAATCCGGCACTCAGAATTGCTTGTCGTTTCCTTTATTTGGTCATGCAATATATCAGGTACAGAGGTACATAACAATTCATAACCAGTGATGCCCTTGTCAGTCCACGTTCTTATTCATGACCTGAATAAGAACGTTGTCGTTTGAAACACGTAGACTGACAAGGGCATCACTGGTTATGAATTATGTACCTCTGTACCGGTTATATTGCATGACCAAATAAAGGAAACAACGACTTCAGCAATTCTGAGTGCCGGATTTCCTCTTTTTTTTCAACTAACTACGCCAAGGCTTCATCCTTTTCATCCATGCACCTTGTAAGAAAAGGCGGGTGAGCTGGAATCCAAATTACCTAAAGATTGTGGTAATGCTCTTTGGCTCTGTGCCCCCTCAGCCCTCTGTGCCACCTCCATAGTAATAAAGCCCTCTGTGCCCCCTCTGTATAAAAAAAATATAAAAAAAAAACTGTAATTACTCACCTTGTCCCGCTCCTGAAGCTCACAGTCCTCTCTCCCCTGCAGGCACAGATCGCTCTGCTGCAATGTGTGGGTAGAGCTTATGCAGATTACCGGGCTACAGGCTCCGCCCACACGTGTCGGCAGCGCGATCCGTGTCTGCAGGATGAATGGTGGAGCAGGGAGAAGTCTTCCTGCTCCCACCATTCACAGTGCCGTCTGCCTGAAGGAGGGGAGGAGCGCAGGGAGCAGAGCGGTGAGTGCTGGAGCGCAGGGAGCTGTAGTCCTGTCAATGAGCGCTTCAATCTGTATTGTAAGTGCTCATTGCTTCTGTGTTCAAGCACCTCCTGAGAGCGGCGTCCAGGGCGGACCACCCCCACCCCAGCACGCCACTGGAGAGCGCTGCTGAGACGAGCGCAAAGTAGAGGAATAGCTGGCCCGCTCCCCTGTGAGACGCATATTTAGACAGAGGAAAGTAAGAGCTGGCTGGACTGCTCCCTTGCAAGCCGCAAATAAAGATGCAAGGAGCCGCATGTGGCTCGCAGGGCGCGGGTTGGCCACCCCTGACTTGTTGGGTCCAAGTGCTCAGGACTAGGGTCGTTTCGGGTATCGAATCTTCGATACCCAATCAATACTTTTGTCTGGTATTCACCTCGATACTGGGATTTGCCTTTTTTCGATACTAGGCTTCGCTACTGCGCAGTCTAGTATTAGAGAACATGGAGCGCGCTGCTCTCAGCGTGCTCCATGTTCTTCTTAGCAGCACAGGGGAGAAGGAAGCACTCTCTCCCTCCCCCCCCTGTGCCGCTGCCACCAATGGGGAGAGAGGGGCGGGCACACTGCGCCAGCAATGAAAGTAAACGTTTAATACAAATCCTGGAGGCGGGTTCTGGCGGGGGGCTGCGATCAGCGGCAGGTAACCCCTCAGGTGCAGCACCTGCCTCCTGTATTAAATGTTAATTATCATTGGTGGCGCAGTGAAGTCCAAACTATTAAAAAAAAATTTTTTTAAATGTCCAATGCAGTGAGCACCGTAACAGAAAAAAATGTAATTAAAACTGCGCGATTCGTTTTTTTTTTTTTTGTTTGTTTTTTAGTCACCTGGTCATAGTAAAATGCAGAATGCATGCGGCTTTGTATTTTTGGTTGTTTTTTTTCCTGCATGGTATCAAGTATCGCAATACTTTTTTATGATGTAGAAACGGAATCAAAATTTTAGTATCGAAACAACCCTACTCGGGACACCCCTTGAAAAATTAATTAGGGGTGTAGTTTCCAAAAGGAGGGTATCCACTTTAGGGGTGCCTCAGGAGGGTCTTCAAATATGATATAGCTCCCAAAAACCATTCCAGCAAAAACCATATAGCGCTCCTTCCCTTCTGAGGCCTACCGTGTGCCCACACATGGGGTGTTTCTATAAGTTACAGAATCATGATAATCAATATTGAGGTTTGTTTCGCGGTTATCCAAAACACATTTGGAAATTTTTGCTCCATTTTCCATTAATTCTTGTGGAACACCTAAAGGATAAATATAGTGGGTAAAATCAGTATTGAATAATTTGAGTGGTGTAGTTCCCAAAAATGGGGTTACTTTTAAGGTGTTTTCACTATAGGGTACCTCAGGATGTCTTCAAACATGACATGGTGCCTTAAAATTATTCAAGTGAAATCTGCCCTCCAAAAACCATATGGCTCTTTCCCTTCTCCTGCAGTGCACACATACAGCAGTTTACAACCACATAGTTTATGTTTCTGTAAACTTCATAATCGGGGTATTAAAGGGGTTTTCCAAGACTTTATAACCGATGACCTATCCATAATGATATGCATAGGATAGCAGCTGGCAGCATTTATAATGTGAAAAATGAAAATCTTATACATAATATCTGCCTAAGGCCCCTTTTACACGTGCAAGAGTTCCGTGCGGGTGCAATGTGTGAGGTGAACGCATTGCACCTGCACTGAATCCGGACCCGTTCACTTCAATGGGGCTGTTCAGATGAGTGGTTATTTTCAGGCATCATTTGTGCGTTGCGTAAAAATCGCAGCATGCTCTATATTCTGTGTTTTTCAGGCAACGCAGGCCCCATAGAAATGAATGGGGATGCGTGAAAATCTTAAGTGCGGATGCAATGCGATTTTCACAAATGGTTGCTAAGGAGACGAGGGATGAGTTACCTGGGACCCCATTTACGTTATTATTTTCCATTATAACATGGTTATAATGGAAAATAATAGCATTCTTCAATTCAGAATGCTAAGTAAAAGGTCCATTGTGGGGTTAAAAATATATTAAAAAAATAACTCCCCTCATCCACTTTATCGCACAGCCGGGCTTGTCTTCTTTCTTCTTGCAGAACCTGGCTGGAAAAGGACCTTTTCACGTCATCGCGCTCACAACGTGGTGAGCACGGTGATGTCAGAGAAGGTTCTTCTATCTTCATTCAGCAGGACCTGCACTGATGTCATTGCGCTCATCACGTGGTGAGCACGATGACGTCACCAAAGGTTCTTTTCCAGCCAGGTCCTGCAAGAAGAAGAAAGAAGACGAGCCTGGCTGCGCAATCAAGTGGATGAGGGGAGTTAAATTTTTTTATTTTTAACCCCACAATAGACTTTTTACTTAGCATTCTGTATTAAAGAATGCTATTATTTTCCATTATAATCATGTTATAATGGAAAATAATAAAATATACAGAACACCGATCCCAAACCCGAACTTCAGTGAAGAAGTCCGGGTTCAGGTCTGGGTACCACAGTCAGTTTATCACGCGGGTGCAAAACGCATTGCACTTGCTCGATGAAAACTTAACATCGGAACAATTGTGTACCTACTCGCACGATTTTCCCTGATCGCAGATGAAACTCTAACGGATCTAAGCCGGACACGCTCTTCTGCAAGGGGCCTAACGAATCTAGAACAAGCCTTGGATCCAGAGATCTCCCCATTCATTGCTCTGCTATATTTATATCAAGCTGGCAGCTTAACCCTTACGATACCGGAGGTTTTTTCATTTTTGCGGTTTAAATTATTCTTCCCTATCTTCCTTGAGCCATAACTTTTTTATATTTCCGTTCACATAGCTATATGAGGGCTTATTTTTGTACTTACAGAAAGTTGTACTTTCTAATGTAACCATTAATTATGGCATACAATGTCGTGGGAAGCTGTAAAAAAAAAATCCAAATGGGGTGGAATTGGAAAATAAACGCAATTCCTCCACCATTTTACGGGTTTTGTTCACACAGCGTTCCGTTTGTGACAAAACTGACCCATGCCCTTCATTCTCTGGGTCCGTACGATTACTACGATACCCCATAGGTTTTTTATGTCTAAATAGTGTAAAAATAAATTTTAACTTTGAAAAAACTTATTTTTTACATCACCATATTCTGACCCCCATAACTTTTTATTTTATTTTTTATAGTTCTATCTACTGAGCTGTGTCTGCACTTATTTTTGCGGCAAAATCTGTAGTTTTTATTGATACCATTTTGGAGTGTGTGTGTTAACCCAAAAAATGTAAAAATATGGTTAAGAGAAGCAATGAAAAAAATGGAAAATTGGAAAATGTATTTTTATATTTTAATAGTACGAACGTTTTCGGTCGCGGTGATACCTGATCATATTTTGTTATTTAGGTATTTATATTTTTATTATACGGAAGGGGGGGCAATTTAAACTTATATTTCATAATGAGTAAATTTGAATGGGACCTCCGCTAAACTGTGAAAAATGACGGAACGGACGCGGATGCACATAACGGTCGTGTGCATGAGGCCTAAGAGGTAGAAAAAGCTCGGAAGCGGTCTTACATTTAGGACTGGTGCCAGCGTCTCTTCATAACGCTTCATAACTCAGTTTAGGGCTTTATTAAGACCAGCGTCTAAAACGTGCCCCTTTTGAATCAGACATAAAGTTGTGTTGGAGTAGATATTCAATAGCCATGAGTATGAACTGCTGTAAATTCAGATCATAATGAGTACATTTTTGCAAAAAAGATTGACAGCTGTGAGTGCTGCTGCCTTCTTGCGGTGTGCATTATATAGCGGCCGTTCTTGGTATGGGGCTGAGCTGCTCCTAGGCCACATGAACGTGTGTGCTTCGGAAAATCATGTAGAGGGTCGCCCTTCTTAAACAGCTGATTGGCGGGGGTCCTGAGTGTCGGACCCCCACCGATCAGATACTAATGACTTATCCTGTAATAAAATCTTTGAAATCCCCCTTTTTAAAGTTGCTCTGTGACCAGCCTTGTAGGGTTGATGACGCTGATTAAAACGATACCTGTCTTGCTTCTTTCAGTGGTATCCTTGCAAAGAAAAACTTTGCAGCGATGATGAATTATGGTTAATGAATTATGCAAATGAACTAATCAAGCACCAGGAGGCGGGCTTATGCAGTTCGATCACTGCTCCAGTGACGTGCCTGGAGATCCATAATGATGCCCCTTGCCTTCAGATTGACAGCGCTAGACCGCACCCGTGCCCAGAACGCACTGCTCCAGTGATGTGCCTGGAGATCCATAATGATGCCCCTTGCCTTCAGATTGACAGCGCTAGACCGCACCCGTGCCCAGAACGGCGCATGGGCACAACATCTTGTTGCTTAAAGTTCATTAGCATAATTTGTAAAGTTTTAATATTTTTTTCAGCAATGATACCACCGACAGGCATAAGACGGGTATTGTTTTAACCAGCATCATCAACCCTTACTAGGCTATATGCCTGGTGGGGTCGATCTGGCTGACAGCGCAGTTTTAATTCTCCTTTTTTTTTTAAGGGGGTAATATGAAGGCTTAGATAAGTACTTTGGGGTGTGTCTCGAAATCAGAATCATCATGGATGTTATGACCTAATTCCTGTAAAATACACTGCATACAACCACGGTTTAATCAGACTCGTTATAATTGGGCTTCTCTGTATACATGTCACTTACGTTTCAGTTACTGAGAGAATGTCCTGACTGTAAATAAATGTAAAGAACAATTAAGATCCAGTATTGTTTAGAACATATTGAAGTTGCAGGGCAAAAGTAAGGGGGTCATTTATCAAACTGGTGTAAAGTAGAGCGGGCTTAGTTAGAAAGGAGGACTCTGGTTGCTATGGGCAACTAAGCCAGTTCTACTTTACACCATTTTGATAAATGACCCCTTTTCGCGAAGAACTTGATCTGTTGAACAGACAGAATAGTAGGAGACAAAATGCACGTGTTATTTAATGAATCATTTAATGTTGATTCTGCTGACTTGGTTATTGTTTTTAACCCTTCTATCTCTGCCCACCCTTTCTTTGTGTTTTTATTTTTTGAAATTTTTTTTTTTGGGGGGGGGGGGGTAATGTTTCTACATTTATTGGTTGAAATGTTTTTGCATTATAATCGGAAATATCTGAGGATTCTCAGAAGACTGCCTGCTGTCTTTACATTTAGTGTGATTTCTTCAGTCATACACACTGTCTCTATGGTCCTTTTTAGATCTCTCTCTCTTTTTAGATATTTCCTTTTAGTCTTTTTATTATAGACACTTCCTGTTTATTGAGATTAGCTTTCATCTTTGTTTCAAGCTCCTTGTATATGTTTAGTTGTAAATTTCTCCAAAGAGCTCTCCACCTCTAGTGCATGCAACGGTTTTTGTCCAGCCAAAACCCAGCAGCTGGTTCATCATCAGACCCCATTATAGTCAATGGTGGTCTGGCGGTGAACTGTGAAATCTGGCAGGCTGTTGTCTGCTGGAGCAGCCTGCCGGATACGCTGCCTCATATGTGAATGTACTCAGACTATCGTATAAAGGGCTCATTCAGACGACCGTGTGCTGTCTGCAAAAATACTGAATGCGAACGCAAAAAAACTGATAGCATTCAGTATTTTTGCGGACCCATAGACTTCAATGGGGCCATGTCCTGATTTTCACGGACAAGTATAGGACATGTTTCATTTGTTTTGCGGAACAGTGGAATCTAATCCGCCAAAAAACGGATCCACACTTTTGCGGATAGCATACAGCCGTCAGAATGAGCCCTAAATAAATGTCTGGTGTTAGAGGTGATTTCATTGAACAGCCAGACCTATTCAGAATGCACACACTGTACACAAACGTATAAACTTGCCATCTGCAGAGACTTCTCTCATGCTGGCAGCTTGGTCAAGAAGCGGGGCACCTTTGCAAGAGGGAGGTCCACAGGGAGTCAGACAGGTAGAAGAGGAAGGCTGCCGCCAGGGCTGGTCACAAGTCATCATGCTGCTAATAGTTATCACCTAAGCCAGACATGACAGAGTTGTATGTCTCTGCAGCCTGCCTCTTCCTCCTCCTGCTTGTCTTGACTGCCTGATGATATAGCATAGTGAATACAGGAAATTAAGGCAAGGGTAAAGGATTCCATAGGTCCTGCCAGGGAAAACCTCAATCATGTCTCCATTCTGCCCTGACAATTCCACACCGCTCAGGGGGAGGAAGCAATAGCAGTAAGAACATGCACTTAGATGCCCCAGGTGCCCTCTCTTTTATCAGGGCCACTCCTCAGTCCCTTGTGTGACATGTTGGCAAGCCAAGGGAGACCATTTGAATCGTTGTATTTAAGTAGGTGGGTGATCCGCCGGGTAGGTCAGATGGCCAGTCTGGACCGGGCAGCAAGCTAGTTCCTGCTCTCTCCCCTCCTCCACTGACCGCAGCTAGCTTCTGATTGGATCACAGGACAGCTGCGCTAGTAGAGTCAGAGCTGTGGAGGAGACCAGAGAGCAAAAAATAACGATTCTGCCCTGCCAGTGTGGAGGCAGGGAGCAGGCACAGAGGAGGAGGCATTGGCCAGTGTTTAATTGCTGCGCTGATGCTGCCACCTGATGCGATATGAGAAGCAGCCATACTTACTAGGGATGGATCTTGCTTGACAACGGGCAGTGGACTGCGGGTTTGGTGGAAGCGAGACTCCTAGGGGACATGACTTTACAGTTTTTTTTTTTTTTTTTGTTTTTTTTCCCCCAGATAGATGCAGGCATAAAGAAATGATTTAGAAATGTGCTATTTACACCATTCACTATTAAATAGAATGAATGTACTGTGACTCTTAAAATTCTTGGACAACTCATAAGGGTTTTTAAATGCAAGAAAAAGCTGGATTTGAAGAAATTAGTAAAAGTCCGCAAATATACTTTATATATACAGTATATTTTATGTATTGTGTATGTTACAATTGAATAGTGTAATATGTATTGTATTTTTTCCCCCCAGCTATCTGCATATGAAACACAGAAAAACAACATCTTACAATATATGGTAAGATATTTTCCAGTATTAAGTCACATGCAACCATTGTGTATCTCATACTTAACATGAAGTTTGACAGATATTAACCCCTTCACACGTATGGACATAACTGTATGTCCAGATTGCATGTAATTAATGCAAACTACTATCTTCAGAATAGGTCATCAATATCAGATCGGCGGGGGTCCGACACCGGCCACCCCCAGCGATCAGCTGTATGTGGAGACTGCTCACGTAGTGTGTACATGCTGTCCTCATCTCTCTTCCTGCTCACCCCTGCTGTCTATGGCAAAGCAGCAAACCGAAAGAGATGGCACACTGCACGCGCCATCTCCTCATACAGCTGATCTCTGGGGGTGCCGGGTGTCGGACCCCCGCTGTTCTGATAGTGATGACCTATACTGTTAACAGGGGTTGTGACACTTTAAAGTGTCACAGCCCCGTAGTCTCCACTGTCATTAAGAGCAGATGCAGTAGAAGTCGGCAATGGACCAATTGGAGTGGTCCCTTGCTGGCAATCGCTCTGATTGGTTAGTCTGTGCAGACTAACCAATTGGAGCGTAGGTAGTGTACAAAAGATGGTTTCGTGTTCTGATTTCTACTCTGGATATCAGAGCCTAAAATCAGGCATGGCCCCCTGCAGCCATCTGTGCGGTCCCCTCTCTGGGTCTCTTGAAGGTGGTGGCTTAGGATTGGAGCTGTTACCATCATCAGAGGCTGTCAGCTGTAACATACGGCTGACACTGTGCTCCAACGGGCAAGATTGATACTGGCACCGATCCCTGCCATTTAACCCTTTACATGCCGCAGGCCATAGTGACTTTAAGGGTTTAACAGAGGGAGGGAGCTCCCTACATCCCCCATTGGGCCACCGCGCTGTGATGGCAGCGTCTCAATGGTTGCCATGGCAGCCGGACGTAAAAAAGTCAACTACTTATGGTATCGCTACCTCCGTAACGACCTGCTCTATAAAAAGGATCATGTTACTAATCCCACGTGGTGAACGCCGTAAAAAAAAATATATAAAAAACAATGGCTGAATTGCTGTTTTTGTCACCTTCCAAAAAAATGTATTTTTAATAAGTGATTATTTTTTGTTATACTGATAGTTGCAAAACAAAAAAACTATATAAATTTGGTATCTCCATAACCGTATCAACCAACAGAAAAAAATTCATATCCTATATACTTTATGAGGAACCTCATTAAAAATAAAAAAAAACAATGACAATTATAATTTTTGCACACCTCCCAAAAAAAAGACACAAAAAGCATAAAAAATGGTACAAAATAACTACATTTTGTCCTGCAGCAAACAAGCTTCATACAGCTCGGTCAACAAAAAATAAAAAGGTTATGGCCCCTAAAAACAATTTCAGCAAATTCCATGTTCGAAAATCCCAATGCCATTCATTCCCTTCTGAATGCTGTCGTGCCCCCCGAACTGCAGTTTATGACCACATATGGGGTGTTGCCGTACTCGGGAACAAATGCATAACAAACTGTGTGGTGCAGTTTCTCCCATTATGCCTTGTGGAAATTAAAAGTTTGGGGCTAAAGCAACATTTTACTGGAAATTTAAAATGTAATTTTTCATTTTCACAGTCAAGTGTTTCTAAATTCTTTTGAAATGCTTGATTGATCAAAGCATTCACTTTACCCCTTGATCAATTACTTGAAGCTTCCAAAATGGGGTCACTTTTTGGGTTTTCCTTTGATACGGGTCTCAACAAATGTGAAATGCACCCGAAAACCATTTCAGCAAAACCTGCCTTCCAAAAACAATATTGCGCTCCTTTCCTTTTTTGAGCTCTACCGTATGTCCATACAGCAGCTTACGACCACATATGGGATGTTTCTGCAAACTGCACAATCTGGGTAATAAATATTGGGGAGATATATGAAACTGGTGGAAAGTAGAACGGACTTAGTTGCAACAAATCAGATTCCACCTTTCTACCTTTCATTTTCCAAAGGAGATGTGAAAAATGAATCTGGTTGCTATGGGCAACTAAGCCAATTCTACTGTACACCAGTTTGATAAATCTCCCCATTGAGTTTTGTTTGGCTGTAAACCCTCACTGTGTTACCGAAAAAAATAGATTAAAATGGAAATATGCAAAAAAAAATATTTTTTTGACGGACAACGGTTCACGGACCCATTCAAGTCAATGGGTCCGTGAAAGAACACGGATGCACACAAGATTGGCATCCGCGATCCGTGGCCGTAGGTTACTTTCATACAGACGGATCCGAAGATCTGTCTGTATAAAAGCTTTTTCAGAGATGAGTTTTCACTTTGTGAAAACTCATATCCGACAGTATATTCTAACACAGAGGCGTTCCCATAGTGATGGAGACGCTTCTAGTTAGAATATACTACGAACTGTGTACATGACTGCCCCCTGCTGCCTGGCAGCACCCGATCTCTTACAGGGGGCTGTGATCCGCACAATTAACCCCTCAGGTGCTGCACCTGAGGGGTTAATTGTGCATATCATAGCCCCCTATAAGAGATCAGGGGCTGCTAGGCAACAGGGGGCAGACCCCCCTCCCTCCCCAGTTTGAATATCATTGGTGGCCAGTGTGCGGCCCCCCCCCCCCCATATTGTAATATCATTGGTGGCCAGTGTGCGGCCTCCCCCGGCCCCCCCCCTCCCTCCCTCTATTGTAATATCATTGGTGGCCAGTGTGCGGCCTCCGTCGGCCCCCCTCCCTCCCTTTATTGTAATATCATTGGTGGCCAGCGTGTGGCCCCCCTCCCTCTATTGTAATATCATTGGTGGCCAGTGTGCGGCCTCCCCTCTCCCCCCCCCCCCCCCCCCCCCCCCATCCCCGATCATTGGTGGCAGCGGAGAGTTCCGATCGGAGTCCCAGTTTAATTGCTGGGGCTCCGATCGGTAACCATGGCAACCAGGACGCTACTGCAGGCCTGGTTGCCATGGTTACTTAGCAATATTACAATATTAGAAGCATCATACTTACCTGCTGCGCTGTCTGTGACTGGCCGGGAGCTCCTCTGGTTAGTGACAGATCATTAAGCAATGCGCCGCACAGACCTGTCACTTATCAGTAGGAGGAGCTCCCGGCCGGTCACAGACAGCGCAGCAGGTAAGTATGATGCTTCTAATATTGTAATATTGCTAAGTAACCATGGCAACCAGGCCTGCAGTAGCGTCCTGGTTGCCATGGTTACCGATCGGAGCCCCAGCGAATAAACTGGGACTCCGATCGGAACTCTCCGCTGCCACCAATGATCGGGCAGAGGGGGGGGGGGAGAGGGGAGGCCGCACACTGGCCACCAATGATATTAATACAATAGAGGGGGGGGGGGGCGCACACTGGCCACAAATGAAATTACAATAGAGGGGGGGAGGGGGTCGACTGAGGCCGCACACTGGCCACCAATGATATTACAATAGAGGGGGGGGGGGGGGGGGTGCGCACACTGGCCACCAATGATATTCAAACTGGGGAGGGAGGGGGGTCTGCCCCTGCTGCCTGGCAGCCCCTGATCTCTTATAGGGGGCAATGATACGTACAATTAACCCCTTCAGGTGCGGCACCTGAAGGGTTAATTGTGCTGATCACAGCCCCCTGTAAAAGATCGGGTGCTGCCAGGCAGCAGGGGGCAGTTATGTACACAGTTAGTAGTATATTCTAACTAGAAGCGTCCCCATCACTATGGGAACGCCTCTGTGTTAGAATATACTGTCGGATCTGAGTTTCACGATGTAACAAATCCAAAGGTATATTCTAACATAGAGGCGTTCCCATGGTGATGGGGACGCTTCAAGTTAAAATATACCATCGGATTGGAGAAAACTCCGATCCTATGGTATATTAACTCCTGATTTTACATTGAAAGTCAATGGGGGATGTTTGAAATTGCACCATATTGTGTCAACGTCAAACGGATCCGTCCCCATTGACTTGCATTGTAATTCAGGACGGATCCGTTTGGCTCCGCGCGGCCAGGCGGACACCAAAACGACTTTTTTTTTTAATGTCCGTGGATCCTCCAAAAATCAAGGAAGACCCACGGACAAAAAACCGGTCACGGACCAACGGAACCCCGTTTTGCGGTCCGTGAAAAAATACGGTCGTGTGCATGAGGCCTAAGCCCTACAAAATTACTTCATAACTGAAGTGGGTTTGGAAATATTCTTAAAAAATGTAAAATTTCTTCTAAAATTTAAAACCTTCTAACGTCCTAAAAAAATAAAAATGATGCAATCGTAATGTGGAATGCTAAGCAATGACTATATATAATAATTATTTTATGATGTATCCCTATACATCTCTAAAGCAGAGAAATTAAAATTTGGGAAATTTTCCTAGTTTTTCATAAATTTAGGATTTTTGTATACTTTATTATTTTTTTTTTAAATAAAGGTAAAACATTGACTCAAATTTACCAGTAACGTGAACATATGTCACAAGAAAAAAACCTCAGAATAGCTTGGATGAGTAAAAGCATTCCAGAGTTATTACCCAATAAAGTGAAACATGTCATATTTGCGAAATGGTCTTGATGGGTTTAAAGGGGTTTTGTCACTTCAGCAAGTGGCATTTATCATGTAGAGAAAGTTAATACAAGCCACGTACTAATGTATTGTTATTATCTATATTGCTTCCTTTGCTGGCTAGATTAATTTTTCTATCAAGTTATACACTGCTCTTTTCCATGGTTACTTACCACCCTGCAAACCAGCAGCAGTGGTCATGCTTGCATACTATAGGGGGGAAAAAAATGCCAGCCTCTCTGGCCGGGATCCTGGGAGCTCACATAGGCTGGATTGCAGGGTGGTTGTAAACATGGAAACTAGCAGTGTATGGTGTGATGGAAAATGAATACAGCCAGCAAAGGAAGCAATACATTAGTAAGTGGCTTGTACCTATTAACTTTAACCCCTTTAAGCAAGTTTTTCAAAATTTAGTTGTGTGAACTAACTCTTAGACTCCCAGCGGCATACATGTACGATGCAGGAATGGCATTTAAACGTGGCACCCGTTTGCGCTCATATCTGCGGGCGGCAATAATGTATTTGCAACAATTGCAGGCATTTAAAGGGGTTGGTGCAAGTGGCATCCATCATGTAGGGAACGATAATACAAGCCACTTATTAATGTATTCTTGTTATCCATGTTGATTGCTTTGGTGGCTGGATTAATTTTTCCATCACGTTATATGCTGCCCATTTCCATGGGTACGACCTCCCTGCAATCCATCAGTGTTGGCCGTGCTTGCACATTATAGGAAAAAGTGCTGGCCTCTCTGGTGGCTGGTACTGTGGGAGCTCACATAGGCTGGTGCTATATTCAATAGTGTGCAAGCACAGCCAGATGGACTGTAGGGTGGTCGTAACCATGGAAACGAGCTATGTATAATGCGATGGAAAAATGAATCCAGCCATCAGAAGAGGCAATATGGATAATAAGAATACATTAGTAAGTGGGTGGCTTGTATTAATTTTTTATATATATTTTAATAAGCGCCATTTGCTTAAGTGACATCCCACTTTCTGTAGAATAAAAAAAAATACATAAACAATAAAAAAAAGTAAACGTAATGGGCGCTGCAGAGTCCAAAAATGCCTGTATTAACGGAAAAGGAAAAATCTAAATTGCCGATTCACCATTTTTTCATCAAACTTTTTTTGAACGTTCAAAAACATTTAATTCAAAAGTCATGCACACACCCAAATGGTATCAATACAAACTACAGATTGTCCTGCAAAAAATGAGCCCCCCACACAGCTCAGTAGACGTGACTATATATAATGATTTACTTTCAAAGTTTTTACTTTTTAAGTATTAAAACATAAAAAAACCTACACAAGGGCACAGGTCAGTTTTGTCGCATAGCGAACATCGTGGAAACCATACCCACAATTGCATTTTTATTTTTTTCCAATTGCACCACATTTGTAACCCCCCCCCCCCCCCTGCTTCCTACTACATTGTATGCCATACGGATATGCCAACGAAAAAATAAAAAAGTTATGGTTCTGGAAAGATGGGGAAGAAAAATGAAAATGCAAAACCAAAAAAACGCAGATATTCAAGGGGCTAAGGTAGCCAAATACATAAATGTGATCTTGTTTTTTATTTTCTATAATTTTGAGAATATGCTTTTTGCAAGGAGTATAACTGACAAGTTATCTTTGTGTTACAGAAGTATTTTCATAATTTGTAATCTTTTTAATTCAAAGGAAACCCTTGTGATTACATCTCCAGAAGAGGCCGAACTTGTGCAGAATCTGACTGAGGAGTTGGAATCAGCAGTGAATGTGTTTAACATTAACACAAAGCCAAGACAGGTATTTTTCCTTTATTTTTTATTTCTTTAAAAAAAAAAAAAAAATCTTTTGATTAGAGTAGTGCACACAGGCTATGTAGAAGCAGTAGGAACTGTACACCACATTTGGATATTTAAAGAGGACCTGTAACCTGTCCTGACATGTCTCTTTCAGCAACTACTTGTTGGTCCATTCATTCATTATTCTTTCTAGCAATTTGCTAGAAAGCTAGTTGCACACTACTGGTGACGATTTTGCAGGGAACAGCCTGCCGGGTCGCTGTGCATTCTGGCATTACCGGAAGTTTGTAAGGATTTGTCCGTCCCCATTCGCTATAAAGGGCGACTGGTGAAGATCCTTGTTCTGGCAAAAATACTGAGAATTGCCCGGAGAAAAAACGCTGCACTTCTTTTTTTTTTTATTTATTTTTTTTTTTCTTTTTCCCTGGCCGATCCTCTGCATATTTGCTGGAATGCGGCCCCATCTCTGCAGGTTCCCATTATAGTGAATGGGGCTGGACAGAGCCTTACAAAACTTCTAGCAATATCTGAATGGGCAAGGATGTCCACATTACCCAATTTGTGCTGTCAGTGGCAGACTGTGCAGGGATATCTGCCCCCCCCCCAATGGAATTGGTAATCTGGACCTTCATTGCAAACTGCTAGAAATTCATTCATAACTTCAAAAAGGAATGGTACAACGTAGGGGTGGGCGATATGGCCTAAAATCTATATTGCAATATAATTTTAAGCATGTGCGATATGCGATATATATCGCGATATATTGTTTTCTATATTTGGGGGGGGCGTGTTTAAACTTTTTTTTTACTTTTTATTTAATAACTATTAGTCTCCTTAAGGGCTAGAACGTAGAACCCTTGTCATATTCACCCTAATAGAGCTCTATTAGGGTGAATAGGACTTTACACTCCCCCTGCTGCCCTGTGCTTTGTGCACACAGCAGCAGGGAGCTGATCCCCCTCCCCTAAATGGTGCCATCCACAGATCCCCCCTCCCCTAAATGGTGCCATCCCCAGATCCCCCCCCCTCCCCTAAACGGTGCCATCCACAGACACCCCCCCCCCTCCCCTAAACGGTGCCATCCCCAGATCCCCCCCCTCCCCTAAACGGTGCCATCCCCAGATCCCCCCCCTCCCCTAAACGGTGCCATCCCCAGATCCCCCCCCCCTCCCCTAAATGGTGCCATCCCCAGATCCCCCCCCCTCCCCTAAACGGTGCCATCCACAGATCCCCCCCCCCCCCTCCCCTAAACGGTGCCATCCACAGACACCCCCCCCTCCCCTAAACGGTGCCATCCACAGACACCCCCCCCCTCCCCTAAACGGTGCCATCCCCAGATCCCCCCCCCCTCCCCTAAACGGTGCCATCCCCAGATCCCCCCCGTTCCCTAAACGGTGCCATCCACAGACACCCCTCCCCTAAACGGTGCCATCCACAGATCCCCCCCCCTCCCCTAAACGGTGCCATCCACAGACACCCCCCCTCCCCTAAACGGTGCCATCCACAGACACCCCCCCCCTCCCCTAAACGGTGCCACCCAGACACCCCCCCCCCTCCCCTAAACGGTGCCATCCACAGATCCCCCCCCCCTCCCCTAAACGGTGCCATCCACAGACACCCCCCCCCTCCCCTAAACGGTGCCATCCTAGTGGGAGGAGCAGGCGCGTGACGTCAGTGAGTGAGCGCCGCCCGCCCGCACTGCCTGCTGTTACCGGAGCTAAGACCTAGTAAGGTATACAGTAAAGAGATCACCAATTAATAAAGTTAGTTACTGATTAGTTTTTAAATGTTCTACTGTCAGCGGCGTGGCCCTGTATATTCTAACCCCCAGGCAAGCGTCCCTGTCACCATGGGAACGCCTGGGGGTTAGAATATACCATCGGATTTGAGTTTTCACGCGCTCACTGAGATCGTGAAAACTCAATGATTTACGGTCAGTCCCTCCCCTCCTCCTCTTTTGTCATTGGTGGTCAGCGGCAGCCGCGCACAGTGGGGAGGGAGGGACTCTCTCCTTCTCCACTGTGCAGGCTCAGGATCATATCGCGGTCCGGCGATATAGGCGATATGCTCAAAATCCATATCGTGGCACAAATTTATATCGCATATCGCCTATATCGTCTATATCGCCCACCCCTAGTACAACGTAGTCCTAAGAATTGTTGCTGCAGAGTTATTGCCTGGGGTTTCAACTAGTTGCTGAAACAGACATTTTAGGAGAGGCAACCTCTCCAGAAATGTGAGCAGGACTTGGAGCTGCCTGGGGGGGGTGATGGAGTGGGGCCTCACTACGCTGGACTACAATAGATGATAATGATGCAATCCTGCAAGAGCCAGGGTGTAGTGTGTATTGACGCTGTGCCCCCTCAATTGGAGGCATCCAGTCCTGCTCACATTATAGACCAGGTTACTGACATCCAGTTTAAAGGGAACCTGTCACACTGAACGTGGCATCTGAGCTGCAGACATCAGGTTATAGACAAGGAGCAGATTGATATATAGTTTTTTATAGGAAAAATTTCAGCGTAAACTGGTCTTCCTTCATTTATATTCTTCCTTATTCTGGGCTTTGAAGTCTGAGAAGTAGGAGATCCCATCATTGACAGCCTCCATCTATGACTGCATACACAGATAGCTGTCAATCACTGATAGGACCGCCTCCTTGACTGAGCAGGAATTTAAATAAATGAACTAAAAGTTATACGGAATCTTTTCCTACAGAACTACATATGAATCTGCTCAGCTCCTCCTTCTCTACAACATGCTGTGGGCAGAAGGCACTGGATTTTTATGGTGACAGCTTCCATTTAAATCACTCCTAGGGAATCCCTTAAACGATCTTTTCACTCTAAGGGTCACACTTGTGTTTTTCTTTTCCGGCATAGAGTTCCGTCACAGGGGCTCTATACCGGAAAAGAACTGATCAGTTTTATCCCCATGCATTATGAATTGAGAGTAATCTGTTCAGGATGTCTTCAGTTCAGGCGTTTTGACTGATCAGGCAAAAAAGAAAACCGCAGCATGCCACGGTTTTATCTCCGGCAAAAAAAACCTGTAGACTTGCCTGGATGCCGGATCCGACATTTTTTTCCATAGGAATGTATTAGTGCCGAATCCGGCATTCAGAATACCGAACTGCCGGATCCGTCCTTCCGATCTGCGCATGCGCAGATTGAAAAAAAGGTGAAAAAAAATAAATGCCGGATCCGTTTTGCCGGATGACACCAGAAAGACGGATCCGGCATTTCAATGCATTTTTTCGACTGATCAGGCATTTTTAAGACTGATCAGGATCCTGATCAGTCTTACTAATGCCATCAGTTTGCATACATTTTGCCTGATCCGGCAGGAAGTTCCGGCGACGGAACTGCTTGCCGGATCTCTCTGCCGCAAGTGTGAAAGTAGCCTTAGGGCTCTTTCACACCTGCGTTCTTTTCTTCCGGCATAGAGTTCCGTCGTCGGGGCTCTATGCCGGAAGAATCCTGATCAGGATTATCCCAATGCATTCTGAATGGAGAGAAATCCGTTCAGGATGCATCAGGATGTCTTCAGTTCCGGAACGGAACGTTTTTTTGCCGAAGAAAATACCGCAGCATGCTGCGCTTTTTGCTCCGGCCAAAAATCCTGAAGACTTGCCGCAAGGCCGGATCCGGAATTAATGCCCATTGAAAGGCATTGATCCGGATCCGGCCTTAAGCTAAACGTCGTTTCGGCGCATTGCCGGAGCCGACATTTAGCTTTTTCAGAGTGGTTACCATGGCTGCCGGGACGCTAAAGTCCTGGCAGCCATGGTAAAGTGTAGTGGGGAGCAGTATACTTGCCGTCCGTGCGGCTCCCCGGGCGCTCCAGAGTGACGTCAGGGCGCCCCAAGCGCATGGGTCACGTGATCACATGGATCACGTCATCCATGCGCATGGGGCGCTCTGACGTCATTCTGGAGCGCCCCGGGAGCCACACGGACTGTAAGTATACCGCTCCCCCGCTCCTACTATGGCAACCAGGACTTTAATAGTGTCCTGGGTGCCATAGTAACACTGAAAGCATTTTGAAGACAGCTCCGTCTTCAAATGCTTTCAGTACACTTGCGTTTTTCCGGATCCGGCGGGCACCTCCGGCAACAGAAGTGCACGCCGGATCCCAACAACGCAAGTGTGAAAGAGGCCTAACATTATTGCAAACAGCAATTTTTCTCCCTCTCACCATTTTTGCACTATAAAAGTACTTTACGAGAACTGTAAGCTTACTGTTCCGTCGGCTTCATGCGTAATCAGAAATAATGAATTCCCTTTAAAGGGGTTGTTTCACTACCGCAAATTACATTTATCATGTAGATAAAGTTAAAGGGGGTTCTTCTGGCTCTCAGTATAGGTCATCAATATCCGATTGTTGCGGGTCCAACACCTGACTCCCCTGCTGAACTCCCTTCTCTCTTTCTGCTGCTACTTTGCCATAGACAGCAGTGGTGAGCTTCAATAGAGATGGTACTTGTGCCGTCTCCTCATACAGCTGATTGGCGGGGCTGCCGGGTATTGTACCGCTGCTGATCTGATATGATCACCTATCCTGAGAATAGGTGATCAATATAAGAGAGCCCAGAGAACCCCTTTAATACAAGGTACTTACTAATGTATTGTAATTGTCCATATTGCTTCTTTTGCTGCCTGGATGCATTTTTCCATCACATTATACACTGCTAGTTTCCATGGTTACGACCACCCTGGAATCCAGCAGCGGCGGCTGTTCTTGCACAATATAAGAAAAAGCATTGGCAGGACTGTGGGAGCTCACATTGGCACTCATGCACAACAGCTCCTGTCCCAGTGGCCATAACCCCTGTATACAAGAAGTGTATAACGTGATGGAAAAATGAATCAAGCCAGCAAAGGAAGCCGTGTACACGATCACAATACATTGACGAGTGCCATTTGCTGAAGTGAGACAACCCCTTTAATGCATCTTAAGAATGGGATATGTTTTTACTTGCAGGAAAAGTACTATAAACGTGAGCAAAGTAGGGAAGACTCTGAAGGAAAATATTCAAGACATTCAGGTATTTGGCTCTCTGAATGCATATCTCTGTTTTATGGTAATTTGCTAACATTGCTTATACTTATCCATATTTTTAAATAAATAAAAATTAATCCAAAAGGGCAGTAATTTCAGATGAATTTCTAATTTCCGCATTCTCCTAAATTGATCATTAAAGGTCTTGTGCCAAGTAAGACTTTTGCAAGACATGTAATAAATGCATCAATTCTCTAGTTGTGTATCCATAGCTTTCTCCTGTCCCATTTTTGCACCTCCGCTGTTTCTTTAGTACTGGCTGTTTAAAAAGCTTTTCTGGGAGTTCCTGCACCCTGGAGCACATGATTTACCTGTGTAGTATAGCACTCAAAATGAAAATTCCCATGAGCACACTATGGCCCTTTGCGTGTAGAACTCCGCCAAGCACTGCTTTCAGGCTTGTGTGTGTGCTTTACTTATCCCACCATCATTATGGTGGTGACGCTCTGTGGAGGTCAATTCAGGGACTGGGGGCGCTGTGGAGGTCACTGTTATGGGGGATCTGTCTGTTACTGTTATACAGGCACTGCAGGTGTCAATGTTATGGGGCCAGCTGCGGATCTCACTGTGGATATTTTTTAACCACACATAAACAGCAAACTAAATAGACCTATACAATGCTGGCTAAGGCTAGTTTCATGCCTGCAGCAGCAATTCAATCATGCTGTTTCGGTAGAGAACAGCCTGCCAAATTCTCCAGATTTGGCACTGCCGGATGCAACAGTTATCTAACCCCTATAATGAATCCCCCTCCCCAATGCGAGGCCCCTCATATACGTTATACTTACCTTCTTCCCGGCACCCGCATCACTCTGGATGTTCTGGTTTGTTCCCTTGTCAGTGCGGTGCATGTGAGGGTGGGGGACCGTTGCTCCGATACACGGGGCGTCCCTTCCTCCCATGACCAGGTGCCTTATGTTGTTGTATAGTAATCTCATGTATTAATAAAGCTACATATATTTTATGAGTGTTTTCCTCCTTTTTTGTGCGGTTATTGGTTTGTTTTTTTTGGTCCCTGCATCACTCTGGATTCCTGCACGGCTGCCGCTGCATCTCCCTGTAGCTCGGATCAAAACATCCAATAGCCAATAGAAGGCCGCGACATTTGGCAGGTCATTTAGGGGTTGGATAACCCCTTTAACTATAAATGCAGGGGCGTAGCTATAGGGGGTGCAGAGGTAGCAGTCGCTACTGGGCCCAGGAGCCTGAGGGGGCCCAAAGACCCTTGTGGTCCATAAGAAGACACCAGTATTATAGAAAGTGCATGCTGGTCAAGTTACACCTCTGGCTCAAGGGGGTGCTGTTTAAATTTTTGCCTTGGGCAGCACGAAGGCCTTGTGCTTCCTGCCCCCGGCCACAAAGCACTGAGGGAAGGCGGGCCCCAAGCTGAACTCTTGCACCAGGGCCCATGAGCCATTAGCTACGCCCCTGTATAAATGGCTCCAGCGGAGATCCAGCCGCAATTCGGGAAAAATGCAGAGAATTGGCCGGACATCAATCCCTAGAGAAGGCTGAACTCCTATGGTCAGGCATGTGCAGTCATCGTCCTAGATCGCGCTGATTCTGTCACAGCAGGGAGAAGGTTGAGGGAGTGGAGAGAAGGCTTAACTTATATAGTGAAGCCTCCTCTGTGCTGTGACAGGGAGGAGGAGCGATGATCAGCCTCCTCTGTTAACAGCAAGAGACAATTGGAGCGGTGAACATGAAGAGACACACATGCTCAATCTGAACTCGGTACCAAACTAAAGGCTGTGTCCATGGGAAACTGTAGGGCAACAAGCTAGGGAGGGCACTTGTGCAGGGGCAAGAGCCTGAAAATAGTGCAATTGTGGGAACAATATGTAATTGCAAAAATACTTAACTGCAAAATGCTCTTCACATTGAGCTAGCGTTAACAGCACAACCCCTTTAACATCTGTGTATATATTGCAACTGAAACTGAATTAATTGGTGCTTCCTCAAATACTCAGATGTAGCAGCATTCTATTGATATGATCCATATATAAACGAACACCCCATTTATCGTACAATCATGTTCTTAGCAAATAGATTGTGATACAAAAATATCCATGCCCTCCAACAAGATGACTTCAATATGGATGGGAATATATCTCTGCTGTTCATGAGCATCTAAATAAAAGGAGTGGAACCCATAAAAAGCAGGGAGTGCACCTCTCACCTGGAGATGTGATAATGGTAGCAGTCATTATCTTTATGGGTTCCATTCTCCTTTAAAGGGGTTATCTGAGCGTATAAAAATGCCCCGAATATGCCAGGCCCCTCACATTGAATATGCTTACCTGGGTCCCCACACCCTGCGCCTCTCCTGGTTTCCGCACCGCTGCTGCAGCTTCTCCCCGTGAACTCCTGCCATTGACTGCCCCCGACACAGGATGGTTTCATCTGCGCACGGGAGAAGCTGCAGCAGCAGTGCGGGGACCCGGGTAAGTATATTCAATGTGGAGGGTCTGGCATATTGGGGGATATTTTTATACTCTCTGATACCCCCTTTAATTTAGATGACCGTGAACTGCATAGAGAGCGGTTTAGAGGTTCCCATTAGTCTTGAGGTTTTTAGATTTTTAATCAAAATCTATTTGCGAAGAGCCTCTGATTGTACATTAGATGCTGTTTATGTATAGATCATATATTGCATGTTTAGGAGGCAGAGAGCCACACGCTGGGGAAACAGGCCCCCTAAAGCCTGCTGTGGACTACTGGAGGCAGAACTGCAAGCAAGGTGACTCATGTTATATGAACTTTCCATTGTGTGTGAATTAACACCAAGACTGCAAAGTTACGTGCCGAAACTATGTGTAAAAAATTTATTATATATATATATATATATATATATATATATATATATATATATATATATATATATATATATTTATATAATATAATAAATTTTTTACACATAGTTTCGACAAGTAGCTACTATGAAGATAGTCAGCAGGCTTTAGGCTACTTTTACACTAGTGTTTTTACTGGATCCAGCAAAAATGCTACAGTTACTGATAATACAAGCATCTGCATCCATTATGAACGGATCCAGTTGTATTATCTTTAACATTGCCAAGACGGATCAGTCTTGCTCCGCATCTCATGACGGAAAGAAAACCACAGCATTTTTGCTGGATCCAGTAAAAACACTAGTGTAAAAGTAGCCTAAAGCCTGCTGACTATCTTCATAGTAGCTACTTGTTTGTCAATCTGCGTGGGGGACAAGGAATGAAGTCCTGCTTGTATTCTGACTGGCTAATGGAAAGGACGGAAGTGGATATGTTTTCCCAGGCCTGGACAAAAAATTTTTTTTTTGGTCTGCGTTCCATGAGCCATCTGACATGATTGGTTTGACTAACAGGAGGGATTCTCATGGTTAAAGAGGAAACTTTTCCCCTTTGCTGGATTGCTACTTTCCAGTGCTCTTTCTTCTGGTAAGGTCTATTATGTCTTTGGCCACCAATGGAGCATCTTTGTTGAAAGAAAAGGGAGATTCTGAAGGAAACTCGTTTTGTCAGATGCTTTGTCCAGAATATCATCTAGAACTGATCCAAAGTCTGTCTCCTTCACAGGAGATGTGGCTCTTAGAAGAAGAATCACCAGACCAGGCTCTTTACCAAGACAGCTCTGCGAATAACGTTTGATAAAGCTGCAGATGTGGCTGACTTCTGATTGGTTCAGACGCAAGGAGAGAGTTTTGGCCATAAAAGCAGCAGAAATACCAGATCTGAACATGGCAGTTGGGGGTTCCTAGGACTGCTTAAGGAGGGATTCATAGATCTCGCAGAAGACCCTTTTTAAGTTTTTAAAGGGAGTCTGTCAGCTCTTTTTCACCAATATATCGAAGAGCACTGCATACACATTCCAGACATACCTGTGTGCACTTTGTGTCTGTATTCCATGTTCAGGAAAAGCACTTTTCTTCTGCTGGAAAACAGCTCGTAGGTGCCCAAAGCAAACCAGACTGAAGAGGTGAGGGCAGCTTTAGTTGCTCATATCTTGGAATTGGTAGCCACTAGAAATATGACCTTGTTTGAAAGCTGTTATTCCAACCTTTCAAACGATACCAGAATCACAGCATTATATCCATTATATCAGAAGATATAGCCGTTAGAAATCGAGTCAGGAGTGAAAGCTGTTTGTACTTTCACTTTCAGCTGGGCACTTAGTAGCTGTATTCCAGCAGAATAAGGGCTCGTTCACACAAACGTCTGATGCCCGTTGCTGTATTGCGGACTGCATTTGTGAATTCGCAATACACGGGCACCGTTCCGTGGCCATTCCGCATCACAGATGCGGACCCATTCATTTCAATGGGTCCGGAGATGTGGAACGGAACACTACGGAAGCACTACGGAGTGATTTCTGGTGTTCCGTTCCGTGCTTTCGCACCGCAAAAAGATCTATCTTTTTGCGGAACGGAAGGATCGCTGACCTATTCAAGTGAATAGATCTGCGATCCCCATGCGCCTGCCCCACAGACGGTGCCCGTGCATTGCGTCCACAGCACGGGCTTCACACGTTCGTGTGAACGAGCCCTAAAAGTGCTTTTCCGGGATGTGGAATAAGGACACATAGTATATACAGGTTTGTCTGGAATGTGCCTGCAAATCTTCTGTGGGGCAGTGCTCTGAGTTAAAGTGGTGAAAATTAGATGACAGAGTCCCTTTGAAGGGTCTAGATGCAGATTCTTCCTCTGCAATGGGGTATTTTCTTTTAAACACTTTAGCATTTCCATATTTATTTATTTTTTTGTCTTTTCAATCCTTAGCAATCAATCTGCTGATATTCTTGTGGACAGGGGAGACTATCTTCTTTCTCCCAGCCCCTTGAACATCTGATCCTGAGTAGTTTGTGGCTCCTGTTTGCAGCAATTGTGTGTCCGGCATAGGAACGCAATAAACTGGAACAGAATTCATTCTGGTGCACTCCGTTCTGGTTTGTTCAGTTTTGTCCCCATTGACACCATATAAATGACAATGAACAGCACAAATGTAAAACACAAAACCAAAGGAAGGGGAAATTCATTTTTTCTCTATCCCATAGAGTCAATAAAAGTTAAAATGAAAAATGCAACTCATCCCACAAAAAAAAAACAAATCTTCATGTTTTTCAATCGAAAATCATAGAAAGTTATGGCTATTAAGAATGCAGTGATGCAAAAATGAAAAAATTCCTATGGGCCCTGATGCTCAAATGGACTTGGTAGTTAAGGTTTTAAATTCCATGGTTCAGTCATATGTGGTCATGTATTGTTTTTTACTTTTTTAGATTTTAGTCGCAAAAAAAGGAGGTCTATATGCTATGAAAAAGAGCATAAACCATCCAGTTCTTCTTTATGCAAGGATGAAGGGCAGTCCACATTGGATAAATGCTCGACCACAAAGGAGCATGAAACAAGAAAGCGATCAAGGAGTGCTTCTAAAGATATGACTCTCACAGTTACTTTTAACACAGGTAATTATCACAGAATTTTTGCTAATTTTTATTCTTACACTAATGCATGATCTGATTATCACAAGTTTAGTGCTCAATTAGTAATTACAAGCTTGCATCCAATTCATAGATCCTTGTGCAAAGTATACAGAAAACCTAAAATGATTGTAAAAATGTCTTAGAGGGACAGGCTCAACCATCAGTCATTTTCTTATTATAAACCTTAATCTATGAAATTATTCAGGTTGACAATCTGAAGAATAAGGACAAAAAATGGAAGATTTATCAATGGTGTTGGAAGGTGCATGAATTGTTGAGAATTGAATTGAAAATGGTGCATATAATTTATTTGACACACTTTTATGTTAGACTTTTTCTCTTTTTTTATGCCATGTTATGTCTGACATACTATACATCAGTATTTTGCGTCTGATACAGACAAATATAAATAATTTGACTAGGTCATCTTAGGTTTGCAAATGGAAATAAACCTGCTTATATACTTTCATTTCTTAGCATTGTTGCTGGACACAGCACCATGAATATATGCCCAGCTGCCACCAGGAGACAAAGAATGTATTGGCTGTGCCCAGGTGGGCAATACCCACAGGCACTAGTCTACTTGGTTTTAGTATAGAGTCCGTAGGTTTTCAACATTTTTAATAAATAAAAATATGGAAAGCATGGTGTGCATTTTAATTCAGATCTTTTGCAGCTTCTGCCAGTTTTTCCTCCAGTATTACCTCTATTTACCTCAATCTATCTTCCCATCAACTCTGATCAGCTTCCCTGTTGAAGAAAAGCATCCCCACAGCATGGTGCTGCCACCACTGTTTCACGGTGGGATTGGTGTGTTCAGGTTGATGTGCAATGTTAGATTTCCACTATAGCGTTAGGCATTTAGGACAAAAATTTCAAATTTGGACTCATCTGACTAGAGCACGTTCTTCCCCATGTTTGCTGTGTCCCCTACATGGCTTGTGGCAAACTGCAAACAGGCCTACTTATGACTTGCTTTCAAAAATTGCTTTCTTCTTGCCACTCTTCCATAAAGGCCAGATTTGAGAAGTACACTACTAATAATTGTCCTGTGGACAGATATTCCCACCTGAGCTGTGGATCTCTGCAGTTCCTCCAGAGTGACCATGGGCCTCTTGGCTGCTTATCTAATTAGTGCTCTCCTTGCCTGGGCTGTCAGTTTACTGTAGGTGGATGGCCATGTCTTAGTAGGTTTGCAGTTGTGCCAGAATTCTTCCATTTTGGGGATGATGGATTTTATATGCAAATGTGTTTTATACATTCCTTGAAGGAAAGAAAGGCAACATACATGTCATTACCACAGAACTACTGGCTAGGAAGCAAAAGACAAACACAATGAAAACAACAAAGTTTTATTTTTTTATCAAGTGGCTGGATAGTAGCAGCAGGCATAAAGATCAGGAACTTTACCAGTTCAAAAATGCAAACCACATTATTTGGTTGTTTTAGAACAAAAACAAAGCTCATCTATATGAACCAGAAACAAAATCTGTAAAATCTAGAAATGGTTTATATTAATCTTGGAATGTAGTTATAGCAAATGCAATTTAAAATCCATTCAATGTAGAGTTCTAAGGAAGAGAATTGCCTCTGCCAGATTCTCTTTTATAGAGGCTCTTAAATCAGACTTTATTATTTTTGGAGCTGAAAATAATCTTTCAACACTGACTTGGGTGGGTGGCATTGCAGTAACAATTCTGGCCACATCACTAATGATCTCTGGATAAACAAGGATTGCTTCTTCTACAGTAAGTTTTGATGAGCGATCATACTTTTCAACTTCTTTTACTTAATCAGTTATCAGTGAGAGGCTAGGTTAACCATGGGCGTTGCGTTCCCTGTAACAGCGGAACACAACACAATGGAAAGTGTAAGTATTGCCGCTCCTTAACTGTGTGTTGCGTACCATATAGTGAAGCATATGAAAAGCATGCTTCTTCACTGTCACTTAACGTGTTCGTTTTGCGGTAACGTGACGCACTGCATGCATTGGCCTTTATTCTTACAGTAGAGAAGTTAATTAATTTAAACTTTTTGTGAATTGGGACATTTAAACGTGCTTTTTTTTAATTAAATTTTTTTTTATTCCAATTTAAATTTAGTCTGAGTCGGTTCATTTTTACCAACTCCGACTCCAGGTACCCAATATTGCCTCCGACTCCTCGACTCAGACTCCGACTCCACAGCCCTGATTTTAACAGTGCCCTGTGAAATGTTCAGACCTTGGGATATATATATTTTTTTTTTATAGCCTAACCCAGCTTTACACTTCTCCACAACTTTATATTTGATCTGTCTGGTGTGTTACTTGGTTTTCATGATGCTCTTTTATAGCTAATGTTCACTAACAAACCTCTGAGGTTTTCACAGAACAGCTATGGTTATACTGAGAATAAATTACCTGAAGCTAGATTCTATTTACTTATTACAGAAGGTGACTTCTGAAGGCAATTGGTTGTTATGGACTATTAATACAAAATGGATACTTGCTTGTTGAGGACTATGTTTAGCTAAGATGGCGGCCAGGCATTCAGCCAACACCTATAAACTAGAATCTTACTTTGTGTTTTATCATGTGTTTCTTTGTGGTTTCCGTTCAGCTCAAGCAAGCAGTTACAAAGAGGTTTCCGTTCAGCTCAAGCAAGCAGTTAGAAAGTAGAAAGAAGTAACGGTTTCTCCCACGAGCCAGGAGGGAGGGGGGAGGAATTTACTCTGAGCTGTGAAGGTTACAGAAAAAGTACAGTGTTTGTAGCCAATAGGGAAGATATACTTTATCTTTCACTCACCCCCTCCCACCTCTCCCTGTCGTAAAACCTATGTATTATGCTGTTTTCAGAAAATAAAGCAGAGATCCTGTTTAACCCCGTGCTGTGGGTTGTCTCAGTTTGATCTCTCCGTGCACGTACACTAATTGATTTGGATCAGTACATCAACCGAACTGGCAGCTTGGCCAGAACCAGAACAATTTTGGCGCCCAACGTGGGGCTCGAGGATTGGACCCTCTGTTCCCGTACCCCCAGAGACCAGACGAGGAGAGGCGCACTAACGGACACCGGGATCGCAACCCGTGATATGAGGTGAGAAAATTGAGTCATCTTGCCTATAAAGTGTCCCCTGGTGTAGCCTCTTGGAGTTCGTCTGAGGGAGGGGTGCGGAAGCAGTCTGGGACGTCCTCGAGGGCATGAAAGTAAGAACCCCATATGTTTTTTAAAGTCTTGATGTACTGTGTTGTGCCTATAAAGTTGTGAAGACCCTGTTGACAAGTATCACTGACTGAGACACGGAGTTCTCCTGTGTGCCTGTATCGGAGTTCAGCCCGGCGTCTGACTCAAATCTCCATAAAGGGGACGATCACAGATGGGTGGAGAGCGGTTCGGGGTAGCCCAGAGTGTGCTGCCGGGACTCAAAGGTCTTCACGTCCAGTGATTACTTTATACAGAGGTCTTTAGGCGGCTCCAGTAGGTGCGAGAGACGATTAGACAGTACGCAAGGGTTCTTCCTTGATGTATTGTGGTTTATTGTTTTTAATGTGCGACCCTTTGTAACGGAAACACAGACTGATAGAAACCCAAAGGTCTCCTAAAGTGCCTGTCTCAATCGGTCACCCTGGTGTTGTGACCGAGAGGCGACAGAAGGGAGGAGACCGGCCAGTGTCTACCCAGAGTGTGTAGGACATTAGGCTCAACGTGTTATATCAGGTTTCTGTGTTGTCCAGAACAAGGTGAAGGATCCAGATAATGGGAAATGAGGAAAGTGTCCCGAAGGGTTACTGTTCTCCTGAACAGTACGTGGCGGACAGGAGAGGCAAACGTTTCATAAAAGGATTAACTAAGTTGGAGAAGAGTTATAGTGTCTGTAAAGGAGGCATCCTTTGTAGTGCCACCTGGCAAGTGTTGTTAAACGAGAAGAGGGGGAAGTTAGAAGATGATAAATTGACAGACATGGTCCGTGTGTGGTTGGACTGTAGTAAAGAATTTGAACAGACGGGGGGGAGAACAAAATTTGGATGAGAAAAGACAGAGATATTTCTGTAAACCTGGTGTTGCATTGATACATGACTTGCCAACACCCTATAAATGGCGCCGGGAAGAAAGCAGGTGGGTGGACCTGCAAAACATGTGGTCAACAGAATCCCTCCTCCCGAAATACGTGCCTTCACTGTGGGGCTCCCCACCCACAAAACCACACCTTGGTAACTACTCCCCGGCACGTCCCATCACTTCCCGTGTTAGCTACAGCGCCATCTTGTCCCCAGGCAACGCCCATGAACGGACCTTTAATATCATTCGGTCCGGGCCCCCCCCCCCCCCTCCGTCACTCCTATGTCACCCTTGCCCCTTCCTACTACCTTGTACCCCATGGTTAACCCGGACGGTACATTCATGCTACCACACTCACCTGCCACCCTTACTCCTATAATGGTAGGGGGGCAACCTGATGAAGCAGAACAGGGGGATGCAGACGGTGCTGCAGAATCCACATCCCCTCAACAGTTATTCACCATAGTGAATTTACTGCCTGACCCTGAGACCCATCCCATGCCCTTTTTCAGGAAACTGTCTCAAGTGCACCAAACCTATGGGTGCACATGGTTAGACCTGCAAAGTATAGTGGAAAACAAGACAGGTGAATACTCCACACTGGTAATGGATCAAATCCACATCCCTGAACTTAAAGGTGCTAACTTTGACCCCCGGGATCATGAGTCTGGAGAATTCTTTATAGAACAATTACAGACAAATGGGCGAAAGCAAGATTAGCAGATCATTCCACCACATTGCAGGACAGCTACGGGGGATCAGTTGACCCCCACCTTTTTTCTTTTCACAGAAATGTTAGTTTCTGCTGTGTTAGTTTAAGATCCTCTTTCTGATAAGAAACTGTCTTGCTTCTTGGTCTTTGTGGTTTTCACTCAAATTATGTGACACCCACGGCTGCTGGATGTCTGACAATAAAATTCTGCACTGATTCATATGAACAAGGGGATTCGCTGCAAACCATTTTGCACCTCATCCCCAATACTCTCTGGACCAAAGGACCCCATGATATCGGACGCCTCAATGTCCCACCGGTCACTGTGACCCTGAAGGATCCCAAGGTTCTGCCATACAAAGCGTAATATCCGCTTTCTATCTCACAACAGGATGCTATTACCCTCCAGGTGCAGGCCCTCCTGCAGAATGGGCCAATCAAGATCACTACTTCTCCCTGTAACTCACCCCTTTACCCAGTACGGAAGAAAAGGGAGAAAGGACAGCCTCCAACGTACCGCATGGTGCAGGACCTCCGAGCTGTCAATGAGGCTACTGTTCTTGAGACACCTATTGTCCCCAATCCGCACACACCCCTTGCTGGCATTCCACCCACTGCCACTACTTTCACTGTCATTGATCTGGCCAATGCATTCTTTTCTGTACCCTTACATGAGAAATGTCAGTTTCTTTTTGCTTTCACACATGCAGGCAAACAGTACACCTGGACTGTTATGCCTCAAGGGGCTCAAAACAGCCCTTCCTGCTTCAGCAAGGCTATGTCCTCTGTTCTGCAACCCTGGCAAGCAGATCACCCGGATGTGGAACTCCTCCAGTATGTGGATGACCTTCTCCTCTGTGCGGTCTCTCCCCAAATCTGCATGACCAAATCTGTCTCACTTCTCCAGTTTTTAGCCTCTGCTGGATGTCGAGTCTCACAAGCCAAACTACAACTGTGTCTCCCCAAAGTTGTCTTCCTAGGTCATTGCATCTCTCAAGGTCACAAGCACCTAACTGAGGCGAGGAAGAAGGCTATCTCTGACATCCAACTCCCGGACACTCCTCATCAGCTGCAAACCTTTCTGGGACTCATCTCCTACTGCAGGCCCTGGATCTCTGATGCTTCTATCCTCATGCAGCCCTTATATGACTGGATTTTATTTAGGGTCATCAGAGTACAGGTGGCTGAATACAAATGCACGGCACACTTTTGCAGATTTTTATTTATTTGTAACGTGGAAAAGTTGGACACTTGGTTTGCCTTAACAAAACCAGGGAGGGAGAACAACATCAAAGAAAAAGGAGATCCCCCCCCCCCCTCATAAAACACATCCAGTTTACACATCCAGACAGTCGGGCATATTATCGGGAACATTTCGTTCCAGACAATCAGCCAGACTAAAGCCTCATGCACACGTCCGTGGAACACGGACCGTGAGATACCGGCCTGGATTCCTGCTGAGTGCAGGCGCGCACGGCGTCATTGATTGATATGATGCCGTGCGCAACCAATGACTCCGTGCGCTCCTGCACTCAGCAGGAATCCAGGCTGGTATCTCACGGTCCGTGTTCTAAGGACGTGTGCATGAAGCTTAAAGCTGTGGCTGATCACCTGATGAACAAGCAACTGTTGTTCGTGCAGGCTAGTAAATTATCATTTTTGGGCAGCAGATCGTGCTGTCTAAACAGCACTACTGCCCAGAAACAATTCAGCTGTATGAGGGCGAGCAAATGCAATTGCTGTGGAGGAGATCGCTTCACCTCCACTATCGAGCAGGCAGTTGTCGGGAACGCTTCCTTCCCGATAATTAGCTGGTTGGACTCTCCTGCATAACTGAAATGGGACGGATCCGTTATGCAGGCCATAGACCTCTTTTATGACGGAATGTATAACGAAATGCCTCTAAAGGCATTCCGTTATGCATTCCATCATGGAATTGCATTATGTTCCGTAGTGCATCCATAATGCAATTCTGCTTTTACCACCAAACTAAGGGCAAACAAATTTTAAAATATGAAATTCGCTCATCTCTAGTTAAGACCTTTACTGGTGGCTCTCTCGTAACCCTAGGCAAGTCTTCCTCTTCACTTGGAGGTCATTTCCACCAATGTCAGTTTCACTGGTTAGGGAATGATGATTGGGCCTCTTACAGACTAAGGTCTCTGGGTCATGGTGGAGTCCTCCATGCATTTTAAACTTTTGGAGCTTCAGGCAGTATTCTTAACACTTTCTCATTGGACTCATCAACTCTGGGGTCTCCCAGTCAGAAACCAGATTGAAAATTCCAAGGTTTTGACTTAACTGAACCACCAAAGGGGTACAAGGAACGGAGCAGCAATAGGGGAAGCCTCTCAACCCCTGAGGCAGACAGCGAAACATGCCCTCTTTCAGTTGTCCACAATCCCAATGTGGACAATTTGGCGCCGACTTCGTTAGTCGCCAGATTCTGGATCAGGGAAATTCCCCCCCCTAGGTGTTTCTTTAGCTGTGTTATCATGTTGATCTTTTTGCCTCCTCTCTGAATCACAAGTTGCTAGCTTACATCGCAAAGTTTCAGGATCCTTATGCCATAGCTGTTGACACCCTGGTAGTTCCCTCGTCTCAGTTCATTCTTCTGTATCTCTTTTCTCCTTTTCCACTTTTTCCTCATGTACTCAAGCATCTCCTTTCAGAGGGCGTTCCGGCTTTCTCTGGATCCAGACTGGCCTTTTTGGAATTGGCATACAGGTCTCGTGTTCCTTCTCGTGCACTTTCTGTGGCCCCTTCCTCTTCAGCCAGACCTCCTTTCCTTAGATCCTCTATTCCAGGCTTGGCCAACCTGTGGCTCTCCAGCTGTTGTAAAACTACAACTCCCACCATGCCCTGCTGTAGGCTGATAGCTGTAGGCAGTCTGAGCATGCTGGGAGTTGTAGTTTTGCAACAGCTGGAGAGCCTCAGGTTGGCCATCCCTGCTCTAACGTCATGGCTGTTTGGCAGCAGTTTTAGGGTCAGAAAGACTATGAAACCTTGTCATTCAGACGTAAGCCTCAGTGCCAAAATTTACCATCACACATGGAGGGCCTATATTTCCTCTTGCGAGTCTTACAAGTTACATAATTTGATTTATTAATTTTTTATTTGGTTTTTTCCATCCCCTGCATTTTGTATTTTCTCCAGTCTGGGCTGGAACATAGTCTGGCATCTCTTAAAGGCCTCATCTCTCTTATTCTTTCTTTTTCAGCAGTCTTTGGCTTTTCACACTCAGATTAAGACTTTTCTTTAGGGGAGGCTTACTGTGTCCTCTTTTTTCGCCCACCTGTGGAACACTGAGATTTGAACCTGGACCTAGATGTTCTCCAGTCTTCTCCCCTTGAACCATTGTGGGAGGTCTCTCTTCGCCTTCTTTCCTGCAAGGTCTTTATTATTATTTTTTTGTCTTGTAAGTCCCATTTCTTGTCCTTTAAAGGGACAATGTGCTACTCTGTCCTCCCCATCCTTCCTTCAGAAGGAGGTCTCTTACTTTCACATCAATGAGGACACTGTTCTTCCATCTCTCTCCTAACCCCCCCCCCCCTCATCTGTGGGAGAGGTCCCTTCACTACCTTGATGTTGTCCAGGTGGTGAGAATCGAGCGGTCAGTGACCTGCCGTTTTGTTTGGCCTCGCAAGAGCATGCTGGTCCCCAAGTCATTCATCTCCTGTTGGATTTGGCCTGCTTTTAAAGCTCCTACAAAAAAAATTATTCTGTTCTTTCTGACCTGTCAGAAAGGTACATGATGTAAACTGTAGTGAAGGTAGTCTTCTTGCCAGTGACTGTATTTACGAGTTATCCCCTCTGTTCTGATCCTCAGCTGTCTCCTGTGACCAACACTGACTTTCAAAATGACACTGCATCTTATGTGTGGACAGGAAGCCAGTTTCTCTATGTATTCCTATGGAAGCCTAAATGGCAGTCTCATAGGAATGAATAGAGAAATAACTGCTTTCCTAATTTGTCATTTGGACACATGACACAGCTGAGGATCAGAAGGGAGGTTTTAAACCACAAATTTAATCACTAGTAAGAAGGTTACTTCACCACAATTTACAACCTGTACCTTTCTAACAGGTCAGAGAATAAACATTTTTGTGGGAGCACTGCTTTAAAGGACGCCTGCATAGGTAAGGGTCAGGCCCCTCCACTCCAGGTGACCACACATTCTGCTAAAGATGTCGTAGACCTCTATGTATCAGGCTTTAGCTTCTGCAAGGCCACAAGCCTGTGTTTGCAATTTTTCTTTGTTCTGCAGGAGGATGTGTACTAGGTAGTTTGCATAGATGTTCTACAATGTCCCATGCTACTGTGTCCCCCAGTATTATTAAAAAGAAAACAGATTTTTTTTTGTACTGCTGTAAAATCCCTTGTATGTTTCCTGTGCCCAATCTGCTGTTACTGGTTCTCCATGTTCAGGACATTTGTTGGTTTGGTTTTACCTTTTGTATTTTAGTTCTTTGTCTCTCTACTGCTGTTGGTACCAACTGGTTAAACTGGTGCCTGTGTTTTAGTGTGAACCTCCTGGTGGTAGCTGGGCATATAGCCCTGGTGCTGTGTCCCTAAATGCTTTCAACGAGAAAGGGATTTTACGATAAGTACAAAAATCCAGTGATTCCAAACTACATGGATCCCTTAACAGGAGTTCTAGGCTTCGTTTATAAGCTGTGCCTTTGAAACAAGCTCTAGTTCTGGGATGGCGTGATCTGACTTCGTTCATTAGATAAACCAGACCCTTTTTCAGCAGTGGCTAATAGAGAAGGGTCTATGCTTTTCCATACAATGTGCCATTGTTGGATATCCCATATCACACATTATACATATATATATATTTTTTAAACATTTCCATTGATCATTTTAATATTTTGACATTAGCGCTCAGCAAGGGCATGCAATTATTAGAGTGGAAAGGTTTAAAAAAAAAAAAAAAAAACTGGTTTGCCAAATGTATTTATAGTTTTGTGTTGACCTTTAGTATACAGCCCATATCTTGCATCTGTGAGAGAGAGATGGTGGTTTTTTATTTTTATTTTTTTAAACCAGTAGGTGGCTTTTACCAATACAGTGGCACAGGTGAGAGCTTTCTGTTGGAGGTGTACTTCGGAATATCTTCCCAGTGTATGTCTAGGATGCAGTGCTGAAGGGTTTTATGTAACCTAACATTGATGGTCTAAGCTTGGAATAAATTGACCCTTTATTTGTGATCCTCTACAGATCAGCTTTCACTAATACCCTCTGCAGTGGCAATTGTGTCTAGTATGGCAGTTCTCGCCTGAATAAAATGTTAAATGCTAAAAAAATACTTAATTCAGTTACTAACATCAAAAAAAAAAAAAGGGGGGGTAAGGTGTGCAATCCAAATGCTTTAATCACTCCAGCAGCAATACACTACTGGGTAATCTATTTACTTTTTTTCCCCGGTGATACTGCGACCTACACTTTTTGCCTGATTCAGTGCGTTTGGGCAGTTGCCCTGTTTTAAGATGTTAGAAACTGAATAAAGTATTTATTATTTTTTCATTTAATGTTTTATTCAAGTGTGAATCTATCAATTTTCCAGAATGTCTACCAACACATTGTATTGTTTTGATAACTAGTAAGGCAGTTCTGCCCTATGCACTTTAATGGGGGACAGCTGTAATGCCAAACAGATCTATGACATGAATGTGTCGGTTACGACAATGAAGGAGCTCTGGAAATCCAGCATGGACTTCAGATTCTTCCATATAGAGGGTTACTGGTATCGTGCTAAGCAGAGGCCATCAGTATTACATCCCAGAAAACCTCTCATTAATGACATAGGGGACACAGCATCATGGGAATAGGCCCTGAAACTAGGAATACAAGTGTTGGCTCCGCCTTGGTGGGCTATACCATTTCCGAAGACACTAAGCTAATCCGTTTTAGGCTAGTGTCTGTAGGAGGCAGACGCAACCTCTTTGATCAGGTCTGTATTTAGTTTTTTTTGTTTTTTCCTTCATTTGTTCATACTTTTATTGCAGCAGGGTGATCCGCATTGTGGGCTGACACCCAAGTGGCATCCCCTTGTGAGAACTAACTGACTTGCCACATGGTGAGGTTACTAAATGGGTCACCTTGTCTTTCTACGTGTCCTCAGGTTCATAGAATTCTCCTTGTTGTAGCCCACCTCTACCCCACTGCCTTCGCCTACCTCATTTTTGTATCATTTCCATTTCCCCCTTCCCCATGCACACACAAACACACACTTCCCACCAGGAGAACTTTTCATCTCTGGGCCACAATGGACTTTGCTTTCCTGTTTTTTTTTCCTGAGATGCTCGGCTCGTTTGTAATCCTGAGCAACCACAGGCTTTCTCTGTGGGAAGAGTTTTCTGCCCTCCACCACAAGTTCCTTCACCATTGCTGGTTCTTGTACTTGCAGCACCTTCTCCCTGAGTGGCCTCAGGAATGTCTTCCAGCACCTGCGGACAGTAGCAAAAGCACTTGCAGCAGCCTGCATTTGGTGGGACACACCGTCTTGGAACCGGTAGGCTAGTCTTCTGGTCTAGTCCCCTTTTTCCTCAGGAATCTATCTCCCTTTCTTTCTAGCCTCCATGTCCTCCTCCCTGGAAAACCACAACAGGCACCTAGGCCCATTCATGGTCACCATGTATTTTACAAGGGCATGAGCCCATCGGCACACAGTACCTTTCTCCAGACCCTGCCAGGATGCCCCTTGATCCCCCTGCCCAGGCGTAGGCTCCCCTGGATCAGACCTTATCCTTTACCCAGGCCATAGGAAACCTTTTCTGGCTCCTCCAATCTGTGGTTGAGACCCTGGAGTGCTTAACCACCAAAATTGCTGCTGAGCCAGCTCTCCCCCAAAGAATACTTTTGAGAACAGTCATGTTCTGTCTCCAGTAGCAGATCCCACAAGCAGCCTAGGGTCTCACACTATTAGTTCCAGGAGCCCCTCTGCAGACAGGGCTACTACTGGCAGAACCACCTGTCCTCTAGTCTAATTCCATGCGATCTTTTACCATGTAGGGGGCGGTCAAGGACACCTTCCAATAGGTATTTTGCCTAGCTTTTTTTCAAGTAATAGTGACACCTTGACAGATGTCTGCCTTCCCCCAAGAGCATGCTTTGTCAAGGTCGCCACCCTTCTGTTGACACTGCTTTACTTTGTGATCCCATGGACAAAAAGGTTGATTCCATTTCTAAGCCAGCCTCTGTTGCTGCAGGCTCAGCTCTCCACCTGACCTTTGCTAGCTCCTGGATCGATAAAGCCTGCACTTGGTCCAATCAGTTCCGACAGAGCCTTTTCTCCAGAGCCTTCTAGGGGGAAATCCAGCTCCTTTTAAATATCTTTAGGCTGTCTCCCTCGAATCTGCTCGCCTCATTAACAAGACAGCAGCTAACTTTGTCACCAGCCACTGCACCATATTGATCCGGTCCTGGGTTTTCAGAAAGGTCTCGGAGAAGTTACCTCCTGACGCCACAGAAAGTTCTCTTTTGCCCAAGCATATACTAGTAATAATCTTTATATAGTGACAACATATTCCGCAGAGCTTTACAGTCAGAGGGTGCATGTGCAAACAAGCAATTCAACAATTAAAACAAGAGGAATGAAGGCCCAGTTTGCAACAGCTTCCAATCTGTGAGAAGATAGGCT
The DNA here is from genome assembly GCF_905171765.1 of Bufo bufo. NCBI lineage: Eukaryota > Metazoa > Chordata > Amphibia > Anura > Bufonidae > Bufo > Bufo bufo. Next base: position 314,106,247 of record NC_053393.1, read on the forward strand.
CTAAAAAGTGCTTGTTTTGTACAGTGATCCAGCCATCTTAACAAAATAGGGAAATGTAAATATGTAATCACTAGCCAATATTTAGGAGAGCAAGAATAGCGCTCTTAATCAAGTCCCAGTAAGTCCTTGTGAAATGGACCAAGAAACATCAATAATAGCCGTACTTGGAGCAAGAAGTCCTGATTACTTGATATTGATAGAGGAACAATCCTGTATTGTATAGCTGGCTGCTTGGTTTGTGAATGGCTTAATGGAAACTTACTACCACACCGGATTTGGTGAGATCTGGATAATACATATGCTTATTTTCATATCAATATTTAAATGGACCGCATTTGAGGGGGCATTGTAGGTCTTGGATATATCCTTTAAAGGAACGTGATGTGGAACCCTAAAAAGATGTGTTTTAGGGAGCACCTAAAGCTGTGGGAATTAACTTAATTGCTTCATACAGGGAATTCCAGAGGACTGGGACAGCTCGAGAGAAGTCTTGGAGACTAAAGGTATATGTTTGGATTATAGTGGATGTAATCATCTGCAGAGCATAGAGCCAGTGGTGTACATAGAGACGTAAGAGCCCCATAGCAAGGATCAAACCAGGCCCCCCACACAGGACATAAGGGTTTTTGCTTAGACCCTTGGGTCATTTTCCACTGCCTCATTTGCTAAAAGTTGTTCCAGTAGAGGGTAGAGTCCTGGCCAAGTTTTCAACACCAGTAGAAGAGGAGATAATCCCAACTAGGACTGGGCGTCCTTTTCCCTGGGCCCCATAGCAGTCGCATGGTCTGCCGCTATGGTAGTTACGCCCCTGCATAGAGCACTGGTAGGGTCGTAGACAGGAGTGTGGAAATATAGGGAGGTGCAGCACTGTGGAGATCTTTGTGGCTGAGAGTGAACGTTTTTAAATTGAATTGTATACTGACTAGTTAACCAGTGCAATGACTGGCACAGGGTGGAGGCATTGGAGTAGCAGTTAGATGAACCAGGCTGGATTGGGGGGGGGGGGGGGGAAGAGTTTAGTGAGGGGAGACCAATTGTAAGTGAGAGACAGTAGTCAATTCGAGAATGGATCAGGGTTACATTGAGAGGTTTTTTTGTTTTTGTTTTTTTTGTTTCCACAGAGTCTATCTGTTTTTTTTGCGGATCCCCAATTTGCAAACCGCAAAACACACAACAGTCATTTGCATGAGGCCTTATAGAGATGTTTGAGATGTAGGTGGCATGAGTGAGAGATTGGATATAGGCGATGAAGGAAAGATCAGTGTCGAACATGGCACAAAGACTGCAGTCATGCTGCCTTGACATTATGGTAGTGCCACACACAGTGAAATACCACATTTAGGCAAGTTAGTACGTGGAGAAAACACAAGTAGTTCAGTTTTTGAAAGATTCAGTTTCAGATAGAGAGAGGACATGTTAGACAGGCAGTCAAGTGGTGGTCTGGAGTACAGCAAGAGTGATGTCATGAGATGAAGTGTATAGTTGGATGTTGTCAGCATAGATTTGGTGCTGAAAACCAAATCTACTGATGGTCTGTCCAATAGGGGCTGTGTAGAGAGGACCTATAGAAGTGGTAGTGCCAGCAAATGACATACTGAAAGAGCAGCCATAAAGTTAGGAAGAAAACCAGGAGACTGCAGTATCCTTAAGACAATAGATTGGAGCAGACAGAGTTGGAGCTGGTGGTTTACAGTGTCAAATGCTGCAGAGAGATCGAGAAGAATGAGTAGAGTGTAGATGCAGGAGGTAATTTGGAAGTTTAAGGGCAGTTTCTGTAGAGGGAAGAAGGGGATTTTAAGGGGTCAAAGAGAGAGACAGCAGATGATCAGCCACATCAGGACAAGAGATGGAATAGACTGGGGACAATGATGACTGCCAAGTATCTGTAAGTTTGTTATGGTCAGTGGCATGTAGATTTTTGAATGAGTGATAAGTAGGAGTGTGCTGCAATGGAGGAGGAATTGTGAAGGAGAAAAGGTTTTCGTCCGAGAGCGGGAGAGGAGAGTTAGTGAAGTCAGAAACGGCAGAGCTGAAATAACAGGTTTAGTGTACTGTCATATTTGTGTCTAAGAAAGTTGTGAAAGGCTTAGAGAAGAGATGATAAAAGGTGGGAGGCAGATGCAGTGATTGGGCTAACTATGAGGATGTTAGTCACCCAAAATTGAGCGTTGGTAATTCAGAAGACCGGAAATGGGGAAACCAGGGGAACCCATTCTCCATTTCTTGGGTATTGTTTTTGGTTCTCTACCTGATTCTGAACAGGTCGGTTCTTTATTCTTGTTACAACAGTTTTTTTTTTTTTTTTTTTTTTTACTTTTTCCTACTGTGGAGCAAATTTTTTTTTTATATTCCTAGTGGCAGAGCCTATACCATGGTACAGATATCTGATTTTGTGCTTTAAGTATTTTACAAAACCCCAAAGATTCCACTGCAGTGTCATATTTGGGTGCATTTCATACATACTTGAGTTCATCCTCTGGACCACAGAAAATTTTTAATTGATCTGCATTTGTTTTTTACCTCCATAACATTACGATGCTTTTACTTGGTAAGGTTCTGAGAGTGAAGAAAAGAATTCAAATCTACAACTTGAACAGCAAGAATCAACTACTGCTTGCCCAGTCAATGAACAATTAGTAGTGTCAGGTGACGATATAACTAAGACCACAGAAGCTATTTGGCGCAGTCCGAATGTCCATGAGATCCAGGCAAAACGTATTAGGAAGTGTAGCACAGGTAAGTACGAAAATCCTGAACAACTGTTGTTTTTTTATTTATTTTTAAAAAAAAAATTTTATTTTTTCAATATGAACTAACTTAACCGCCTCCGGACCGCGAGATTTCCTGTGAACGCGTGCACACAGGTGCGCGCGTTCACAGGAACTGCAGGTAAGCGAGTGGATCTGCAGCCTGCCAGCGGCGATCGTTTGCTGGCAGGCTGTAGATACGATTTTTTGTTTTTAACCCCTAACAGGTATATTAGACGCTGTTTTGATAACCGCGTTTAATATACCTGCTACCTGGTCCTCTGGTGGTCCCTTTTGCTTGGATCGACCACCAGAAGACACAGGCAGCTCTGTAATAAGTAGCACCACACTACACTACCCCCCCCCCCCCCGTCACTTATTAACCCCTTATTAACCCCTGATCACCCCATATAGACTCCCTGATCACCCCCCTGTCATTGATCACCCCCCTGTAAGGCTCCATTCAGACGTCCGTATGTGTTTTACGGATCCATGGATCGGATCCGCAAAACACATACGGACGTCTGAATGGAGCCTTACAGGGGGGTGATCAATGACAGGCTGGTGATCACCCCATATAGACTCCCTGATCACCCTCCTGTAAGGCTCCATTCAGTAATTTTTTTGGCACAAGTTAGCGGAAATTGATTTTTATTTTTTATTTTTTTTGTTTTTTCTTACAAAGTCTCATATTCCACTAACTTGTGACAAAAAATAAAATCTCACATGAACTCGCCATACCCCTCACGGAATCCAAATGCGTAAATTTTTTTTGACATTTATATTCCAGACTTCTTCTCACGCTTTAGGGCCCCTAAAATGCCAGGGCAGTATAAATACCCCACATGTGACCCCATTTCAGAAAGAAGACACCCCAAGGTATTCGCTGAGGGGCATATTGAGTCCATGAAAGATTGAACTTTTTGTCCCTAGTTAGCGGAAAGGGAGACTTTGTGAGAAAAAAAAATCAATTTCCGCTAACTTGTGCCAAAAAAAAAAAAATCTTCTATGAACTCGCCATGCCCCTCATTGAATACCTTGGGGTGTCTTCTTTCCAAAATGGGGGCACATGTGGGGTATTTATACTGCCCTGGCATTTTAGGGGCCCTAAAGCGTGGGAAGAAGTCTGGGATCCAAATGTCTAAAAATGCCCTCCTAAAAGGAATTTGGGCCCCTTTGCGCATCTAGGCTGCAAAAAAGTGTCACACATGTGGTATCGCCGTACTCAAGAGAAGTTGTGCAATGTGTTTTGGGGTGTATTTTTACATATACCCATGCTGGGCGAGATAAATATCTGTCAAATGCCAACTTTGTATAAAATAAATGGGAAAAGTTGTCTTTTAGAGAAATATTTCTCTCACCCAGCATGGGTATATGTAAAATGACACCCAAAACACATTGCCCAACTTCTCCCGAGTACGGCGATACCACATGTGTGACACTTTTTTGCAGCCTAGGTGGGCAAAGGGGCCCACATTCCAAAGAGCACCTTTAGGATTTCACAGGGCATTTTTTACACATTTTGATTTCAAACTACTTCTCACGCATTAGGGCCCCTAAAATGCCAGGGCAGTATAACTACCCCACAAGTGACCCCATTTTGGAAAGAAGACACCCCAAGGTATTTCGTGATGGGCATAGTGAGTTCATGGAAGTTTTTTTTATTTTTTGTCACAAGTTAGTGGAATATGAGACTTTGTAAGGAAAAAAATCAATAAAAAAAATCATTATTTTCCGCTAATTTGTGACAAAAAATAAAAAGTTCTATGAACTCACTATGCCCATCAGCGAATACCTTAGGGTGTCTACTTTCCGAAATGGGGTCATTTGTGGGGTGTTTGTACTGTCTGGGCATTGTAGAACCTCAGGAAACATGACAGGTGCTCAGAAAGTCAGAGCTGCTTCAAAAAGCGGAAATTCACATTTTTGTACCATAGTTTTTTTTACCCAAACATTTTTTTTTTTATCAGACATGTAGCACAATAAATTTAGAGAAAAATTTATATAGAAATGTATTTTTTTATTTTTATTTTACAACTGAAAGGGAAAATGTAATTTTTTTTGCAAAAATTTCTGTAAATTTAGATTAATAACAAAAAAAGTTAAAATGTCAGCAGCAATGAAATACCACCAAATGAAAGCTCTATTAGTGAGAAGAAAAGGAGGTAAAATTCATTTGGGTGGTAAGTTGCATGACCGAGCAATAAATGGTTAAAGTAGTGTAGTGCAGAAGTGTAAAAAGTGGTCTGGTCATTAAGGGTGTTTAAGCTAGGGGAGCTGAGGTGGTTAAAGGCTATGGACACTGGCAGTTTCTTATTATTACTTTCTAAGGGCTCATGCATATGGCAGGTCCGCAATACACATGGAACTGGCCGTGCGCACCCTGCATCACGGATGCGACCTCCAAACACGGATATGCAGTGCGGAAGCAAGGATCGGAACCCCAAGGAAGCACTACGGAGTGCTTCTGTGGTGTTTCTGGCCGTGTCTCCGCACCGCAAAAAAGTAGTGCACTACTTTTTTTGCGGTGCAGATCGCAGACCCCATTAAAGTGAATGGGTCCGCGACCCGCATGCAGCTGCCCCATGGTCGGTGCCGATGCATTGCGGACCGCAATTTGCGGTCAGCAGCACGGGCTCGGCCAGCACATGGTCGTGTGCATGAGCCCTTAAGCTAAAAATTTTCTATTTGATTTCTATTACAAATTTCCAACAGTTTCGTCTTAGACAGCCTTCTGGTTTCGTGGACTCTACAGGTTTTTTCTAGTTGTCAGCCCAGCCAAATCCAACAATTAGATTGTGTAGCCCTTAGCTCTTTTACATAGAAAATAAACAGAACTTAATGTACCAAAATGTTTGCTTAATGCTTTTTTTCTTAACTTAAAAGGTTTGTCCAGGATTTTAATATTGATCTATCAGGATAGGTTATCAATATCAGATCAGTGGGGTCCGGCACCCCTGCTGATCAGCTGTATGAGGACTACTTTATTATTTAAAATAATAATTTTAATTTATATAATGCCACCATATTTACAGCACTTTACAATTCTGTAATACTTTATGCTGCCTGTTATTAGGTGTCACACCCAGTTTTTTTGGTGGCAGTTTTTAATTTAACGCAGTTTGATCCAAAGCTAGAAGTGGGTTGGAAGGGAATTCAAACTGTAAAGGATGTACTTGTGGGTCCAGCAGGAGGGAGAAATAGAAGTCTTTCCTTTCTATTTGTCGTTTCCTTCCAACCCACTTCTGGGTTAGGCCAATAAAACTGCATTAAAAACTGGCACAAAAGCTGTGTGCGACACCTCCCTTGGGGCTCCTGCACACAACCTTACCTGGTCCGGGAAAGAAATGTCCTGCATCATAGTGATTTATTAAGTACGGTGCACGACCGAGCATGGTGATGTGTGTGAGCCCTTAAGGAGTTAAACCTAGGATCCAAGGACTTTGAAAAAAGTTGCATAAAGTAATAACCCCCCCCCCCCCCCCATTAAGTGGAGTAGTTAGGATTTCTGCATCAAACGATGAATTAAGAAAGTACTGTACTAATGTCCGTTATTGACCGGCAGTGTTTTAGGCATTCTTGAACAGAGTGGCTCTCTGCAATCTGCCATATATTTACCTGATATTAACCTGAAGGGGTTAATATGCAGGTTTATATTTTAGAATTCAAGGCATGTGCAAGACCAAAATGCTACAAACAAAACTGTACTGAAATGTAAAAATAAAGTTTGTGTAATATGATATGTTACAGATGTGGCAAAATGGGAGTCACTTTTTTCAAATCATCGTCCAGAAACAAGTAATTCCATATTCTCTTGGGGTCCAAAATCACCATCATTAAATACGGAATTATCCCCATCAGTTGAAAAAGAAGAGCATTCCAGAAGAGCTTCTTTTGATGCATTGTCTGCATTCACCTTGTTTTCTCAAGAGGGACAAGAACATGGTAGTGCTAGCTGTCGGCCAAGTTCAGACAGTTTTTCATCACTTCCAAGTCCTGGTTTCAGATCTGACAAAAGTCCTCAGTATGACACCAAGCAAATGGGGGAGAGAGGTCAAGAATGGCCTTGTACATCAAACACTGTTTATAATGAAGCTGAGACTACGGATGTGGAAGTAATGCATACTGAACCAGAACAACCTGATGATGAATGTAAACAGACTTCCGATGTAACTAAATCTCATCAGGATTCAGAAGCTGAAATCAGTTGTGACCAATTATCGGAGGTCAATGCTAATGAGGCTGAAGCACCCAAATCCAGTCATTTTCTTGATGCAACCTCTAAACTTTCTGATTTGCAATCAAGTGAAAGTAGGCACTTGGACATGAAATCTCATAGCCAAGATGCAGATTCCAATGTCCTAGGTAATACTTTATCATCAGGAAAGTTGCATGCATCTGGAAGGCAACTTAGCCCAGAGGTTCTTCAGCTTTTCAAAGGAAAAGACACTAACAGTATTGTTCATATCCTGAAGACACTGTCCCCATTTTACCCTGCTCTTCAAGGTATGCTCTTAAGAATTTGATAATTGCTTATTTAAAGGGTTTTTCTGAGAGTTAAGATATTGATGACCTATGTTGAGGATATGTCATCAATATTTAATCTGTGGGGTTCCAACACTTGGCACCACCGTTGATCAACTGTTTGAAGAGTCTGTGATGCTCTGGTAAGAGCTGCAGCCTCTTCACAGCATACCAAGCACAGTGCCACTAATTGTAGAGCAGCTGTGCTTGGTTTTGCAGCCCAACCCTATTCACTTAAATGAGACTAGCTGCTTCTAGGCCATGTGGTCAATGAACATGACATCACTGGCCTAAGAAGAGGCTACAGTGTGCTGCAGCCTCTTTGAACAGCTGATCATCAGAGGTGCCAGGAGTCAAACCCCATACTGATCAGATATTGGTAGCCTATCCTGAAGTTATGTCATTAATATTTTAGGCTTAGTTCACACTACAGTGATCTGATCAGTGATTGTGAGCCAAAACCTGGCTTCTTTTAAGGGATCTTCAAACTACAATGCTATATCCAAAACTGCCACCAATGTCTCTTAGCAAGGGAAAATGTATGGGAGGGGGGGGGGGGGGTTGGCAGTTACAAAAATGTGCAATCGTAATAGAACAGTCTACACTTCTGCCACATGATTGCTTCTGGGATTTTGGTTGTAGTTATCCAACACTGAATAGAGGAATGCACAGGCATATGCCATACATGTGTGATCTATGGAGGTCTTAAATGTTCATTGGCAGTGGGCATTGGCACTAGATTTTATAGAAACATTGATAATAGTTTATATTATTCATTGAATTTTCAAGCAAATGTGCATACTTAGTAAAGGTTTGGGAGACTCCATTGCATGAATTATTTCTTCATGATTTGTAGTCCATACACAGTTTAGAGGTTGTCCAGGTATTATTTTTTTAAATTCTGCCCCCCAGCCATTGAGACCGGTGCAGAAATCCATACTTGCCTTGCACCCCCTGCTCAGATGTGGCTCCCGGGCTGTCTTCACTGGACTTCCGGTCCCAATCTGTCAACTACCTGCATGTATGAAGGCATATATGCTTCCGCCGCCAATGACTTACCTTAGCTATGGCATGTCCCCAAGTGGCATGTCATTGATGGATCATGTGCCGCTTGAGGACACATAATTGCAAAGGCCAGTCATTGGCTGCAGCGTCGTACATGACCAAATCCATGTCTCTTGACTTCCTGCATGGATGGAAAGTCCAGTAAAGACAGGTGTGTATGGATTTCTCCACAAGTCCCAATGGCAAGGGGAGATTTAAATACAAAACAAAACTGGAGAACCCTTTAAAGGCGATTTGTCAGCAGTTTTTAGCATGCTAACCTGTTTACAGTACTAGGCAGGGAGAGCAGGACAAACATGTTTGTGGAACTTTAATCAGGAAGTAGTGTTCTGAAAATTTGGGGCATGGCTTCACTGCGATTTTGGCGACAACCAAAGATTACAATGTAGCAGGGCTGCCATAAGAATTTAATTTTTTGCAAAAGACTCATTGTTGTCACAGCAAGCGTGCGGGTCGTGATGTGACCTCATTGATTCCTATTGCAGCCCATCTGCACTGCAATCTTTGGTTGTACGATAGCTGTCGCTGCTACAGTCTTTGTAGATGCGCCCTTATTCGTCTCCAAAAACAGTAAAGGTCCAGCTGTTTGTTAGCAGTTGGTGGTGTGTCCCTACATAGTCTGACACTTGCAGCGCTGATTAAATAATGTCAGACTGTGCAGGGATACACCCCCACTGATAACACCTAGATGGACCTTTATTGCAAACTGCTGACCATTCTATTCATAAACTCTTAGCAGGAATAATAAAGAATGACACGAGTCATAAGAATAGATGCTCTAGAATTGTTATTACATGAGGATTGCAAGTAACTTCTAAAACAGACTGTCGGGTGAGGTGACAGGTCCTCTTTAATTGTCCTGGAGGCCGAGCTTCACTGTGACGTAATCTGCATGCAGCTGCTTCACAGCCACCCCTCTGTATGACAGCTGTAGCATCCAACCAGGAGACCACTACAACGGTCACTGAGAGCAGAGGGGAGGGGTTGTGATGCAACTCAATGCAGAGAGCACATCACAGTGAAGACCTGCCTACAGTGAACTTGCAGGAGCAAAAATTTTAATTGTCAGAATCAAAGTGACCACCAATATGCCTTTTTACTGTGGTCACTAAAGGGCCTGAGGCTGGGCCACCATAAAAAAGATGCAGCCCAGCCTAAGGCCTTTTAGTGCAGCGGAGGCATGGCTGTAACATTAGAACCTCACTCCTGGTCTAATGGTCCAGACAAGCAGGAACGCTGTTAAACCCCTTACATGCTCGCAAAAGCCCTCTGTCCCCCTTCGGCACCCCACAAATGAGATTGCGAGTTTTGCAGATGTGTGCGCACTCTGGCGCAGCCTGCCCGTGAATGTCAGTATATCACTGACTTTAAAATAAATTTCACTATAGAAAAAACGCAAGTTCCCTTGTAGGTTAAAAAAAAAAGTAAGAAAAAAAAAATTGGTATTAAAAAAATAAATCCCCCCCCAAAAAATTATCTATTGAAAAGAATGCTTTTCAATTGAAAAAAATAGAAAAAAATATAATCTCCACATATTAGGTATTGCTACATCCGTAACCACCTGCACTACGCAATTATCATATAATTTATCCTGATTTTGGGCGCCGTTAAAAAAAATAAAAATAAATTGCTTCTTTTTGCTTATTCACCACAAATAAAATAAGCAATAAAGTGTATATCCCCAAAATGATGCTAATGAAAACTGCAAGTTGTCCCTCAAAAATCAAGCCTGCACACAGCTCTGTACAAAGTAAAATAAAAAGTTAGGGGTCTTGGAATGTAATGATGGAAATGCACTTTCTTAAAAAATAAATAAAAAATTATTATTATCATTATATATATATATATATATATATATATATATATATAATTTTTTTTTTTTTTTTTTAATTGTACAAAAGTAGTAAAACTTCAGTACAATCAGTATTTGGCATCGCTGTAATCGTACTGACCCAGAGAGTAAAGTTTGTAAAAAAAAAATGAAATCCACTAAATTTTAAACTCTGTGGTGGTATTGCTGTTTTTTCCCATCCCCCTTCCAGAAAGAGTTAATAAAAGTGAATCCATGTTATGTGTACCCCAAAATGGCACCATTAAAAACTACAACTTGTTCTGAAAAAAAAAAAACATAAATAAAAGTTATAGCTCTTGGAAGGTGACAAAAGAATGAGAAAAAAAAATAGCTTGCTCATCAAACAGGCTGGCCACTAAGGGGTTTATATTATTAATGCTACTTCTGATGATAAAAGCTCCACAAAAGGTATGATTGTCTTGCTCTCCCAGCACCTAACTAGTGCTGTCAGCAGTTACCATGGTCTAAACTGCATATAGACCACCTTTAAACTGAAAGTGTATATACAATATGAATACAGTTAAGATATAATTCTGATAAGATTCCAATTACCGTATTTGCTTGAAGTTGCTTGGAATAAATGTTACATTACTTTTTCTGCTTTTATGAAAAGATGTGAATTACATTTATCACCACCAGTAAACAAGCTATATCGGAAATAAGGGCTCAGTGTTTGGCGTCTGTACTGGAAATGATCTCTGTTTGCAGCTTGGCTTTAGCTCATGAATATATCTGACAAGGCATATGCAAATAATACTGAGTAAAGCAAAATGTAAATGTAGCATTTTTTTTTTATTTTTCTCCCTTTTTAGAGCTGGATCTTGAAGAGTTTGCAAAAGTGCTAAGCGAGACTGGAGCTGTAACTGAGTGAGAAAACCATGCGCTGGAGCTCTGGTACAAGAGCAAGCAAATGTTTTGCAAGATGACTGTCTATAATAAACATGTTCTTAAACATGAAGCTTATTAGTACTTCTGTACTGAACGTATAACTGCTCTCAAAGTATTTTTGCAATATTGAGCCAAATGAAGATTTTCCTTTTAAAGTTCAAAGTTAGGCTAGGTTTACACACACTTAGTAATTTCGGTTCCGTCAGAGGAGCAGACCAATGAAAATAACAGGATTGCAGGATTTGGCACATAACTGACATGAATGGAGCTGAATAGACTATTTTCTATAATGGAGTCCATTTGGTTTTTGTTCGGGACACCACCCTTTTACCGGACAAAAAAGGTCTGCATGCAGGACTCTTTTTGTTCGGTCTTTAATGGAATTTTTGATGGAGGCCTCAAACAGAGCCTTCAATGTCTATATGAACAAGCCCTTACATTACACTTGTGTTATCATAGATGCAGCCTACAACTATCAGGGTACTTGATGCAATTTTAAGAATAGTAATTTTGATAACCCTGGATTTGATTCATGTAAATGTTTAAAAGTTTATCCAGCAACAGTTAAATCTATACTACTGCCCTAAACCCCTATATTTTAAAGGGGTTCTGTAACTCATCAGCATCTGAATGACACCCAGGACCCCCGCTGATTAGCTGTTTAAGAAGGCAGCGGCACTCGCAAAAGATTCGTGACTTTCTCGCTATTTCCAAAACGTCAGTGACTTCATGACTATTACACTGGCCTGGCTGCAGCTCAGCCCCATTGAAGTGAATGGGGTTGAGCATCACCCAGGGCAGTGAAATAGTTGGTCTGTGGGAACCGGCGAGAAGGCCACAACGCAACTGAGTGCCACTGCCTTCTCAAACAGCTGATCGGCGGGGGTCCTGGGTGGCAGGCCCCCACCAGACACTAAGGATCTATCCAAAGGATAGATCATCAGTCATAAAAAGGTGTAGAAACCTTTTAAAATCATTGAGAAAGAGTAGAACCCCATAGTGTGGAATGTATGTTGATTTGCCTGTTTTACTGTTCCCCTTGTTGGTTGGTCTCCCTGTGCAAACATTGATTGGACAGTCTCAGACCGTGCTGGGATACATCCCTTACTGTTAACACACAGTTGCTAATTTAATAATAAACCTCTAGTATGAATAATAAAGGAATGGCACAACATAGTCATAAAAGTTGTGGAATATTAGTATTTACTAAAGGAAACTTATCAGGACAAACTGTCAAACTAAATAGAAAATTAGACACTAATTAAACAAAAGGCATAACTATGTCAAGTTAAAGGAAAGTTGCAAATTAAAACAGTAGGCCATAAAAAGAGAAGGAACTACAACCTGTCAATCATATTAAACATTATGGGAGGAATTTATCACGCCCTGCACTCCAGAAAAAGTTGCAAAATAGGTATTTGCGGTTTGTTGTGGTTATATGTTCAAAATGTTGTGCCGTTTTGCACCACTCATTTGAGTAACTATCAAAGTGTGCATGGTCTGCTTTAAGTAGTTATCAATCAACCTTTTTAAAAAGATTGCAAACTTGCTCCAGTAGGGGGTTGTGGTGGCGTAAAAAAACAAAACTGCATTTCTAGATAAGGGTTAGGTTTAAAAGGGTTTTCTGAGACTTAAATACTGATAGCCTGTCTTGGATAGGTCATCAGCATCTGATCGGTGGGGGTCCAACACTCCCGCTGATCAGCTGTTTGAGAAGGCATCAGCGCTCCAGTGAGTGCTGCAGCCTTCTCCTTGCTCACCAAGCACAGCGCAATACATTATATAATGGCTGTAATTGGTATCGTAGCTCAGCCCCATTCACTTCTATGGGGATGAGTTGCGTCTAGGCTACGTGACCGATGAACGTGTCGTCACATGGCCTAGGGAAAGCTGAAAGAAGGGCGCGGTGCTACTGCAAGCGCCAGTGCCTTCAACAGCTGATCGGCAGGGGTCCCTGAGGATAGGTCATCAGTATAGAAGTCTGCAAACAGCATGTGAAATTTGTGTTGGCGTACTTTGTGCCAAATATATCAGACCTAACACTGACTTCAGATATTGCCCTCTATTTTCTCGCTTTGGAGAAGTTGCCCAGATATACCTCAGATGTAAAATTTAAGCCAGAAAGTCCTGTACTGCATCAAAGGGGTGATCTTCACATTGTTGATAGTGTCCCTTTTCAAATTTTGTGCTTTCTATAAAGTTGCCATATGTTAATTTCTCATTCTAAAATAAAGAATTTGATTCTGTTGTAGTGGCTAGCACAACGCATATTATTTAAAGTGAATCTGCTACCTCCAAGAACAGTTTCTTAGCAAGCATATCTACCAATGTAGGGTAGATGCCATGAAACGTGCTTCTTTTGTTTTTTATGCAAATACTGTTTTTGGTGTACTGTGGGTGGGGCCACTATTCTGTGCATCGTTGCTTTGCCAGTGAGGTTGCCCAGCACTGACCCTTACTGTTTGATTGACAGTCCGAGATTTTTAGAGCAAGTTGCAATGACACAAGGGAAAACAGGTGTATCTAACAGAGTGGTCCTGCCCACTATGCATGAATAAAAAAAAAAAATTTCACATGAAATGTATGGTTATTTTGGGGCACTGTAGCTTGACGGATCAGAAGGAGGGACAAATAAATGATGTCAACCAGGCCAGAAATGCAAAATAGTGTCCCAGTGACAGTGGTGAGGTGGCAGCAGCATGAGGAGACCACAGAGTGGAACAGTAAATTAGTGGTGAGATGGCAGCAGCATAATGAGACCATAGAGTGGCCCAGTGACAGTGGTGATGTGGCAACAGCATGAGGAGACCACAGTGGTGATGTGGCAGCAGCATGAGACCACAGTGGCCCAGTGACAGTGGTGAGGTGGCAGCAGCATGAGGAGACCACAGAATGGTGAGGTGGCGGCAGCAGCAGCATGAGGAGACCAGAGAGTGGCACAGTGACAGTGGTGAGGTGGCAGCATGAGGAGACTAGAATGGTGAGGTGGCAGCAGCATGAGGAGACCACAGAGTGGTGATGTGGATGCAGCATGAGACTACAGAGTGGCACAGTGATATAGTGAGATGGCGGCAGTATGAGGAGACCACAGAGTGGTCCAGTGACCTAGTGGTGAGGTAGCAGCAGCATGAGGAGACCACAAAATGGTGAGGTGGCGGCAGCAGCATGATGAGACCACAGAGTGGCCCAGTGACATGGTGGTGAAGTAGCAGCAGCATGAGGAGATCAGAGTGGCACAGTGACATAGTGGTGAGGTGGCAGCAGCATCAGGAAACCACAGAGTGGTGAGGTGGCAGCAGCATGAGGAGACCACAGAGTGGCCCAGTGACTGGTGAGGTGGCAGCAGCATGAGGAGACCACAGAGTGGGGAGGTGGGGGGCAGTACTAGCTGAAGATGATGGGTGGCAGTAGGAGCACCGGATAGCAGGTGTGGCATCAGGCGGGTGGCAGCATCAGAATAGTAGCTGAAACAGGTCTCTTTTGACAAAGTGTAGGTGTGGCACCATGGATGATCTAGTCTAATGCATCAGGCACTGGTGTTTGAAAATCATGGCTGATCCACGCCTGATTGATCGTCACGTAGGTCAGCATCTCCACATTTTGGGTGGACAGGCGAGTTTTCCTTGGAGTAACTATGGCTCCTGCCGCACTAAACACCCGCTCTGATGCCAAACTGCTGGCCAGGCAGAAAAGCTTGTCCAGGGCAAACTCTGCCAGTTGCGGCCACAAATAGAGTTTGGCTGCCTAGTAGTCCAGGGGATCTTCGATGTGGGGTGGCAGGGTGCACTCCAAGTATGCCACAACCTGCTGGTTCAGATTCTGCTCTGTCTAGCTGCTGCTGGTGAGTAGTTTCTTCAGTAGACTGGTGAAGGAAACTGCTCATCAGTGACTTGACTTAAGTTGCTGCTGATGGAGCTGGTACTCCTCCTTCTCCCCCATCCGCTCTTCAACAGCCATGGCAGTGGAACGTGAGGGCAGTGGGCCCCCCGTTCAGACCTGCATGAGGTTGGGCTATAGCGCACATAGGCAGCGGCCAACTGACTACATAGGATGTCTCGATAGTAGTTCAGTATGTCCTCCCTCTCCCCCCATTTTGCACTGGTAGTGAGGGTCTAAAATGGTGGAGAGCCAGTAGTCATCCCTCTGCCGAATGGTGACAATTCAGCTGTAATACTCAAGCAACTGAGCATTCATCGGGCCATTTGCGCAAGTGATTTAGAGGGACTCCCTGCTCCCATCTCCACTGCATACTGCCAAGTGTCTGGGTCATCTGCCTCATCGCCCTGTAGCTCCTCCGGCTGCTCCTCCTTCTGTCACCTGTGTAGAAAAAACAGCCATTTCTCTACGCATTGCTTGTGCTCTAATGATGTCGTCCTCCTCTAGTTCCGCCCCCACGGAGTTCATGTGGCTGTGAAATGTAGTCGCCACGTCTCCTGTCCCCTGGCCAGCCAGATTTGACAGCATCTGTTCCAGGACATAAGTCAGTGGAATGACGTTCATACTGTAGTCTTGGTAAATGACAAATAAAATGGCCTCCTCAAAGGGCCAGAACAAATGGCAGGTGTCATGCATGAGCTACCACTGACTAACATTGAAGTTACACAGGGGAGTACCTCTGTCTGCCTGTATCATCAAGAAATAGTTTATGGTCTTACTCTGTTCATTTAATTAGTCCAACATATGGAGGGTGGAAAAGCTCCAGGAGGGTGTGCTTTGCGGTGTACGAGTGGCTGAAGTGCATGCAAAGTTTCCTGGCCATTTTCAGGATGTCTTGCAGACTGGGTGAAGACTTCAGGAACCGCCTTACAACCAGATTGAACACGTGCACCATGCAGGGCGCATGGCTCAGCCCTCCTTGACACAGCGCCGACACAGTGTTCTTTCCGTTGTCGGTCACCATGGTTCCGATTTTGAGTTGTCGAAGAGAAATCCAGGATTTGATTTCTTGATTAAGGACGTGGAGCAGTTCCTCCACTGTGTGACTCTGTTCACCCAGGCAAACTAGGTGCAGAACAGCATGACACCGCCGTGCCCTGCACATGTGGTTTTTCTGGAGGAGCGCTGTGCATTGTCCCTGCAATGGAGGCTGAGGACACAGTGGAGGATGAGGAGGCAGAAGCGGACATTGTTGCAGGACCAACGGTGTGAAAATGTGGAGGCGGAAGCGGCGTCATCTGGCCAAGTGGCTGGGCAGAAACCACGTTTACCCAGTGGGCCGTAGTTAAAGCTCCACACGTCGGCGCTGCCGTGCACTTTGGCAGACCCTGACAGGCTCAAGGACTGGCCCATATAGAACCAAAAAAAGAACGCCTCAATATCTAATCTATACGTATGGGCAAGGGATTACAAACCATATAAACCTACAATGTTGTTGAACAAACAACAAAAAGATTGCCCAAATATTACAAACATATAGTTTATTTAATTATAATAGACATTATGATTTATAAAACACTAAAGATGACAGAGTAGAGAAACAGCAGAAAGGTGGATGCCGCAATCAACTGGCCTATGCCACTGTCACCCACCAAAAGATGGAAGACATGTCTGGTATACAGGTGGTATCCATCAAGGTGATTCTGTATGAAGCAACATTAATAATGTTGCTATTACTAAGTGTAAAACATGCAGTCATCACCCTGATGCATGGGCACTAAACAGGGCTCAACTCAAAAATCAGTCAGAAGATTTAAACAAAGGCTAGAATATAGTGATAGAGGGAAAGGTTAGACCCTCAAAAGATAACAATTCACATAGCCTATAATAAAGAATACAGAGGAGCCCAGCAAATAACTAATGATCCAAATCAAGGCATACCACAAGACATGATGGAGGGTGGAAACACCAGGCACAGGTCATGATAGGAACCCTTCTGTTATACATATGTGTGCAGGGCCCACCTTCTGTTCTACATATGTGTGCATTGCTGGTACTGCCTTTTTGGCAAATAAATGACGGCTTGGGACTTCACCTTGGCTCAGCACAAGCCATCAGTTCTCAGAAAGGTGCAAACTCCACCACTTGGAAAGGGAGGGACTGCAGCACCAGCAACTTGGCCATAAGCATCTTCAGCTTCTGCGCTGTTGGATGAGTGCACGCATACTGTGGTCTCTTGGCAATCGCTTCGGTGATCGATTGCTGACGAAATGACTGACAAGGAAAAGGAGGACGAGGAGCAGATGATGGGAAGGACAGACAGCTCCCTTCGGCTGAGGTGGTGAAGCCTTGATTGCATGAAATTGGGTGCATGCCACTGGGTGATTCAGCGGTTGCCGCAGCAGGCTGGACCACCACATCAGAGCCACGGTTCCCCCAGGCCACTTTATGATGATGCTGCATGTGTTGATGCAGGGCTGTAGTGCCAACATTGGCACCCTGGCTATGCTTCACCTTCTGCCCACAAATTTGGCAAATGGTCATGTTCACCTCCTCCGGCGGCCTAACAAAAAATTGGCACACCGCCGAGTATGGCATTTCCGCCCCCAACACTCCGTGCTGACTGCCTGCTACTTTTCGGGCAGGTAGGCTCCTGCGAAGCGGCTGGTCCACCCCAGGCACGTTTTGCTCCCGACCTCCCACTGCTGCCACCCTGCTGACTCACAGCCATGCTACCACCATGCTGGCTCAGCCATTGCCACACGCGCAAGCTGCCACCTTCTTCTCCTGATGATGATGAAGCCCCATCTTCACCCGGCTCCCAAGTGTGATCAGCTACATCATCATCGTCCACTACTGTCAGCACGTCACGGATGTCCCCCTCTCAGGGCCAGGAGCCTGACCACTTGCAACACCTGCTCCCACATGACTCTCATAATCACTACTTGCCACCTACCGGAGGAAGCATCTGTAACGGACCGTTTCAGCAGACAAGGGGTTAAAATCCATTTAGGCGATGTGCCCCTTTCTGAGAGACAGGCACAGCTACTGCAGGATACACCAAACTCCCGAACTGGATACAAAATAGCACTCCAAACTGGAACCTCACGAATAGGTGCTAGCAGACGAACAGGAATCAGCTTACACTCCTGGCAATCAATCTCTAACAGCACACAGCGGATCCCCCCAATAACGAGACAAGGCTCCGTGTTGAGGGTCAAGCAGTGGTCTGACTGTACTTCACGTACAGCCTCTTTTATTCATAAACCACAAACATAGTACTGCCCACAGGGGTTTGAAATACAACCAATCAGTAATTTACAACACATACAATGTAACTACAGCAACCAATCGTTCACGCCCCCAGAGGACCAGAATGAAGACTGTGACATAAGACAGATACAACATATCCCCACAATGCATCATGGTTTCCTCCTCTCTGTCCCGGAGACAACCTGAGGAGCAATCCAATTATCTCTCAGGACAAAGGGCGATCGCCAATACACATGGGTATACAACAGGACAGACATCACCATTTAAACACACAATGGGACAATGGCACAATAGAAACACACCCAGCATATTCCTCCCAAGCTGACAAGTTACACTTATTATAAATTGTTACAACTTTGTGAGTTTACATTGGCCATACATATAACTTACATGAATTTAAACAGTATAACTTGCGGACAAACCTATCCAAAATTCACTTGAATAGGTTCAGGGGTTTAAAAGTTAGTATATGGCCCATAATCCTGAGGCAAGAGGCCAGCAGCCATGCCCCTCCAAAACCCAGTGGCGAGGTTGGTTTCGCCACAGCATCGATGACTCTTCTAGATCTTGGCTGGGCAGTAGCTGCTGACTGTCCTCTAGTAGCTTGTCCTCGCTGAAAAGTGGAGCCGAGCCTCCGGCATAGAATACTTCTCACGCATAGGGCCTACTCCCGGGCCATGCCAACTAAGCGTCGTGTCAGAGCAACCCACTGACTCTTGTCTGGGGGTGTCTGATGTCACTTGTGATGAAGTCCAAGACCGTCAACCATTCAAGCACCGCTGGGTTGCTGGTCAAGACACGACCGCTAGATGACACTGGGAGGAGGTCGGGCCTCTCGCTGTTTGAAGAAAATTGAGAACCGCACACTACTAATATTTTGGTGCCGATCAAGGGCTGCAAGCAGCATATATACATGAAAGTAAAATTGAGGCACACAATTTTTGGTATTTGCAATTCAGGCGATTTATTCTTTGTATCAAATCTGATACAAAGAATAAATCGCCTGAATTGCAAATACCAAAAATTGTGGGCCTCTCGCTGTGACTCCTGCTGCCACCTCCCTTCTGCTGCTACTTCTGCCTGCGACAGAAACATTTTGTCCACTGCCCATTCCTTTTGAAGTATACAAAGAGGAACTCGTCTGCACTGGGTCCGTACGGCGAGCGGATGGACACAAGGCGCAAATCACAACCCGAGCTTGGATAAGAGTTTTTTTTTTTATTGAAAAGACAACGCGTTTTGGGGTACACAGGACCCCTTTATTAAGTCTAAAAAACGTAGTTGGTACAATAGTATGAGCAATATAAATGGTCAAAAGTTCATGATGGTTGGAGGGGGGGTAGCTAAAAAATATTTTTTTAATTACTTTATAAATAAATAGATCCATAAATAAGTAATTGAATAAAGGATGAAGATAAAAAAAAACTTTGGGGGTGTGTTTGCGTCTGATAGTTTTTTATAAATACGTACAAGTATAAATATACGTAAAAACGAGTAAAAGTACATAGTTTAAAATACAATACAATGCAAAGGGTCCCCACAATGGGGTGGACCATACTTCTGCAGATCGGTAAAAGTATTAGAACTGGATAAATCAGGAAATAAATGAATAAATGCATACAAAATGATGAATATTTCACCCTGGGTTTGGGATGGGTGCTGTCACCTGGATTAGAAGGCTGGACAGTTGGTGCCATTATCTACAAGTGTAAATGTACTGTATACAGGTTTTGTAACAGCAGCAACCCAGAGGACCCATCCAAATCCCCCAATTACACCAACAACGCATCAGTATCTTTTTTTTACCGCTTCCGGGGTCCCTGACCCCGCAAACAACATATGTCCTCAAACATCCATCAGGGAACACATCAACAATAACTGATTTCTTCAAACTAAAAACAGCACAAACCCAAAAAGGCACCAAAAGAAAAAATTCAGGAGAGGAGGAACAGCCGAACGGTACACCAAAAACAAGAGAACCAAAGAAAAACCCCCAGAGCAAACACAGCCGGAAACGAAACAAAACTGTACAACTGTGAAAATCTTCAATCTTTCTGGATGCAACCTCACATCAGCACAAACCACCCTACTACAGAGAGGGCTATCCTTCTGCCCAGCAGAAAAGTTCAATGAAATTTGAACTATTCATTGATTTAAACTAGTTTATTCGAAAAATCACCCTACAGCAACATTTCGCCATTCAAGCCGAACAACCCACCACAAATAAGAAAGAAGACTACACACAAGACTCAGATTTGGACAACACTTTACATACCGAACTCAAACCGAAGTCCTCTTTTAACCCCATCCATCACAGGGGCAACCACATAAACACTTTTTTTTTCCCTCGTCTCCAAAGATGTCAGAAACCTCAATAAAAATACCAAAATCAAGCCCAACCTCACTACGAAAGAAAAAGAGGCCTTGAAAGAACTGAGCAACAACGACAACATCATAATAAGGAGGCGGGATCGTACTACAAAATAAAGCTGATTATATCAAAGAAGCACATAGGATTCTGAAGGATAGATTGTATTACGAACCCCTCCCCTTCAACCCACTCGCTGAGGACACAAAGGAATTGGGATCACTAGTGAAACAGGCAGAAGATAACCACATATTGACTAAAAAAGAAAGGGAATTCATCACCATCGACCACCCGACTACAGCAACCTTCTACCATTTACCAAAAGTCCACAAAAACATTGAAAATCTGCCGGGGAGACCCATTTTATGAGGTATTTTATGAGGTATCGACTCCCTCACTTTACGTTGACTTATTCCTACAGAAACATGTCACCAACCTCCGTTCCTACCTCAGAGATTCCGCTCAACTCATATCCCTGCTAAGACATCAAATGGGACCCAACCTACTGCTGGCTGACATTAGACGTGGCATCTTTATATTCTAACATTCCACACGAAGCAGGTATTACTACATGCAAACATTACCTGGAAACAGACGACCAACTCTCCCCGGAACACAAAACATTTATTACAGATGCCATTTGGTTCATTTTAACACATAATATATTCACATTTGAAAATTGCTTATACAGACAGCAGAAGGAAACCGCTATGGGGACGCGTTTCGCGCCGAGCTTTGCAAACCTTTTATATGGGATGCTTCGAGGAACAATTCATATACAATGACCACGACTGGAACGACATGATCGTGTTTTACAAACGGTATATCGACGATCTCATCATCTGGGGGGGGGGGGGTAGCAACGAGGAGGCAGAAGCATTCATCTCATACCTCAACACTAACACCTGGAATCTGATTTTCACAGCCAACATTTCTACCACTTCAATTGAATATCTAGATCTACTCCTATTCCCCCGCAACGAAACCATCCAAACAAAAACTTTTTTCAAAAAAGTGGACAGAAACAATTATCTCCGATTACAAAAGCGCACACTATAGAAAATGGAAAAATAATATACCATACAGCCAGTTCAAACGCATAAGGAGAGCCTGTTCCACCAAAGACGACTTCACTATACAAAGCCAAACCCTACGCAGCAGATTCCTGAACAAAGGATATCCAAGCAGAATCATCGTAAATGCCTACTCCTGGGCGAGCGCTTTAAGCCAAGAAGAATGCCTGGTGACCAAAACCAAACCAAGGGAAACAGAAAACCCCAATCAATACAAAACATCACTAATCACCACCTACAATCCCAACCATGAAACCCTGAGGGGAATCCTGACGAAACATTGGCACATCTTAACCAATGACCCGTATCTCAAACCAAACATACCACAAAGACCACAAATCACGTTCAGAAAGGCGAAGTCTCTGAAAAACATTTTGGCCCCGAGCAAATTAAAAAAGAAGAAACCAGCCCCTATCAGTAAGATCAGTTGGTTCCCTGGTCCTGCGGGCAGCTTTAGGTGCAGCCATACCCTATGCAAGTGCTGCACCAATATTTCCAACAAGACCAGAACCTTTAAGAGTAACATCACCGGTGAGGAATTTCATATCAAAAGTTTCATCTGTTCCACATCTTACGTGACATACCTCTTGGAATGCGAATGTGGTTTGCAGTATGTCGGCCGGACCATTCAGGCCTTAAGGGAGCGCATCAATAAACACCGGTCAAATATCACTAAGGGTTATGTAAAACACAGGGTCTCCAGGTACCACCTGGCCACCCACAACCAGGATCCCTCAAAGATGTCCATCACTCCCATAGAACACATTGATGCTCATTGCCCGGATAGATACAGGACTCTCTAAAGACGCAAAATGTTTTGGATTTTCAAGCTCCATACGCTCTAACCCAATGGACTCAATGAAAGTTTGGAGAACCAGTGTTTTTAACATCTCAATTCCTTGCCCATACACTTCACACTGTCAGCCCCCCCCCCCCCCCCCCCCACCACACACACACAATTTATTTTTTGTCCCACTCCCGGTTATCCATCCGACACCATCTCGTGTCAATGGTACACATCTCCACCATAGACATCCGTGCTCCAAACCATACAACCACCTATGCATCCGGATCCCTTATTTAATTTTTCATTTTTCCCCTTCATCCATCTGCATCCCACCCCATACATTCCCCTTTATGCATCTGCATCTCACCTCATACAGTACCAAAGAAACACCATACCCCTTCATCCAGGACAGACTGCCATTGTTTCTTCCAATATATTCGTGTGCATAAACACCAGCAGATATCTTCCCCCAAAAGGCATTATTTTTGGACTATTTGTTACTACTGGCAAACGTGTTTACCTATAGCCATATATTTTACTGTCGCTACGACATTACTAATGCAGTCTTGGCATTAAAGAGCTTGAAAGCAGTTGGATACAGTCCTAGGAGAACCTAGAGCAGGGGTGCACAACCTTTTTTGGTCTGGGGGCCGCATTGTCACATTGCTCTATTTCAAGGGGCCACAAAAAAAAAAAAAAAGTTAATCAGCACTTGTTTGCATCAGCCTATTACACAGGCCAAGTGCAAAGTGAATGGGGAGGAATGATCACTACCACAGTCACTGCTCCCTCATTCAGTTTTGTTGATTATCGGTAGCACATTCCTGATTACACAGTGAGATGTGCTGACAATAATTATACATCTTTCATCCTGATAAAATATGCAAATAAGCCGACAAACAAGTGATCGCTTGTTTATCAGCTGATCAGCGGCACGATTATATCGGCTAGATATCAGGAATGAGAGCTCCTATAAAGACTTGTTCCCAGTAATTGTCCCGAATATCGTGCATTGTAATGATTTGTAACAAATTCCTGCAGCATGGCCTTGAAACAGAAGATTCATACTTACCTGCTCCCTGCCGCTGTCTCCATCTTCCGGTCCCCGTGGTGTTCACATCTGGCTGGCTATTGGCATAGTCACATGCTCGCTCCAGCCAATGACTGGCTTCAGTGGTGATGTGGCCACAAGCAGTATTTCACCGCTGAAGTAATTTGCTGGAGAGCTGATCCGGGACTAGAAGATGGAGATAGCGAGACAATAACCATTAAGCACTTCCCTTCACTGCAAAGGATGGTGCTCACTGGTTATTACCGCCTCCTGCCCCCAGTTATAGGGGTCCTACAATAACCAGTAAGCACTTCCCTTCACTGCAGAGGATAGCGCTCACTGGTTATTACCTCCTTCTGTCCCCAGTTATAGGGGTCGCACGATCAGCTGTGTTTCTGTCCAGCAGGACGGGGGCCGCAAACCTTGGCTCTGGGGGCCGCAGGTTGTGCACCCCTGACCTAGAGTGTCATGTATATGACATTTCAAGGCAATCTGAGCACTTTTCATATGGGTCAAATTTATTTGTACCTGAATTGAATCTGCCAACTGATTTATTCGAATCGGACCTGAAATAAAATTATGTACATAAAGGTTCGGACTGCGCGTATCGTAAATATACGGTATAAAACAGATTCTTTTTTTCTTCCTCCCTTCAAAAAGTTACCAAGGTCTGCAGATCTCCTACTGATGGATATCCTGCAACTTACAAAGAAAAACAATAGGGTAGATCCGTAGGTTTAAACTGCCCTGTGGTGCACAGATTGTACTTACACGGCACTCCACCAAAATCAAGCGTATCGCAGATATCCTCTGTAAACTGGTTGGTTCTCCGCAGGGAAGATGCACGCTCACACGCTGTTACACAGGGCTCAACCACGGATTAAATAACAGCATACACCTGGTGAGTCTACTGGGATTCCCAACTTCTTTGGTTCAAAATTTTCTGTGGATACAAGTTGCTCCCACCATAGTGAAGCTCTGATAACTCATTTAAAAAGTTTATTAGTACATACTTACAAACATGCACTTTAAAATCCCAGCGTCTTTTTCCTTGCCCGACCCAGGTTTCGCTCCTTGAGCTTCGTCAGGGGCACACATCATCTCTCCCTCCCCCTTCTCTTTTATTTGGTAGGTTAGCGTTAATAGAGCACCTGATGTGCTGCTCAGAACGCCTCCTCTGTTTTTTCTATCACTTAACCCTATACTTGTATCCATTAGTACTGAATGGGAAAAAAAACGCAGTAATCTTGATCCTAATTCACATGGTGATGGTTGTTTCACCAGCTTCTATAGTTATTTTAAAACAGCTTGAAGATTAAAATCTACATTCAAGCCCCTCGGTTGCAGCGTGCTCAATTCATATATCCATCTACTTTCTTTTTTATTTATTTTATCTAAAAAGCTACCTCCCCTCCAATGGTTTTGTACCAGTTCTACTCCCATAAATTTTAATCCCTCTGGATTTTTTTGGTGGTATTTTTTATAGTGCGCCGAGACACCATGACTTTCTAGCCCCTTATTAATGTTCCTTATATGCTCCTGTATCCGGACCTTGAGTGGTCTGATAGTACGTCCTACGTACTGGAGGCCACATGGGCACTCCAGTACATAAACGACCCCTTTGCTGTGGCATGTTATCTCTCCCACTACTTCTAGTTGCTTTCCTTTCACCACACTATTTACTGTAGTACTACTTTGTATTCTCTCTGTTCTTTTTCTGTTTTTGCAGGCAATACAGAATCCACACCAGTTAAAATTATTTTTCCTTTTTTTTACTTGTCTCCTCAGGTCGAATGGCACTATGTACTAATTTATTCAGCAAATTCGGTGCTCTTTTATAAATGGCCAGTGGTTGTGCGGGAATTACAGGTCCGAGTACTGGATCAGTCTTCAGAATAGGCCAGTTTTTTTTTATTGCGTTTTTTAGTTCCCCAGAGCATTGTGTGAACTGGGTTATAAAAGGAGAAACGGAAATCTATTGTTTTCTTCTCTATTTTTGGGTCATTATGGGTCTCTTCTCTTTGCTTCATTGTATCTGTTATACATCTTTCCAATTTTTCACTCTCATATCCTTTTTCTAGGAAGCGTTCTTTTATTTTCTTGCTTTGTTCTTTAAACATAACTGTGTCAGAGCAGTTGCGGTGGATTCTCTGGACCTGTCCCTTAGGTATATTCTGGAGCCAAGGGGCATAATGGCAGCTGGTTAAATCTATATACCCGTTGACATCGGTGGGCTTGAAAAAGGTCTTGGTCTTAAAATTTCCCTTATATATATATATATATATATATATATGTCCAGAAAATCCACCGAAACCGCACTAACAGTGCTAGTGAAGCTGAGATTCCATTGATTATTTTCTAGACCCCCAATAAACGTCTCTAGCTGATTTTTTTTTCTCCTTCCCATATCATCAATCGTCTGTATATCTTTTCCAGATTTTTAATGTCCCACTTTTTTCGCATTTATTCACCTTGGGGTCAATATAATATTTTTCCCACATGGTCATAAAAATATTCGCAAAACTGGGGGCGAATTTCTCCCCCATCGCCGTTCCGACCTTCTGGAGGTAAAAATGGCCCTTAAACCAAAAGTAATTATAATCTAGGCAGAATTCTACACAGCGTACAATGAAGTCTGCTTGTATTTTTGTCATATCAGGGTCATCATACAGGGTATCTTTTATAGCTTGTAGTCCTTTGTTTTTTGGTATAATTGTATACAAGGAGGATACGTCGATGGTGGCCATCCACGTATTCTCCTTGACCTCCTGTAAATCTTTTATCATTTTCACCACACAACCACTATTATTCAAAAATGACGGGGCTAGGGGTACATACTTCTGCAAAAAATTATCTATGTACTCCGTGATCCTGCTGGTCAAGGAATTAATCCCTGATACTATGGGTCTACCAGGAGGGTTGATCAGGCTTTTATGGATCTTCGGTAGTACATAGATAATTGGGGTCGTAGGCTCTTTTATATTCAGATATTCTGTCTCCTTTTTGTTGAGTATACTGTGGCGAAACCAACCTCGCCACTGGGTTTTGGAGAGGACTGGCTGCTGGCCTCTTGCCCCTGGATTATGGGCCATATACTAACTTTTAAACCCCTAAACCTATTCAAGTGAATTTTGGATAGGTTTGTCCCCAAGTTATACTGTTTAAATTGATGTAGGTTATATGTATGGCCAATGTAAACTCACAAAGTTGTAACAATTTATAATAAGTGTAACTTGTCAGCTTGGGAGGAAAATGCTGGGTGTGTTTCTATTGTGCCATTGTCCCATTGTGTGTTTAAATGGTGATGTCTGTTCTGTTGTCCTCACATGTGTATTGGCGATCTCCCTTTGTCCTCAGAGATAATTGGATTGCGCCTCAGGTTGTCTCCGGGACAGAGAGGAGGAGACCATGATGCATTGTGGGGATATGTTGTATCTGTCCTATGTCACAGTCTTCATTCTGGTCCTCTGGGGGTGTGAACGATTGGTTGCTGTAGTTACATTGTATGTGTTGTAAATTACTGATTGGTTGTATTTCAAACCCCTGTGGGCAGTACTATGTTTGTGGTTTATGAATAAAAGAGGCTGTACGTGAAGTACAGGCAGACCACTGCTTGACCCTCAACACGGAGCCTTGTCTCGTTATTGGGGGGATCCGCTGTATGCCGTTAGAGATTGATTGCCAGGAGTGTAAGCCGATTCCTGTTCGTCTGCTAGCAGCTATTCGTGAGGTTCCAGTTTGGAGTGCTACTTTGTATCCAGTTCGGGAGTTTGGTGTATCCTGCAGTAGCTGTGCCTGTCTCTCAGAAAGGGGCTCATCGCCTAAGCGGATTTTAACCCCTTGTCTGCTGAAACGGTCCGTTACATATACCTATCACTTCCATATTTAATTAATTCTTGTAATTTGACCCTGTATTCTGGAAGAGGGTCTTTTTTCAACATAGCATAAGTTTTTGTATCTTTTTAGCTGTCTCAATACTTCTGCTTCATAATCCTCAACATTCATCACTACTATGCCCCCCCCCCCTTTATCAGCGGGCTTTATTATTATATTCTGATTATCTTGTAACGTTTTAAGTGCATCTTTCTTTTTTAGTCAGATTACCTTCTTTATTTTTTGGTTTTATCTTTTTCAAAATTTAGTGGGGTGACAGAAGCCCTTTAAGGTATCATGCACACAAACGTATGTATTTTGTGGTCTGCAAACTGGGGATAGCGGCCGTGTGTATTCTTCACTTTCCTCTATCCCTGTTATAGAAATGTCTATTCTTGTCCACAAAACACAAGAATAGGACAAGTTCTATAATGTACAGGACTGATGCAGGCAGCACATTAATGACATCATTCCTTATCGAACCACAAAAAAAGGGGATTGGACACGGACCAAAAATATGGTTGTTTGCATGAGGCTGTGAGTGTAATTTACGCTTTTCTGCCTGTCCGAACATGGATCCTGATTAGATTAAGAATATACAAGCTCGGAGGAAAGAGACAAGACCCAGCTACGGTCTCAAGCAATTTTCCAACTTTATTATCTAAACTTACAGTCTTATAGGTAACGGAGGCACACTGCCAAGGGGGTGGAAATTGAAACTAGTAGTTTGATTAGTTATTCATATAAGGAAAAACTTCCTGACCATGGTAACAGCATTTTAGTAGTTAAAAAAACGTGTGCAACAAATTATCTCAAGGTTAACATTCTTTAGCAGAGCATCATATAAAAATAAGAAAGATCAGTTTCTATCTGGTCTTAAGGTGTGAGGCATAAACAACTAAAAATGTATTTTACTACAGTTCAGACCATCTCCATCACAAAGGGAATTTGTCACCTAGATTGTGTAGCTGAAAATGATGATCAGCCGGCACTCCGTAACCAATGGCGTGGTGCTCGCGTCCGAGATCACGATCTCATAAATATAGTAAAGAAAGACCGGCACTCACTGTAGCTTGAAGAAAAGGAAATCTTTATTGTCACATATAATCCGTGACGCGTTGCGACTAACTTGTGTAGCTGTCATTTTGGTTTAGTTTTAATAGTGTAGAGATGGAGATGTTAAATATTGAACATACTTTATCAGAAAAAGATGTTTCTTTGTTCTTGAAAACAGGGTGTAAATAATCCTCTTATCAAAGCTTTAACAGCATTGCTGAGAAGAGTCTGTCTTCAGAATTTTACAAAGCGCTGAAGACTGTGTGTGACATACATAGACTCCCAGCCTGCCTCTTGTCACTACCACAGTCCCTGACTATGTACATGTGCCCCATCATTGCCTATAACACTGCTTATCTGAGTTGTTATACACCGGTATCTTCAGTGCTCTGTAAAACACTGAAGAAAGACTATCCATAGCAATGCTCAGTTTTGAGCTTTGGTAAGAAGCCCCTTTAACCCTTTCAAGACCAGGTGATTTGCAAGCGGAGTAGAAACCATTTTTAAATGCCTGACTGCCGACGTAAATTTACGTGGGCTGGTCGGGAAGGGGTTAAAGGCCATCTGTCAGCAGATTCATACCTATGTGCACTTGGCAGCTGAAGGCATCTGTGTTGGTCCCATGTCCTGTTGCTGAGAAAAATGAAGTTTTAATGTATGCAAATGAGTCTCTAGGATCAATGGGATCATTGCTGTTACTCCTAGATGCTCAGCTCTCTCTGTAATTGCAGCACTTCTGCACTTTGACAGGGCCAGGCAGGTGTGATCACGTTTACATTGCCTGCCCCTGTCAAAGTGCAGAGGGTGCATCACCGTGGCGAGCATAGTGGGCACAGTATTGGGTATGCCAGGAGGGGGTGTTCAGAAGATGGGTAGGAAACTTCGATGTCTGGGTGTCAAACTCTGCAAAGACAAAAGATGATGAAAAAAATTATCATGGTTGTCTGGTCCAAATGGAGAAGATGAGGAAAGAGAACATATACATTAGAGGAGACATCACCGGATATAATAGATATGGCTGTTGTCGCACCATTTCTATAAAAAAAAAAATTTATGGCGTGCCGTTCACCTGGCCTGGTAGATCAAGCAAAATTTTTATAGAGCCATTCGTTATGGATATGCTGTATTGTACTACATTGGAAATGTCCGTTTTACACGCCTGGGGCTGTGCCGCCTAGACTTCTGTAGTTGGTAGGTTCTGAGGCCTTTATAAGGCTTTAGGCTGCATTAGCAGCCACTGGTACTTGTGGATCGGTGCATCAAGGGGAGCCAATGGGTTGAGAGACAGAGCCCCCTCTTTCTGTAAATTCAGATGCTGCAGTCAGGGTTTAATTCACCGTCCATGAACGCCAAAGGTCAGAAAGGTGTTAGACACCAAGGGGTTAAAATTCCCACCAAAAATTTAAAAACACGGACAGAATTGCAATTTTTGGCTACCTCAACCCCCAAAAAATGAAAAAGTGAGCAAAAAGTCATATGAACCCCAGATTATTATCAATAAATACTACAGCCCATCCCACAAAAAACAAGCGCTCACACCTATGTTGGTGGAAAATAAAAATGTTATGGCTGTTAGTATATCTTGATACAAAATATAACAGATTTTTAATAAAAAGCTATAAGTTTACTATCAGTTTGGCATTTTGCTATTCCCCAGAATAGTAACAATAAAAACTACAGCTTGTCCTGCAAAAAACAAGCCCTCACACAGCTCAGTCTTCCATTATTTGGCTAGGCCAGTTTCCATGACTTTGTAATGTACATATTTATATGAACCTAAAATTCACAGCTAATTTTGCAAGGGAGACTATTTCCTGGATCTACTACTCAATGGCCACAATAATAGGGTACAGCTTGAACCATTCAATTCTTTTGGCATGTTAAAAGTTCACTACTTCATAAAACCGCTTTTTAGCCCTGGATTATTCTAGCGATATTTAAAATACTGCATATCATAGGGCACAACGCCGGGATAGGAAAGATCTAATTAAGGATAATTGGACTGGCATGTTACGTTCTAGGAATAACAAACAAGAACACTGCATTGTTTTTGTTACAGGTTATAGCAAGCAATAATTTGGATTATGCAAAGATATATTCCTTTATTATACCAGGATGAAAGCTTAAGAACTACAGTGTATATTATCTGAAAGGGTGCAATTTGCTGATGGAAGGGCCCCCACTTTGGGTTCTTTTATGTCCCCTAGTCTTTTTTTTTTGGATGTGTCCAACCTGCAAAAAAATAAAACGTGGCTCTCTTTTATGGGTAGCTATAAAAGTGTCACAAAAAATGCAAAACTTGTGCTTTAATGGAAGTGGAAAACAGTTTTTCATCCTTTTTCACTTGAAATCATTCCATTAAGAGCTACATTAATTTCAATATTGCTAATGTGGTGTATCTTGCATTTTGTTCTAGTTGTTATAAACAGTATGACTGATGCACTACAACACCCCTAAACGTCAGAGCCGTGATCCGTATATTATCCTCCCACACTCTTGTGCAGCCTTAATTTAGAACTGGACTGACCAACTTGGGGCCCGCTTGGACCCGTTTCTGGCTGCTATAGCAGTGAGCCCTTACAAGCTGAAACATGGGTGTCTCTGGCCGTCTCCTGTGGCCTACTGGCTATCATAAGCTGTATCACACCTAACAGGTGGAGGCCATTTGCCGATAAATCATCCACTATATACCCTCCTCCTTAAGGTCCATAGGGAGGTGTGGTCCCCGAGCTGTCTGGACACTGTGCTGCTATCAGGCTTGCGGCCCTTGTGGTCCACATGTGCATAGACAGCATTACCAGTGTCCGAGCTACTGCGCTCTTTCCACCATCTTCTGTCGGGACCCTACAAGCACCATATTTTCTGAGTGGAGCAGCTGTATACAGGGTAAGGTTACCCCTTTTTCTCTGGGGATCCCTATCACAGTAGACACCTGAGGCCTGTCTATTTTACTGGAAGTAGATACTGTCACAACAGCCTGCCTAAGGTCAGTACTGCTGGCACCATACTGTGACATTCTCTCCTCCCAACACCCAAAAATACACTAAGCTAACTATCCCCCTGAAGAATAAGGAGAGGAGTCCTTTAGCTACCGACCTTTTTGTTTCAGTTGGCCTTATGTTTTTCTTGCCCATGTTCTTTTATACACTGCCATCCTGCTTATCCTGAGTTGGAGCTCCATCTACAGGTTGTCTCTGGTAATTACAAGTACACTGCTCTCCTTCCCTACTGTAAACTACTGACATGTAGTGCTCTTCTGTTGTATTTCAGCTAAGTGGTCGACTTTGAACAGGGGCAGACATAGAAATCACTGGGCCCCATGGCAAGAATCAGAATTGGGCCCCCTTGTGAGTGACCCATAGCACCCCGTGGGTACATGCACATCCGCTGCAGAAGTCTCTGTTGCAGATTCTGGCAAAAACAAAGGGCAAAATAATGCTGCATGCGGGATCTTGAATAACCCCATTAATGTGATTAAGATCCGTCAGTGTTTGGCATATGCTGGATCTGGCGATTCTGCTGGTATGATGGAACAGAATACCAAAATCTAATCGCAAGTGATTACCTAGCCTTACCCCATGAACTGTGCCCGCTGCTACTACTTTTTATATAGTGCGTCATCCTTCCCCTGTGGACTGTGCCTGCTCCTGCTTCACCTCCTCCCAAATGCTGACTTATTGTTTGTGCTGCTGGCAGAGCGTGGTCAGGCTGGAGTCTGGACTGGTGACGCTGCTGGATCAGGTCCGGACTGGTCAGTCAGGTCACAGTCCGACGCGTGCTGTCAGACGAAAAGGATAGGGGCATTTTACAAAGTGCAGACACAGAAAACTAAAGGATTTAATCCATTCACAGATGATGTTTCTCTGACTACTGCAGAACCTCCTAATACACACCTCAGCTGCTGCAGAACCTCCTAATACACATCTCAGCTGCTGCAGAACATCATAATGATGCTAGAGAACATATAAGTCTATAATCACATCTGTGTTGGGGCCTCATTCGCAGATCAGGTAATAAATTCTGGACACAATTTTATATTCTGGCAGATGGAAATCCGTCAGATCTCATTATAGTCGGCGGATCCATCAGGTGTTGTCCTAGATGAAGTTCCAGATCCGGAACTGCAGTGATTGTCGTTTGCTGTGCTCCTATGACAGCAGAACAGCAAACGTCACCAGCACAGGTGTGAACAAAACCTGATACACACCTCAGAATCTGGAGAACATTTATAATAGCGAAAAGGGAACTTCAAGTATCATCACCAGATTGAGGTTATTGGAAATTAGTGGGCAACAAAGGGAGAGGTAAAATTGGAGATAACTACAACTCCCAGCATGAGCAGGCTGTTATTATTTGATACAAGTGGATATTACACAGAGAGAGTATAAGGCCGTTTTCACATCACTGTTTAGTTTTCTCCACTTCTGATCCATCAGAAGAACAGGAAAAAAAAAACAGATCCTCTATTTCAAGCATCAGTTCTGCACATTTGGCATCTGTTTGAGTCTGAAATCCGTTATTTTAGACGGAAAAAAGTCCTGTATGCAAAACGGAAACCTAAATGGTGATGTGAACCCAGCCTAAGAGAGAACTACAACTCCCAGCATGTCCACATTATTATAGGGCATGATCCAGCTTTACTAAGTAAGAGCTTTAAAAGAAAATAACTATAACCCCCCAGTATGGCCAGACTTATTATGGTGCATCAGTATACATTACAGAGAGGGGGTATAAGAGGAGAGAACTACAACTCCCAGCATTACCAGACTGTACTAGGGCATAAGTTGAAATTACATGGAGCGGGATATAATAGGACAGAGCTACAACTCCCAGCTTTTCTAGGATGTTATATGGGCCATCCCTGTAAACCACTAACCTCTCCTCCAGGCAAAACACAGAAGCTCCGTCCCCTCACAGCGACATCCCACAGGTCTGTCACCAGGTCTCTGCACTGGTCACATGGTTGATAACATCACCAAAGGTCCTTCAGACATCTTGGCTTCCGGCACTGGTCACATGGTTGATGACATCACCAAAGGCCCTTCTCCACTTCTTACATTCTCTTTTAACAGGTAGTAGCTATATAAGTGTAATTAGTGGGCGGGGCCTATCCTCCACTGCTGGACCCCTTCCTCCAGGGGCCCCATAGCAGCTGCGTGGTCTGCCTCTATTGGAGGTACGCCACTGACTTGGAATATTGTGCCTATAAAAGCCACCCATCATTTCTTTAAAATTAAATCTAACTTGCTAACATGCTTAGCCCCGTCTGTGGAATTGGGCTCTTTATGTCTACCAGTCTGGCTTTATTCCATTGCTGTTTCTATTTAGCAAATCGGAAAGTCACAGAAGAAGAAACTTAAAGAGAAATTTCCTTACTGGCTAACTCTACCTGAGCTTTTTTTTTTGTACACCAACTGCCTGAAATGAAATGACCAGACTCTCCCAGTGGGAGTACGAGTTCACTGATACCCTCTGAGCCTGACCTAGCTATAGGATCACAAGCACCAGCATTTGACCCTACTGAACAATACGCTAATATTAAAACACTTTTCACTACAGAATTATCCAAGGCCGTTGCAAACTTTACCAAACAAATGCAGGAATTAGGCACCTAAGTTTCTAACCTGCAGGATAAAATGGATGAAGTGGCAGATGCCATGGAAGAAGATAAGTCTCATTTGGACGACTTGAGACACTTGACTATAAACTGGAGGAAACTGAAAAGAATGCCGTGGCATTAACCAAGCAGGAAATGCTCAAACCCACATGCAGTTGTGCATATATATAGGGGAGCAAATCCTGCACTTGTGGCCCGTTGCTAATGACGATCCCCAGCAAAAATGCATACAGTGGAGGATGCCCGCAGCGAACCACAAGTACCACAATAGACATCCTACACAAGATAGCAATTATGTGGATGTAGTAATCAATATAGCAATATAACAAAATAGCAAAGACAGGTGCACTCTGCGGTCTTACTAAACCCTCAAACTGATGTTAAAATTGAGAGATTAGCCAACATATCCTATGGTGTAGGACATGTCTGAGGCCGAGCACCGCGCCAAGGTTTCTCAAGTAGCTCGGGAACCTAACACTCACCTACCTGCGCCGTATGGGCACTACCAGGAGCCAGTGGGCAAATTACAGGAGCATGAGGCCGCTCTCGCTCTTTTGCCCCAGGCTGACCCTAATATGTTCATAATGGATCATGAGCAGTGAGCCCAAATCCGCTATCGCTGAAGCTTCTCTTTCCATGTTGCGGGTAGGTTTGAAAGCCTTGATTACATGATTAAGGATCTTAAGGAAGGCTACAAAATTTTGCAACGGGAAGAAGTCTTATTTTGAACCACCAGTCACCAGTTGAACTTTCCTAAGAGGCGTAAAGCTTTTTTTACAGTATGACCACCTCCGTCTAAATCTAGAGGTGTAGCTATTTTTAAGAAATAACTGCCTTTTTTAGGATTGATTCCACCATGGTTGAGCCTCAAGGTCGATATCTCATCTTAATAGGCTCCCTATACACCTCACTATCTCTTGTTAACTCCTAGGCTCCTATTTTTTTTTACACCTTGGGAAAACTACTTGAACAACACCAACTCATGACACTTGTTTGGTGTGGCAACTTTAACATGTCCTTTAACGCTAAGCTTGATAGGTAATCTCCCCTAGCTGATAAGATGCCTTCTAGAGGGAAACATGATGTCCAACATACCACGCACACATTAGGGATTGCTGACTGCTGGAGGGAGTTTAATGGTCTGGAACGTGGTTAAACATACATCTCTCCAGCAAATCATTAGTATGCTCGAATTGATTTGGTTTTAGCTTCAACGGGACTTCTTTCTTCCTTATTATTTGCTAGACATGTACCATGTGCTTGGTCTGACTATGATATTGCTTTGACAGAATTTAACCTCGACGCACCAGCAAGCCAACTTTACTTGAAGGTTAAATTAATCCCTCCTTAGTAACACATACTGTATTTCCTCTAAAAAAAAATTCCCTCAGCACATACGTCCATTATAAGAGGTTCATTATAGTTGAGGCCTCTAGGCAAAAAAAAAAAAAAAAGAACTTAACAAAGTTCACACAGATTTAGAATATAAACTATTCCAACTGGAACTAGCTACTCAATGACAACCTTCACCGTATCTCATTAAAACTATTCAACATGTTAAATTACAGCTGGATGCTACCCTCTTATACCGTACTGAAAAGGCACTTAGATGGACCCAGGCAATATTTTACAATTTGGCTAACAAAAGGATAAAATGTTGCAGCGCAGCTCCGTGCACATCAGCTAATTAATACAGTCTATCAAATTTGTGATGCGAAAAGACTGGGGACCTCCTAATCCTGTAAAGATATTTCACCAATATCATGCGTTTCACCAAAAGCTGTATTCAGCCCCTATGGATGCTTCTGTTTCTGAGCTGTCTTTTATTTTTGCTAATTTACCAATTCCAAAACTGTCGCCTTCGGATGCTGACGCTCTTAATCTTCCCATCAATGATGAGGAACTAGACTCAGCGATTAGTGTCAATGACAAATGGCAAATCTCTGGGACCAGACGGGATCTCTGCGCTTTGTTTAAAAAACAAATTCCAGATATTCTCCTGCCACATTTGAAGAGTTTTTGTGATTATATGTTGCAGGGTTGTCCACTGCCTCTGGATATCTTAACTGCATTAATTACAATAATCCTATTCACTCTTGGCAAATTATCGCCCGATATCCCTCCTTAAAGGGAACCTGTCATGTGGATATTTGATTATAATCTAACTAATTATATACACTGCTCAAAAAAATAAAGGGAACACTTAAACAACACAATGTAACTCCAAGTCAATCACACTTCTGTGAAATCAAACTGTCCACTTAGGAAGCAACACTGAGTGACAATCACTTTTACATGCTGTTGTGCAAACGGGATAGACAACAGGTGGAAATTATAGGCAATTAGCAAGACACCCCCAATAAAGGAGTGGTTCTGCAGGTGGTAACCACAGACCACTTCTCAATTCCTATGCTTCTTGGCTGATGTTTTGGTCACTTTTGAATGCTGGCGGTGCTTTCACTCTAGTGGTAGCATGATACGGAGTCTACAACCCACACAAGTGGCTCAGGTAGTGCAGCTTATCCAGGATGGCACATCAATGCGAGCTGTGGCAAGAAGGTTTGCTGTGTCTGTCAGCGTAGTGTCCAGAGCATGGAGGCGCTACCAGGAGACAGACCAGTACATCAGGAGACGTGGAGGAGGCCGTAGGAGGGCAACAACCCAGCAGCAGGACCGCTACCTCCGCCTTTGTGCAAGGAGGAACAGGAGGAGCACTGCCAGAACCCTGCAAAATGACCTCCAGCAGGCCACAAATGTGCATGTGTCTGCTCAAACGGTCAGAAACAGACTCCATGAGGGCCCGTTGTCCACAGGTGGGGGTTGTGCTTACAGCCCAACACCGTGCAGGACGTTTGGCATTTGCCAGAGAACACCAAGATTGGCAAATTCACCACTGGCGCCCTGTGCTCTTCACAGATGAAAGCAGGTTCACACTGAGCACATGTGACAGATGTGACAGAGTCTGGAGACGCCGTAGAGAACGTTCTGCTGCCTGAAACATCTTCCAGCATGACCGGTTTGGCATTGGGTCAGTAATGATGTGGGGTGGCATTTCTTTGAAGGGCCGCACAGCCCTCCATGTGCTCGCCAGAGGTAGTCTGACTGCCATTAGGTACCGAGAGGAGATCCTCAGACCCCTTGTGAGACCATATGCTGGTGCGGTTGGCCCTGGGTTCCTCCTAATGCAAGACAATTCTAGACCTCATGTGGCTGGAGTGTGTCAGCAGTTCCTGCAAGACGAAGGCATTGATGCTATGAACTGGCCCGCCCGTTCCCCAGACCTGAATCCAATTGAACACATCTGGGACATCATGTCTCGCTCTATCCACCAGCGTCACGTTGCACCACAGACTGTCCAGGAGTTGGCAGATGCTTTAGTCCAGGTCTGGGAGGAGATCCCTCAGGAGACCGTCCGCCACCTCATCAGGAGCATGCACAGGCGTTGTAGGGAGGTCATACAGGCACGTGGAGGCCACACACACTACTGAGCCTCATTTTGACTTGTTTTAAGGACATTACATCAAAGTTGGATCAGCCTGTAGTGTGCTTTTCCACTTTAATTTTAAGTGTGACTCCAAATCCAGACCTCCATGGGTTAAAAAATTTGATTTCCAATTTTTAATTTTTGTGTGATTTTGTTGTCAGCACATTCAACCATGTAAAGAACAAAGTATTTCAGAAAAATATATAATTAATTCAGATCTAGGATGTGTTATTTTTGTGTTCCCTTTATTTTTTTGAGCAGTGTACAATCATTAACTACTAAAAAGTGCCTTAGATGTATTCACTTACTGGTGTGACAGATGGTTACCTCATATACACACAAAGATGCCGCATGCTAATAAGCTGATTTGAGTCCAGCGTGATGTCATTGAGTCCAGCGTTTATTTATTTTTATTTATATTTATTTATTTTATATCCAGAACATAAAAATTTAACATACATGATATTACACAAGGACAACAAATATCCACAAATTCGCTAAGTTTTTCTATCATGAATGCAAAATTGGTATCCAAAAAAGAAAAAGAACCTATTTAATCCCAGTCGCCCCTCCCGCCCTCGTTGTTGTTGTCTCGGAACATATCCACGGCGAGCAAGACCTTATGGCCATGTCGACCAAGTTCAATCCCATCTAATTTTCTGGCTCTTATTATAAATAGCATGTTTCTCATACTTCTTTACTTTATCAACAAGTTGATGCCATTCAGATATCGACAGAGGGTTATTTGAGCCCCAGTTCCTAGCAATTACTACCCTAGCCAGCATAAGTGACTTCATCCAGAGCAAATTTTCCCGTCCCTGCTCATCAAATAAAGAAGCACCATAAAACAGCCGTAATTATATCTGCATCATGATTATATGAGGAGTATCTCCGGAGCTCAGAGAAGACATTGGTCCAGAAATCCTGAATCACAGGACATAACCAGACAAGATGTATAAAGTCCGCACGTTGGGCCTGGCACCTACGACATCTATCTGAGGCATCCTTATAGAACCGGGAAAGAGAGAAGGGCGTGTAGTATAAGCGGTGTAGAATCCTGAACTGAATTAACCTGTGATTCCCAGATATAGAGATTTTCCGAATATTCCTATAGACTAATTCCCATTTTACTGTTTTATTATTTCCAATATCTTGGCCCCATTTCGATTCACTTCTAAACTTATTCATTTTACCCATTTCCACTCTCAATTTACTATAAATTAGTGAAATAGACATACTATTCTGGTATGAATTGAAACACCAGTCCATAAAATCATGTGGTTTAATCGTAAACACCTCTTTATCTTTAGTGCACATAAAAGCGTGTTTAACCTGAAAATATTTATACTTATCTAATATTTTAATATCTCTGTGCCCAAATATATCCGCTAAAGTCCTAATATCACCATTATGTATAATTCGCTCAACCCTAATTATTCCCTTCCTTTCCCAAAATTCAATATCATCCATCTTATTAAATTCTTTAAAGTGCACATTATACCATAAGGGGGTAAATTAAAAAATATGGGTGATTCCCAAAATAACTTTAAGTGAGTTCCAGACAAGTTGCATAGAGTGCGATATGGTACATTCCCCCCCCCCCCCCTCTCCCATATAACCAGTTTCTAAGATGCTGAATATATCACGCTGGGGTCCTCTATAATTTCTGATGAGTTTGGAGAATATATTAAAAGGGGCAGAGAGATACCACTGTATTTGAGAGGCTAGATAATAGCCCCGCAAGCAAGGGAGGGATAAACCACATTTCTCCTCTGCCAGCCATAGATAATTCTGTTTAATACGTACTCTTTTCCTGCCCCTGATTAGTTCATTAAACAATCTCTCCAGAGCTTTAAAATGTGCATCTTCGATCCATATCGGGCAAGGGATCAGTTGGTATAATATCTGTGGGAGAAGCACCATTTTAATTAACGTGATCCTATCTGCCTGTCCCAACGTCAACTTTTGCCAAACATGTACTTTGTTTTTTACTTTATCAGTGGAATAATATTCAATTTGGTGTAATCTTTCACCAAGGGGCTAATCCATACCCCCAGATATTCCAGTGAATCTGTTAACGTTAGACATCTGACATACCCAACTTTAACTGGAGGAATTTTATTTAGCGGAAGCAAGGCTGATTTCTGCCAGTTCACTTCATATCCAGAAAAAAGGCCAAATTCGTTTATTATCTTCATCACATAGGGCAGGGCTAAGTATCCATCCCTTAAGTATATGAGGACATCGTCCGCATACAAGCTTATTTTATCCTGCAGATCCTGGCCTCCAAAACCAAGGATATGCGTATCCTGTCTAATTAGACATGCCAGAGGCTCTAGAAAAATAGCAAATAAGAGAGGGGATAAAGGACAGCCTTATCTAGTAACTCAAAGGGGTCCGACAAAGAGCCATTAACATTTATCCTTGCCCTAGGCGATTCATACAACAACTTAACCCACTGGACAAAATTAGGGACAAAATTCATCCTATGCATGATTTCCCACAGAAAACTCCACTCCACCCTGTCAAACGCCTTAGCGGCATCTAAAGACAGGTTGGAGCGGTCCTCTCCCTATCCCAGGTGGATGTTCATTAATGTTCTTCGAATATTAAGAATAAAAGAAAAAAGGGCAATTATGGACACTTTTAGGAAGGATGATGAATATTTAAGACTCCAAAACGATTTATTTATGAAAGTGGATAAAATTGAGCAAGAAATCATTGAGAAAAAAAACTAAAAAATTTGCAATAACATCAAGAAAACAGAGTAATGCTCATAAAACCTCCACTATAAAAACTGGTACTAATGCTATAGGAGAGAAAGATGCACAAATTACAGTTACAAATGGCTCTAAAAATTATTTGAAAATCATTCAAATAATTATTCTAGTTTCTTAAATAATAAAAACAAACCAGACATAGGTGTAATACCAAATGGAGCCCATAATACAT
This sequence comes from Bufo bufo, assembly GCF_905171765.1. Taxonomy (NCBI): domain Eukaryota; kingdom Metazoa; phylum Chordata; class Amphibia; order Anura; family Bufonidae; genus Bufo; species Bufo bufo. The sequence goes on from NC_053393.1 coordinate 314,146,733, forward strand.
CGTCTTTTTTAGTAAAAAGTCCGAGACCGAAAAAGCAAGAATACCAAAAATACAAACCCAAACAAAACTACCAACATTTGAAACAGCAGCAGAAAGGGGCTTATTTACAATCACAACACCACAAGAACACTATAGAGAAGCAGACACCTCAGCCAAAGATTCCTTGGTCATTTTCCCTATCCAAGGAATTGTACCCACCACTAGAATCACTCAAAGAACCAACATTAGTAACACACAAAATAGACCCATTATTGAATATGCGGCCAAAAATATTCACAGCACAAGCACAGATACACAATCCTTTCACACAATTGAACACAACTACACGCAAAAGAGAACACGAAGAAGTAGAACTAAACGAGGGTCCACAGCAAAAGATAGTGAAATCACAGGAGACAATGTAATCAACCTGAGCACAAGGGAACTAACCCCTTCACAAAAATCATTACTGTCAAAAGGGTTAAAATTTGCCCCTAGTGCTAAACTCAACAAATTCGACTCATACATTGGAATTGAAAAATATATCAAAAAAATTATGCTGTAAAAAATATTTCATGAAAAACAATATATACCAATCTGAAATAGTGACAACTAAATATCAACATGTTGATGTAAGACTTAAGTCTAGGATGTATCCCAAACAAGAATTAAGTAAGGAACTGGTTACATTCAGAGGAGCTGTTGAGGCAGACATTAGAAAATTGAATCCAAAACAAAAGGGAAATATAAACCTTTCCCAACAAGAAATCCAGGCAATCAAGCAATTGCAGGAAGATTTAGAGATCACAATACGCCCAGCCGATAAGGGAGGGGCGATTGTGATCTTGGACACTGTAAAATACAATAAAGAGTGTCTGAGGCAGTTGTCCGATATTACAACTGATCCCTTAATGTTATATTGCAAGCAATTAACTTTGTTGTGTAATAGAGCTAAAGAAACAGGAATTTTAAACGATACTGAATGTAATTTTATCTTGGGTACACAAAAGAGATTACCCATTTTCTACTGTATCCCCAAGATACATAAGGATTCGGTCAACCCTCCTGGAAGGCCTATTGTCTCTGGCATAGGATCTTTAACATCAAACCTATCTCTGTATTTAGATAGGTTTTTACAACCCTATGTCAGAGACACTACTTCGTATCTTGGGGATACCTCTACAGTAGTGACACTGTTGGAAAATATGTACTGTCACCCAGATTGGATGCTTGCGACATTGGACGTGAGTTCTTTGTATACAAGCATCAATCACAATCAGGGTATACAGGCAGTGTCTAAAATCCTGTCTCAAAAGGGGAACCTTGCAATTGAACAACTTCAATTTATACTGGATGGGATCAATTTTGTGCTAAATCACAATTACTTTCAATTTGGGTCCAATTATTATCTACAGACCACAGGCACCGCCATGGGTACCAGGTTCGCTCCGAGCTATGCCAATTTATTTATGGCAGCTTGGGAACAAGATATCATCACCCCAAAACTCGGAGCGGACCTGGTCCTATGGCGGCGCTATATAGATGACATTCTGTTAGTCTGGAAGGGATCCTATTTATCACTCTTGGAGTTCATAGATAATATCAACACCAACAAGTTGAATTTGAAATTTACAGCCAACATTGATCCATATACAGTGGATTTTTTGGATTTGCATATCGAAAAGAAAAAGGAAACTTTTGCCCGTAGCACATACCAAAAAGATGTGGCTAAAAATAGTTTAATTCTGAACACAAGCTGTCATCTTCCGAGGTGGCTCTTGAATGTCCCTTTTAGCCAATTTAGGCGCTTAAGAAGAAATTGTACGGCAAAGGAGCAATTTGAGGCAGAGGCACTGAACATGAAAGCACAGTTTCTAGTAAAAGAATATCCCAATAAGTTACTGGAGAATTCAATCCAAAGGGTAAAACAACTGGATAGAGCCCTATTTTTTAAACCCAAAGAGGTATCTACCACCACACAAGAACAAGACATTACAGCTAAAATAATTCTACCATATAATAAAGACTATAAGATGGTGAGCAGTATTGTCCATAACCATTGGCACCTATTGAAAAATAAGGTTTTGGGCCCCATACTCCCGGCACATCCGCCAATAGTTTACACTCGGGCCCCTAATTTGGGACTTCAAGTGGCTCCGACTATAAGAAAACATCAGACAAAATCATTGATAACCCCATGGGCTAATTTAAAAGGTTTCTACAGGTGTGGTTGCTGTCAGAATTGTAGACAGACACACTTTGATAGAAACACAAAACAAATAATGTCAACGTCCAATAACTTTAAATGGGAAATCAAGGAAATATTGTCATGTAATAGTAAGGCAGTAATTTACATTATTCAGTGCCCATGCCCAAAACAGTACATTGGCCGTACAAAAAGGGTATTCAAGACCAGAATATCTGAACATATTAATAATATTAAAAAACAATCTGAAACGCATCCTTTATCCAAACATTTTAAATTATACCATGCAGGTGATCCAAGTAATATGAGCTACATAGCTATCCAATCGGTCAAACAAGACTGGAGAGGAGGAGATTTTGTGGCCAAAATGTCTAGACAAGAGTCCAAGAAAATATTTGAGTTTGGGTCCCTGATGCCTCAGGGTCTCAACTCGGAGATTGAAATTTTTGGGTTTCTCTAGGAGAGATGGGTTGGTTTACACGGGGAGTCAATGCCGGGCTGTTTTGCAGCGCATTGACCCCTCCTGCATCCCTTCCCTTCTCCCCCCAATGCTACATTCCAGACATCCCAGCATGTGATATGAAGTAAAAAAAAAAAAATGTATTGAATTTTTTAATTTTTTTAATTTTTTTTTATTTTATTCCATTTTATTATATACCTTTATTATTCTATACTGTCCATATTTTGATTATTTCTAAACATATGCTGTAATGTACTGGCTAATGATCATTTATGTAATATGTGGTGAAGACTGTGACTGTGTGATCAGCTCAGTCTGCAGTCCGACCCACATTTTCTATCAAAGTGTTTCAATAATATAACCCAGCCAATTCAGTATATGCTATAATTTATTTCTATCTTTATTTCTATTTTGTATATATTTTTAGTACGTATTTTGTACAAGCATATATATAATGTGATATCAAGATATATGCTGCTCCAAATTTGTGGGTAATGACTGTTTATATCGTGGTGGTGTGGAGTGAGGCTGTGTAATCAGACCAGTCCACAATCCGACCCATATTTTATATTAACCCCAAAAAGGGTATTTAAAGTCATGTCTTGTGTCTGCATTCAGCATTCTATGATTATCTACTGAGGAAGGAACTTGTTTCCGAAACGCGTCTAGTGTGAATAGAGACCAAGCTATTGGTGCAGTTTTTTTGTACAAAACAAGCAAGAAGAGGACTTTCTTCAATTTTCAACTTTTTCAACTTTTACAAGTATTTGAAGACGTCCAACACCGCTTAAAAGCCCTGCATTTACCAACTACTTATAAAGTGGACTAAACCTGTGTTGTTACATTCAACATAGCCGCAAATTCAAGGTAAAACCCTGCTGTATCCACTGCCGCTGGCCTGACAGGTTCAGGCAATCACCCGCTCAGCTCAGCTTAACCAGCTTCCGTTGGTTTGACGGCTTGAGGCGCCTACGTCACTAACCAGCGATCAACTACCTGGCTGGACAAGTGGGACGCTGAGCGAGCGTGTCTGAGTAAAAGTAGGTGGAGAATTGCCGAATAAGTGCGGTTACGATCTGTTACAGGACACTCGAATACAGAGTTTTTCCTTGTGGGAATCACAGCAAGGACATTCTTGAACTTTTTGTTCCAACTACCCGGCAAGTCGCCATTTATGACTTGGACATTCAAGCGGTTTAATTGAATATCTATTGCAGCCTCACTCTAGCCATTTGGTCATATTTTTAGGAGTACTCCAGTTATATAGGTTTGTGCGTGAGCTCCGCACTTATATACCTATTTTTCACACATGTATTCATGTATGTATGCTGATATGATGACACAAAGTCAGTTTGCTTTTTGATTTAGTGCATTAATAAAAATTTTGTGCAAAAATACTGTGAGCCAGCCTATATTACTATTGATTTCTTCGAATATTAGTCTGGGCTGAGCGCCTTGGTATGAAACCCCATTGATCAGTATGAATTATCTTAGCTATTACCCTCTTGAGTCTATTCGCAAGTGCCTTGGCACCGATTTTATAGTCAGTATTAAGTAAGGAGATGGGTCTATATGACCCCATCTCCAGTTCGTTCTTTCCTTTTTTAAGAACCACAGTGATAATGGCTTCCGACATTGATGCGGGTAGACGGCCCTCATTCCAAGACACATTTAGTAACTGCAGCAAGTGAGGTAACAACACATCACTATACCGCTGATATAATTCAAAAGGAAGGGGAGGAATTACCTCTAGTTGCTCTCAATGCTTCTTCCAACTCCAAGAGTTGGAGAGGAGTCTCCAGCACCGATCGATCCTCCTGGGAGAGGGAGGGGAGATTAATCCTGTCCAGGAATATTTTGTGGTCAATATGTCGCCCCTTTAACTCCGATCTGTATAAAGTAGCAAAATAACTGGCAAATTCTTGCTCAATATCCGCCCTGTCTGTGCATATCTTTCCCTTGCGAGATCTAATACTTTTGATTACAGTGGTAGATTGCTGATTTTGGATCAGGGAGGGAGGCTGGCTAATAATCTCCCTGGCTTTCCTGCCTCACAGAACTGTTTTTGGCCTGAAAAAAAGATCTTTTGTTGACATTTATCTTTGAAGATGGTGGTTATATTCCTCCCTTGCTTTAAGTAAACACTGCTGTATATCTGCACTTTGGCTATTTTCCCTTGTAGAGCATATAGTCGCTGTTCCAGAGCAATCTCCTTTTCAGCATAGGAAGCTTTAGCTTTTTGGATTCTAGAGTAGAGGATACCTCGGGTAAAGGCTTTTAGAGCGTCCCAGACATAATGTTTGTGAGCAGTGCTAGCGTTAAAATTCCAAAATTCTTCCAACTCACTTCCTATTTCTCCCTGTTCCTGAAGTATATTGAGCCAGTGAGGATTAAGTCTAAAAGTGCGAGGTTTCCTAACACCCTCCCACTTTTTTATTACTAGGAGAATTGGGGAATGGTCTGAGATCGTATGTGTGGTTCATATTTCATACGGACAATCCTGTTAGTAAAGTTGGCCGTTGTAAAGGCCAGGTCTATCCTGGATAGAGCAGTACAGAAACGGCTGAAACAGGAATATACTCTTACATCACCATACAAATGTCGCCAAATATCTATTAGCGCCATTTCTTGGCATATGTTGGATAAAGAAGATATTCCTCCTGTTCCCGACCCGCTCCGGCATCCAGAAGAGATCCTGTCCAATCCACAGTCCATAACATCATTAAAATCTCCTAGCAGTATAATTGGGCATTCATCTCTCTGACTTACAAAGTCAAAGAGTTGAGAAATAACATGGAGAGAGAAAGGGGGAGGGATGTAAACAAACGCCAAAATGCAAGTTGTCTGGGACCATCTGCAATGGAGAAACACAAACCTGCCCTCTTTATTTATTCTTTGTCCGATAGGTTCGTACTGTATTTTGTTATGTATATACACACTGACCCCCCAAGAGAAAGAAGAAAAGCAGGAATGGTACTCAGCTTGTGCCCACCTTTTTTTTCATACACAAAACATTCTCGGGAGTCAGGTGCGTTTCGACTAAACCCACAATCGCAGGAAGATGTTTGCCAATTATATCAGAAACAATCACTCTTTTAGTTCTGTCCGCTAAACCGCGGACGTTCCATACAAAAAGTCTTTCTGTCATTAGCTTATAACTATCCTGCCTCTAGGTCAGTCCTTGGAGGGTAAACCTCCCAGGCCTGTACACCATAGATATGCCCCGAGACAGCGAATCCCCTCCTCCCATCCCTTCCCTTACCCCCCCTTCCTGGTCATCAGAGAGTGACATCCCTCCCCGATAGCCTCTTCCTATTTGCACTCCCCCCCCTCCCCATCCTCGCCGCTCGCGCCCACTCCATATTTAATTAGCAATGCCCTCTTGCTCCATCCACGACACTAATCCATCCAGTTTTTGGAAGAACAGAGTCTTCCCTTCATATATTAGTCTAAGAGTTGCTGGGTACATCATAGAGTATTTAATTTTTACAGATGCCAGCTGTTTTTTCACCTCACGAAATGCCCTGCGTTTCTCTTGGGTATTTTTAGAAAAATCCAGATAAATCTCAATCCTTCTATCATTAAACAACAGATCTTTAACGTCCCGCTTTTCCCACAGGATCTTATCCCTATCTTTTTGAGACAGCAATCTGACTAACATTGTCCTCGGGGGGGCACCCGGTGTTTTTTTTTTAAACTGAATCCTATGCGCCCTCTCCACGCAGAAGGAGGGCGAAAGGGACTCCATTCCTATATTATTTAATGGCCAACTCTGTACAAACTCTTCTGCTTCATCACCCTCGGCCCCCTCCGGGAATCCCACTAGCCTCAAATTAGATCTTCTGGACGTATCCTCCAGGGAGGCCAGTTTATCCTTCAGTGTTTTGTTCTCTGATTCCAAAACATTGGCTTTCCCCGAGGTCACGTCCAGATCCTTTTTCATTTCTTTAGTGAAACCCTGCAACTCCTTAACTTTATCCCGTATCTTGTTCATTTCATCTTTTATTAGGGAGATATCAGATTGTACAGAGGCCACCTTTTAAAGATAGCTCCCTCAGTGATTGATTAGATAAATGAACCGCTGCCAATATGTCAGCCAATTTATTATCAATCAATTCCATCCTACTTTCTCCTCCCAAGTTCCCATTAGTATCACTCCCCCCATCTGTTTTATCAGAGATAACTGGAGTTTCCTGGGATAGCTGTGATTTCTGAGCTTGTCTTGTCTTATACGGGGAAGAAAAAAAAAAACTGAAAAGAAAACCAGAACTTATAACAATCAAGAGTAACACCAGCAGTAACAATCCTAGTCGCAGTATTCCAACTCCTCCTCCTCTAAAAGAGGCCAGGCAGGATAGAGGGGAAGGCCCATGATATTCTAGGTACTAGGAGCAGAGTTAATTATTAGTAGAAAAAAAAAAAATGAAGTTGGTACAATTTGAGAGGTTAGTGCTATAGTGCCCGGATACCACGGTATCTAGTACCCAGTACAAATAACAGCAATCCTCACATTACAGTTCCTGTGGAGAATCATAAACATATAAACACATAAGTATTGTTAGAGTAGTAATTTACAAAGTGAGTAAACAGCCATAAGATGAAATTTAGAAAATTAGTACTCTAGTGTCCAGATAGAAGGGTATTAAGTCTCACTACTCCACGCATTGCAGTTCCAATAAAGGGGATCCAAGAATATGGGTTAATGCATTCAGAAGGGTTGCAGCGTAGCAGATTATTAGCGTGTTAATTGACAGGGTTAGTAGATAGTAGAGTTTGGAGCCTTGACACTCTGATACCCAAATATAAAGGTATTCCTCAAAATGCTACATGCGTTGGTAACGATGACTTTCTATACCCTTTCCAACTTGTAGGAGCCTCTATCCCAGCCGGAGCCATCGGCCCATTCATATGGATTTCCTACTTTATATGAAAGTGCAAGTAGACCCCTACTAGATTAATATAAATGCCCCTCACATAATTCCAACACAAACGTCCGGACATATAAGCTTATGAGCAATGTTCAGTTAGTAGTTAACAGGATTAGTAGATACCGGGAAAGGTGAGGATTACGGGGTTAATGCTCTAGTGTCCAAATCTTCAGTCGTACTCACGGTACTTCAAGTGCAAACAGGATTAATCCATATGACCTTTTCAGCTTGTGTGGATTTCCATCCAGGACCTAAACCAGCTCCAGTGGTTTTCAATAGGAGCCGCTGCATCTGGAGGTAGATGGTGGATCAGTTACATCAAGAGTTGAAAGCTACCTTTAATTAGCTGTATTTCCAGACAAGACTCCATATAGTCTTCTGATCAGTGATTATAAGGAAGGCTTCTAGCCAGCTCAGATCGACCCCCCACCAAGCAGGCCCCCAAATAGGCCCAGGCCACACCGCTGAAAGGGCACTCCAATATCTCCACACATATAAATAGGGAGAGTCCCCATAAAGCAGACTATATCATCTGCAGCCGCGTATGTCCAGCACAGTATACAGCACTAATAGGGCTAATTCAAATATCTGGCAGTGTCCTCACGCATCTGCCCATCCGGTGCCGCCACCCAGGTCTGAGTCGGGTCACCCAAACCAGCACACAGCCCAACGACTCTCCTCCAGCAGCACTCCGGAATCCACCCCCACAGACAGCGGGCAGCAAACAACCGTCCGCAGATAGCGAACCCGGACACACCCACAGGCAGCAAGGGACAGACCGCACTTGGAGCCAGGTAGCTACGAACTTTTTACTGCGGGTAGTCCAGGACATCCAGGACTCCGAGGTCCGCCTTCATTAGCCGGGGCAGTGGGGAGCAGGCAATAGATGGTAGGCGGCGGGCAGTCGGGCAAGCTGTCCGTGTAGGCGGCAGACAGTCGGGCACGCTCCCAAGCATTAGAAAACAAACCATGCTTCGGGCCGGAACACACAGCAGAAGCGAGGCGCGAGACAGGGGACATCATAAAACTGGTGACAGGTTCCCTTTAACATTCACCTCCATATTGGCTACCCACCAAAATCATTACCTCCTCTCTTTAATCCAGCCTGATCAGGTGGGATTTATCCCAGGAAGACAAGTCCCATACAATGCGAGGAAAACATGTAACATTATCCAGTGGGCCACTGCTTTTAGCTCTGGACAAAGAGAAGATTTTTGATAGCATATCTTGGGTCCTATCTCTATAGGGTTTCAACTTCCATGGGTGTCTCAGTTTTTTTTTTGCGTTCTATATAAACTCTCTACTCAAACCTTTCCAAAAGCTTTCCAGGAACTTTCCTACCCTATCTTGGCTAGGCAGAATCCATACTGTAAAGATGGTTACACTACCTCAAATCCTATATTATTTTAGGACCCTTCCAGTACTTGTTTCAAGATCTGCACTTAAAGGGAATGTGTAATCAGAAAATTATCACTTCTTGGCTTGTACAGATCACTTTACTGCAGTTAACTCATTCTAGTCCTGCCTGTAATTTTTATCACCTCTGTGTACAGATAAGACAAGATCCATCATTCACAATAGGTAATTGTCAAATCCTTATCTATTCTTTCCTTGTACAATTACCTCTGCACAGAGCATGCCCAGAAAACCTCCCCATATATGTCAATGAGGTCCCCTCCTGTCTATTGTGTCTATGGCCCATAGGGCTGTCATAAAGCAATTTTTTTTTATGCTTTGTAAATGTTGTTAAAAACAGCTCAGGCAAGATGGCTTCCCCCATAATTAGGAAGGGCTTTATCATATGTTCCATGTGTAAATTATGCAAAATTTGTGATTATGTCCCAATAGACTACATCATATGCACATGTGAAATTATAATTGATTAAAAAGGTTAAAATAACTACAATCGTGGGGCTCTCACCCTTCAATTAAGTCTCCATGTGGCTCAAGTCCGGTGTACCAAAGTTACTAGTGTGCCTGTGTCGGCGCTAATCTCGTGTTGGCGGAGCGGTGCGGTGTCTCCGTACAGGGCGGTGTCTCCGTACAGGGAATAATAGTTTGCCATATTCGAAGTTGAAACTGCGCATGTCCGAGCGGAGCTCAACTACCCACTGTTGGTAGTCATAGTGATGAAGTAAACAAAGCTGGATACATAAGGGATATGTTAGTAGCACATCCAGTCCTGATCAAAAGTTTAAGACCACTTGAAAAATGGCAAAAAATCATATTTAGCATGGCTGGATCTTAACAAGGTTCCAAGTAGAGCTTCAACATGCAACAAGAAGAAATGGGAGTGAGACAAAACATTGTTTGAGCATTAAATTTAATGAAAACAACAAATAAACTGAAACAGGCTTTTTTTCAGCCGATCAAAAGTTTAGGACCACACCTCCAAACCCCCCCCCCCCCCCCAAAACAGAAATCCAACTTCCAAACATGAACTCAGTAATAAGTAGCTCCGCCGTTATTGTTTATCACTTCAAAACTTCGTTTCCGCATGCTTGATGCAAGCGTTTCCATGAGGTGAGTGGGAACATTTCTCCAAGTGGTGAAGACAGCTGCACGAAGGCCATCTACTGTCTGGAACTGTTGTCCATTTTTGTAAACTTCCCTTGCCATCCATCCCCAAAGGTTCTCAATTGGATTTAGATCAGGGGAACATGCAGGATGGGCCAAAAGAGTGTTGTTGTTCTCCTGGAAGAAGTCCCTTGTCCTGCGGGCATTGTGTACTGTAGCGTTGTCCTGTTGAAAAACCCAGTCGTTACCACACAGATGAGGGCCCTCAGTCATGAGGAATGCTCTCTGCAACATCTGGACATAGCCAGCGGCCGTTTGACTTCCTGAAGCTCCATTGTTCCACTGAAGGAAAAAGCATCCCAGATCATTATGGCGCCCCCTCCACTGTGGCGCACAGAAAACATCTCAGGTGGGATCTGCTTGTCATGCCAGTAACTTTGGAAACCACCAGGACCATCAAAATAAAAAAAATTCTCATCAGAGAATAAAACTTTCTTCCACCTTTTGAATGTCCCATGTTTGGTGCTCTCTTGCAAATTCCAAACAAGCAGTTCTGTGGCGTTCAAGGAGACGAGGTCTTTGAAGACGTTTTTTGTTTTTGAAGCCCTTCAGTCTCAGATGCCGTCTGATGGTTATGGGGCTGCAGTCAGCACCAGTAAGGGCCTTAATTTGGGTCGAGGATCGTCCAGTGTCTTGACAGACAGCCAATTGGATCCTCCGGCTCAGTGCTGATGACATTTTTTTGGGTCTTCCACTTGACTTTTTTGTTCCATAACCCTCAGGATCATTCTAAAAAATTCTAAATGACTGTCTTACTGCATCCCACCTCAGCAGCAAAGGCGCTCTGTGAGAGACCCTGCTTATGCAGTTAAACAACCCGACCGCGTTCAAAAAGGGAGAGTTTTTTTGCCTTTGCCATCACAACGTGTGACTACCTGACAGAAAATTACAATGAATCCACATCTTTGCACAGATTTGGCCTTTTAATGGCATGTGGTCCTAAACTTTTGATCAGCTGAAAAACAGCCTATTTCAGTTTATTCGTTGTTTTCATTTAAATTGAATGCTCAAACAATGTTTTGTCTCGCTCCCATTTCTTCTTGTTGCATGTTGAAGATCTACTTGGAACCTTGTTAAGATCCAGCCATGCTAAATATGTGTCACCGCCTATGGTGTGCGCTGTGACACTGTTGCTACACTTGCGGTTGCCCGCGGCAATGTGTTGCTGTTAGAGCATGCAGTGGCAGTGTCTCGGCCTTCTGGGTGATTGCCGTGACATGGTTGCCACGCATGCTGTTGCCGGCGGCAACGTGTAGCTTTCTATGCTTGTGTGTGTACTTCCCCTTTAAGTGGTTTCCTTCCTTTGTCTGGTGTTGGAAGGGTTAACTCCCTTCCTAGTGTTTTGCTAACACTGGGTTTATGTGTGTGTGGGTGTGGCTGCTTGAGTTATTTAGCTTCTGCTGGATGCCTGAAGCTGAGGGGTACTCCAGCCATGGTGTGTGCTGGAGCTATCCTCCTGGTCTTCATATGCCATGTGTCCAGTGAGGGCCACCCTTGTGGTCATTGATGTTCTTATGGTGTCTCATGTTTTTTGCAGCTATGGGTGTCCTGGGTCCCTGTGTGGTTTGTGGTGTGTGCTGTGTCCTTTTAATGTTGGTGTGGACACCAGCACTTGTGCACGGGTTCCAGTCAGTGTGTCTGTGGCAGGTAAGTGTGTTACTGGTCTCGCTTACCTGCCATCTCTATAGCTGTATGTGTTCCCCTCTCCTTGCAGCCTGACCTCAGATAGAGACTTCTGTTCCTCCATGACTGGGATGAACAGGTTGTCTCTCCCCTGCTCCTAAGTGAGGGATTACCAGGGTGACTTAGGGTTTCTAGGAATCCTGAGTATGAGTCGTCCTACCATCGGGGTCCGCTCATACAGTGAGGAGTCAGGGAGAGGATTAGGGACGTGGTAGGAGGTGACCTGCTCCCTTATTACTCCTTTTGGCCAGGCTGATCCCCTTTACCCTCTGACACCACACGGTGGGGGGTTTCCCCCACTCCCTGTCGTGACAGTATGACCACAAGGGTGGCCCTCACTGGACAGATGGAATATAAAGTCCAGGAGCATAGCTCCAGCACACACCATGGCTGGAGTACCCCTCAGCTTCAGGCATCCAGCAGAAGCTAAATAGCCCAAGCAGCCACACCCACCCACACATAAACCCAGTGTTAACAAAACACTAGGAAGGGAGTTAACCCTTCCAACACCAGACAAGGGAAGGAAACCACTTAAAGGGGAAGTGCACACACAAGCAAAGAAAGCTACACGTTGCCGCCGGCAACAGCATGCGTGGCAACCATGTCACGGCAATCACCCAGAAGGCCGAGACACTGCCACTGCATGCTCTAACAGCAACAGGTTGCCGCGGGCAACCGCAAGTGTAGCAACAGTGTCACAGCGCACACCATAGGCCGTGACAATATGATTTTTTGCCATTTTTCAAGTGGTCTTAAACTTTTGATCAGGACTGTATAAGCACATGTCATCCACATTTATTACTTTCTCCAATGAGATCAGGGTGTTTTGGAGGGGGATCGGTTCCCCAGTGTGAGCCAGGGGCCGCACCGCCACCACTGTAGGGTTGAGGACAAGGGCACGATCAGTGTCCCCATTCCCAATCCATAACATCCCTAGACCCGATTAGAGGGAATCAAGAGAGGGATTAAATAAAAAAGTCCAGAACATAATCACAGGGGGGACAGAACCCCCGCTGTCAGCGGGGGAACTCTCCTCCCCAATACCAAAAGTGAGAGGTAAGCGGCACATAAGTGTCGCTCCCCTCCCTCCCCAGTTAGGGAAATGATAGACCTTATGTGGAGACCAATGATCTGCAATTGTCAGCACTGTATTGAGAATAATAAGCAAACATGATATTGATGTGAAAAAACCCGTATATAAGATTTTGCTAAACTGACAAAATAACCTTATTCAAAAAAAAAACACATGGAAGGCTTCATGTCGGGTGGCGTCGTCACGATGGCTTTGTTCAACATTCTCTTCATGATTTACTGGAATTCAAAAGAAGCAGGACTAAATTAGGAAACATTATATATAATATAATAAAGCAAGACCACTGGTCATTTTCCTACAACACAGTAGATGTGGGAGCACTATGTAAGGACACCTGAAGTCACACCACCCTAAAATCCTAATTTTTAGTAGTTAATGATTGTATATAATTAGTTAGATAATAATCAAATATCCACATGACAGGTTCTCTTTAAGCCTAGTTTTGACATCCCATGTAGTTTCACCAACATACAGATGACAAGGGCATTCAAGCAAGTACACTACATACGTTGAATCGCATGTCAGGTTATATCTAATCATAATATCTGTATCGGTATCTACCGTATTTTTCGCTTTATAAGACGCACTTTTTTCAAAACCCAGCAAAAGCACACCTTTTGGTTCAAATTTATTTTTTCTTATTTTCCTCGTCAAAAATCTAGGTGCGTCTTATAAAGCGAAAAATACGGTAGATTTCTGAAGGTAGAACCCTTAAACATTAGTGAACAGTTTATACAATTATGGCAGGGGAAACATCCTATTTTAGTTTAGCCAAGATCGAAATGTTCGTTTTGTAGTACCGATGTCTTCTCGAACCAATCGATCTTTAAGATTTTGGGTACAACGGTAAGACATAACAGGGGGCACATTGAATTCTGCTAGGTGTTTAAAATTGCTAACCAGGATAGGCTAGTGTTTTCTGAGAATATTGCCTATTTTGGTTCTCAGAGGTGTATAATGGGAAACAAAAGGAATACGATTGAACTTGGGTTCTAGGGCTTTATCACCTTTCAAAAGAGTTTCTCTAGACAAAAAAACTGACATGTTCTCACTATTTTTCTCGGGTAGCCCCTTCTAAGAAACTTATTCCCCATCTCGGTCAATTTCCCTTGTATATCTGCCTCATTCTTAACTATTTTTTTCACCCTAAGTAATTGACTAAAGGGTAAAGACCTCAGCATAGCAACAATTAGGCAATTCTGGCTCAGTACCTGTCCAAAGTAGGAAGACATCACCAATATGACGCCACCACCTCAGAACATGTCTATAGTGGTGGCTTACCTAGATGTCTTTCCTCCATGTGCGCCTTAAAAAAAATTGCACAATTTGGCGCCACTTTGGACCCCATTGCTGTCCCACGTAGCTGAATGAATGTAAAAATCATCTTGGAATAGGAAGAAATTACAGGTAAGTATAATCTCTAACAGTGAAATCAAAAACTCCTTACATACAGATGTATAAGATGTATTATCCAGCCAATCCTTAATTGCTTCAATACCTTTGATATGGGAAATGGTGTCCCGTATATAAGATTTTGCTAAACTGACAAAAGGAGATAAAATCTTATCCAAAAATATTGCTATTTGTGAGCTTGTGGCAGGGGCTGAGGTGTACATTGGCGTGGAGTCGGGAGGGATGCCTATCACCCTCCATGATCCATCTGGCTGAACTGTGCCCGGAGCCAGTGCGGGGTAGGCCTGAATAAGTGGGCCAGCCAAGAGAGTGGAATGAAAGAAAGAAGGGTGGGGCATGAAGCGACCGTCCTCAGGGTGAGGTCGCGTGGAAAGATATAGCCAGCAGCCCCGCCCACAAATACAGGCTGTAACCAGCCTTAATACTTGTGGCAGGGGCTGAGGTGTACATTGGCGTGGAGTCGGGAGGGATGCCTATCACCCTCCATGATCCATCTGGCTGAACTGTGCCCGGAGCCAGTGCGGGGTAGGCCTGAATAAGTGGGCAAAAAGACTACCCACGCTGTAGGAGGGAAATAGTTAATTTAACCGACCGACACGGGAGGTAACAAGGGCCTGAGTGATTCAGGCAGGAGCTGGGCTGTTAAATGACCTGAGCGATTCGGGAAGGCACTGGGTAGTTAGTAAAGTGACGGTCCAGGATGACAGCGGAAGAGCAAGCTTGGGTGATCCAGGATGAGAGAGGCAACGTGGGCCTGGGCGATCCAGGATGAGAGAGGCAACGTGGGCCTGGGCGATCCAGGATGACAGAGGCAACGTGGGCCTGGGCGATCCAGGATGAGAGAGGCAGAGCGAGCCTGGGCGAACCAGGATGACAGGAGCAGAGCGAGCCTGGGTGATCCAGGATGACAGGAGCAGAGCGAGCCTGGGCGATCCAGGATGACAGGAGCAGAGCGATCCTGGGCGATCCAGGATGACAGGAGCAGAGCGAGCCTGGGCGATCCAGGATGACGGGCGGAGCAAGCCTGGGCGATCCAGGATGACAGGAGCTGAGCGAGCCTGGGCGATCCAGGATGACAGGAGCAGAGCGAGCCTGGGCGAACCAGGATGACAGGAGCAGAGCGAGCCTGGGCGATCCAGGATGGCAGAGACAGAGCGAGCCTGGGCGACCCAGGACGACAGAACGAGCCAGGGCGATCCTGGATGACAGGGGTAGAGCGAGCCTGGGCGAACCCGGATGATAGAGACAGAGCCTGTGCCAGCCAGGATAACTGAAACAGCGAGAGCCTGGGCGATCCAGGACGACCGAGGCAGAGCGAGCCTGGGCGATCCAGGACGACCGAGGCAGTGCGAGCCTGGGCGATCCAGGATGACAGAGACCGGGCGAGCCAGGGGACCTCGGATGACGTGAGAGTGTGTCAAGAAGCAGGGAAGACAGACAGAAGAGGTATGCAAGATACCTGAAGAGTTCAGGAAGCTGATGAGCGGCTACTTGGCTGATCGGGAGGACTGAATATCAGCCAGTACCGCAGCCCTGTTTGTTTTAAGAAAAGAGTGCCCAAAATGGTACATTAGGAAACCGGAAAAATAGCACGGCAACAAAACCCCACTACTAAGACAACATTCATGGAGTTAGCTACACTAGAGGGGATAACTTGTGTTACATCAGGTAGCAGCAGTGGAAGGTGCAGTTTCTGGCCCCAGTCGAGGAGGCATAGAGCGATTGTGCAGCAATTGATTGGCACTTGTGGGTATAGGGGTCCACTGGAGGTTCCAACTTAAACTTAACCTGGGCTAGTGGTAGTACAGGTGATGGCAATCAGAGCAGCAGTCCCTGACCCCGCAGCAGTGTCCGCAAGGCAGCACCTTATTGATCACACCGGTGTCTGGTCTCTCCGCTGCGTTCTTGAAGCTTTTTTTTTTTTTTTCATGTTCTGTTCCCAGGAATAGAAGCTCTGGCATACGCTCCCTGCCCTCTCTGTCTCCATACTTGAACTCCCCCCCCCTAGCAGAAGCAGGACCAGCCCACTCCCACCGGAATGGAGAAACAGGCCGGCCAGCCCCGTGCCTGCCAACTGATGCCAACCATGGCTTCTCGGCTGAAATGCACTGTGAAATAAATGAAAATAGAAAACAATACATGCAATTATACCTAATTACAGTTGTAGATACCCCCAGGTCCGATGTACTAAAGAAGTACTTGTACCAATTAGATTTTATTATTATTATTTTAATAAACACCGCTTTAGGAGAGCCGGGAAGAGAAGGAAGATGAGGTAACGGAGGACCGTGGACGAGGAGCAAGGAAGGATGACAGAGGCAGCGTGGGCCTGGGCGATCCAGGATGACAGAGGCAGAACGGGCCTGGGCGATCCAGTATGACAGAGGCAGAACGGGCCTGGGCGATCCAGGATGACAGAGGCAGAACGGGCCTGGGCGATCCAGGATGACAGAGGCAGAACGGGCCTGGGCGATCCAGGATGACAGAGGCAGAACGGGCCTGGGCGATCCAGGATGACCGAGGCAGAGCGAGCCTGGGCGATCCAGGATGACAGAGGCAGAACGGGCCTGGGCGATCCAGGATGACAGAGGCAGAACGGGCCTGGGCTATCCAGGACGACAGAGGCAGAACGAGCCTGGGCGATCCAGGATGACAGAGACAACGTGTACCAGAGACGGCGTGTACCTGGGAGATCCAGAATGACAGAGATGGAACGAGCCTGGGTGATCCAGGGAGACTACAGATGAAGAGTGAGACAAGAAGCAACAAGAAAACAGACAAAATGACGTGTTCGTGATACCTGAAGAAATTCGGGAAGCTGAGCAGCAACTTGGCCGAACCGGAAGACTGGATATCAGACGGTACTGCAGCCCTGTTAATTTTGGAAAAATTTAACAGCACCTAGATAAAGACAACAAGCTCATGAAGACAACCTTGAGCCCGAAATGGCACATAAGACAACCGGAAAACAGCCGCTGCACCTGAGAAAGGAAGAGCCCGTTTAAGGGTTATCGCGCCCTCCCCCATACACGCGGCAGGGCGGTAAAACACGGCAGTGCCACACGCATGTGCACAGGAGGGCGGCACGAGACAGCTGTGCCAGGTACCCGAGCATGGAGGGTGGCACAACACCGCTAAGCCGTGTAATGTGCCCAGAAGGGTGGCACAAGATAGGGGTGCCGAACACGTGTGCACAGGAGCGCGGCATCACACCACTGCGCTATAACCAAGTGCACAGGAGGGCGGAATGACCTGCGGTGTGATGTATATGTGCACTGGAGGGCGGCACAACAGGTGTCACAGACATGTGCATAGGAGGTGGAAAAAACTCGGCCGTGCAGTAAAAACTAGCGGTGTGATGCACATGCCTGCTGGTAGAACACTAAATCATACAGAGGCAGGAGAGCTGGGCATGCTGTTTTTTTTTTTTTGGATAACATTTCCAGCTCTGCTAACCCAAACAAGCCGGTTGCTAAGGAACTGTGGCGCCTGCTGAGCCCAGCGGAATGGTCCGCCCCACCTGAAGCGCCGTGGGTGCCGGTCCCGCCGGACCCCAACTGCGGACAAGAAAACACACCTGTAGCGAGGAGGCTCCCCCGGAGCTGGAGGGGAGAGGAAGACCGGCCGGGCGGCGGACGAACGCTGCCCCCAGCTGAGGAAGCCTAGAGAGCCGAGACTTACCCGGAAGTGACGTGGCCGTGAACCGGAAGTGACGGAACGGACCGAGAAAGAGCAGCTTGAAGCGACTGTCCTCAGGGTGAGGTCGCGTGGAAAGATATAGCCAGCAGCCCCGCCCACAAATACAGGCTGTAACCAGCCTTAATACTAAGTGAACCAACCCCCGAGACAATCGGGCGTCCCGGTGGGGATGCTAAAGATTTATGAATTTTTGGTAATACGTAAAATACCGGTGTCCTAGGACGGTCTACATAAAGGAAAGAATATAGTTTTTCAATAATCCTCCTGTCTTTGGCTAGATCTAGTGTACTCTGGATCCATCTCAAAATCTCAAATTTAGGGTCACCATCCAATTTGAAATAAACATTAGTGTCACTTAATTGTCTTGTAATTTCTTTCACATAGTCAATGGTATTCATAACCACCACAGGCCCACCCTTATCTGCCGGTTTACTGGTCAGATGAGGGTTCCTGGATAACTCTTTCAGGGCTGTGGATTCCGCTCTAGACAAATTATACCTACGTATTTCCCTATCAGTACAAGACAATTTTAATTGTTCCAAATCCAATTTCCCTGCATTCATGAACGTATCAATAGCCACATGGCTAATTGACGACAGGAAGTCACTTTTCACAAATAATTGTACATTTTCCAGCTTAAGCTCAGTATCCATATCACTCAATATAACAGAGGTAGATTGCTGCTTATCAAACATTACCTTAAAGGGAACCTGTCATGTGGATATTTGATTATAATCTAACTAATTATATACAATCATTAACTACTAAAAAGTACCTTAGATGTATTCACTTACTGGTGTGACAGATGGTTACATCATAATATACACACAAAGATGCCGCATGCTAATGAGCTGATTTGAGTCCGGCGTGATGTCATTGAGTCCAGCGTATATTTAATTCAGAGCTATAGCCACTCCCCTGCCCACCTCAGCAGGTGGGCGGGGAGAGTCAGGAGCTCATGAATATTCATGACTAATCATTATCAGCTGGAGCTTTTCAATACAAGATGTTGGCAGATTGACTGGGTCAATTAAAGAAAGTGACCCAGCATTGTGCTAAGAGAATCAATCACTTATTTATGTTGCCCTTAGTTAGGACACCATAAAACTGGTGACCGGTTCCCTTTAAGTTTCATAGATCTCAATAACCTATGCAGGTCAAGTTCTAGTTGGAACCAATCAGCATCTTTAAAGGGGCAAAACAGTCTTTTTTCAAATACTGAAGTTTGTGAGGGGGTAAGAGAAAAGGAGGAGATATCTACCACTATTGTTTCTTCCGAAGATTCATGTTTCTCTGTGGTTTCGCTTGTTTCTCTCTTGCGCCACTTCTGCTGTCTCCTGCCCCCTCATCTGGTCTGGTTGGATCTCAGTCTTGGCCTAAAGAATGAGTGGTGGAGATAGGAACATTAGTTTCCCTTGTAGGGGCGGCTTGTGCAGTTGATTCCCTGACTAAATCGGTTGTCATTTTTTTTTAGGTCTTGATGGAGTATGAGTCACATTCTTTGTATCCCCTTGTCTACTGTCTTTGGTTCCCTTGCCAACAATATAAAAAAAAAAAGACAGTTGTATAATCCTCCATGTCCCTCTGCCATTTTCTTTTACGTTTAATCGATTGTAAATCATGTTTGAGTTTTTGAAAGTGGTTTCTGCAATTGGACAAATATTTCTCTACTTCCTCCTCTGGAAGCCGGGCTTTCAATTGAAACTCAGTCTGTTCAAGACATTATTCTCAGACCTGAGACTTCTCTCTGTAAAAATTCAACATTTAGTAGGATAATGTCCAGTGAATATGTGTTGGAAATCTGTGCAAAACGAGCGCAAAATTCAGTATGGTTAGGAAAAAAAGTCAGGTCTTAAAATTTAGCGCATACCACGTGGAATCCTATGCAAATGGCGATATTCACTCAGGGTAACTAAGTGCAAATCCAAATTAATAAGTCTCTTAGAATCAAATTCATATTTCTTTTTTTAAGTCCAAAATAGATGGTGGATAAAAAGGTGACATCTCTCACTGTGCCTCCCAAGTTGCGTTCCTTATCTTCCTGTGTGTAGGAAAAGACATCAGGGTGCAATGATCTAGTGGCTTGATCCGTGGGAGTGGTGCTCAGCTGAATAATCCAATGCAGCCAAGATAAAAAGTAATAGCAGCACACACTAAATGCCAGGTGCTAAATCCTTGATATGGATTCCGGATGAAAAATCCCCAAACAATACCTACAGTGGTGGAGGTGCGGCCCCTGACTCACACTGGGGGACCCCCAACCCCCCCCCCCCCCCCCCCGGGAACACCGTGATCTCATTGGAGAAAGTTATAAATGTGGATGACCTGTTGCACTTATATGCGCTACTAAAATATCCCTTACGTATCCAGCTTTGTTTACCTCATCACTATGACTACCAACAGTAGGTAGTTGAGCAACTCTCGGACATGCGCAGTTTGAATTTTGAATATATTATTATTCCCTGTACGGAGACACCCCACCGCTCAGCCAGCAGGGCGTTGTTCTCGCGTGATTAGCGCTGACACGGGTGCACTAGTACACTTTGGTACGCTGGACTTGAGCCACATGTAGACTTGATTGAAGGTGCGCGCCCTACGATAGTAGTTTTTTTTAACCTCTTTGATCAATTAGAATTTCATATGTGCATATGATGTAGTCTATTGGGACATAATTACAAATTTTTGCATATTTTACACATTGATCGTGGTCACTTTTGTCACCTTTGTATCCATCACTATATATTTATGAATTATGGATATTTGAGATGTCAAGATGAAATGTTTTTATGAAATTGACAATGTATTTATAATTTTTTATCATGTTCATTAATTGATCATAATTAATAAACATGTACACACTGATGTTCACTTATTTAAAGGGATTCTGTCACCAGATTTAACCCTATTAAGCTATCTGACATTAGCGATGTGCTAATGTCAGCTAAACCTAACAAGCCTATTCCTACTTTTATCTATGCCCCTTTTACGCCAGAAATCTAACTTTTATAATATGCTAATTAGCCTCTAGGAGCAGGGGGGGCGTTGTTCCTGCTCCTAGAGGCTCCGTTCTCCCACCTTTTGTTGCCACCCTCCAAGTCCTGATTGACAGGGACAGGCAGCACTCACATCTGTCTGCCAGTCGCGTCGTTCAGTATTCGTTGCAGGCGTGGTGAGGAAGCTGGCAACCTGCGAGCGTCTTTCCCTCACTGCGCCGAATGCTGAACGGCCCGAGATTTCACCAGAGCACAGGGCTGGCAGTCAGATGTGAGTGCTGCCTGGCCCTATCAATCAGGACTTGGAGGGAGGCAACAAAGGTGGGAGAACGGAGCCTCTAGGAGCAGGAACAACGCCCCCCCTGCTCCTAGAGGCTAATTAGCATATCATAAAAGTTTGATTTCTGGCGTAACGGGGGCATAGATAAAAGTTGCAATAGGCTAGTTAGGTTTAGCTGACATTAGCACATCTCTAATGTCAGCTAGCTTAACCGCCTCCGGACCGCCTAACGCAGGATCGCGTTCCGGAGGCGGCAGCTATGCGCACAGTCACGCATATATGCGTCATCTCGCGAGACGCAAGATTTCCTGTGAACGCGCGCACACAGGCGCGCGCGTTCACAGGATCGGAAGCTAAGCGAGTGGATCTCCAGCCTGCCATCGGCGATCGTTCGCTGGCAGGCTGGAGATGCGATTTTTTTTTAACCCCTAACAGGTATATTAGATGCTGTTTTGATAACAGCGTCTAATATACCTGCTACCTGGTCCTCTGGTGGTCCCTTTTGCTTGGATCGACCACCAGAGGACACAGGCAGCTCAGTAATAAGTAGCACCAAACACCACTACACTACACCCCCCCCTGTCACTTATTAACCCCTGATCACGCCATATAGACTCCCTGATCACCCCCCTGTCATTGATCACCCCCCTGTAAGGCTCCATTCAGACGTCCGTATGTTTTTTACGGATCCACGGATACATGGATCGGATCCGCAAAACACATACGGACGTCTGAATGGAGCCTTACAGGGGGGTGATCAATGACAAGGGGGTGATCACCCCATATAGACTCCCTGATCACCCTCCTGTCATTGATCACCCCCCTGTCATTGATCACCCCCCTGTAAGGCTCCATTCAGACGTCCGTATGTTTTTTACAGATCCACGGATACATGGATCGGATCCGCAAAACACATACGGACGTCTGAATGGAGCCTTACAGGGGGGTGATCAATGACAGGGGGGTGATGACCCCATATAGACTCCCTGATCACCCCCCTGTCATTGATCACCCCCCTGTCATTGATCACCCCCCTGTAAGGCTCCATTCAGACATTTTTTTGGGCCAAGTTAGCGGAAATTTTTTTTTTATTTTTTTTTCTTACAAAGTCTCATATTCCACTAACTTGTGTCAAAAAATAAAATCTCACATGAACTCGCCATACCCCTCACGGAATCCAAATGCGTAAAATTTTTTAGACATTTATATTCCAGACTTCTTCTCACGCTTTAGGGCCCCTAAAATGCCAGGGCAGTATAAATACCCCACATGTGACCCCATTTCGGAAAGAAGACACCCCAAGGTATTCCGTGAGGGGCATATCGAGTCCATGAAAGATTGAAATTTTTGTCCCAAGTTAGCGGAAAGGGAGACTTTGTGAGAAAAAACAAAAAAAAATCAATTTCCGCTAACTTGTGCCAAAAAAAAAAAATTCGATGAACTCTCCATGCCCCTCATTGAATACCTTGGGGTGTCTTCTTTCCAAAATGGGGTCACATGTGGGGTATTTATACTGCCCTGGCATTTTAGGGGCCCTAAAGCGTGAGAAGAAGTCTGGGATCCAAATGTCTAAAAATGCCCTCATAAAAGGAATTTGGGCCCCTTTGCGCATCTAGGCTGCAAAAAAGTGTCACACATGTGGTATCGCCGTACTCAGGAGAAGTTGGGCAATGTGTTTTGGGGTGTCATTTTACATATACCCATGCTGGGTGAGATAAATATCTTGGTCAAATGCCAACTTTGTATAAAAAAATGGGAAAAGTTGTCTTTTGCCGAGATATTTCTCTCACCCAGCATGGGTATATGTAAAATGACACCCCAAAACACATTGCCCAACTTCTCCTGAGTACCGCGATACCACATGTGTGACACTTTTTTGCAGCCTAGGTGGGCAAAGGGGCCCACATTCCAAAGAGCACCTTTCGGATTTCACCGGCCATTTTTTACAGATTTTGATTTCAAACTACTGCTCACGCATTCGGGCCCCTAAAATGTCAGGGCAGTATAACTACCCCACAAGTGACCCCATTTTGGAAAGAAGACACCCCCAGGTATTTTGTGATGGGCATAGTGAGTTCATGGAACTTTTTATTTTTTGTCACAAGTTAGTGGAATATGAGACTTTGTAAGGAAAGAAAAATAAAGTAAAAAAAATCATCAATTTCCGCTAACTTGTGACAAAAAATAAAAAGTTCTATGAACTCACTATGGCCATCAGCGAATACCTTAGGGTGTCTACTTTCCGAAATGGGGTCATTTGTGGGGTTTTTCTACTGTCTGGGCATTGTAGAACCTCAGGAAACATGACAGGTGCTCAGAAAGTCAGAGCTGCTTCAAAAAGCAGAAATTCACATTTTTGTACCATAGTTTGTAAACGCTATAACTTTTACCTAAACCATTTTTTTTTTTACCCAAACATTTTTTTTTTATCAAAGACATGTAGAACAATACATTTAGAGAAAAATTTATATATGGATGTCGTATTTTTAAAAAAAAATTACAACTGAAAGTGAAAAATTTCATTTTTTTGCAAAAATTTTGTAAAATTTGGATTAATAACAAAAAAAGTTAAAATGTCAGCAGCAATGAAATACCACCAAATAAAGCTCTATCAGTGAGAAGAAAAGGAGGTAAAATTCATTTGGGTGGTAAGTTGCATGACCGAGCAATAAACGGTGAAAGTAGTGTAGGTCAGAAGTGTAAAAAGTGGCCTGGTCATTAACCACCTCCGGGCCGCCTAACGCACGGATGCATCCGGAAGGTGGTTGATTCATTCCTCCTGGACGCATCCGTGCGTCATCTCGCGAGACGCGAGATTTCGGTCAGAGCCGGCCCGCGCATGCGCATCGCGGGCTGGCAAAAGTTAAAGGACAAGTTCGTCACCAGCCTGCCAGCAACGATCATTGGCTGGCAGGCTGGCGATTTTCAAAAAAACGAATCACAAGCCAGATAACAGATCATATTAGTAAATATGATCTGTTATATGGCTTGTCTGCTCCTCTGCTGGTCCTTTTCGTCGGTTGGATCCAGCAGAGGAGCAGAGATCACAGTGAGTAGCACCAACAGTACACTTTAGCCCCAGATCACCCCCTGCACCCCAATTAACCCTTTGATCACCCCTGTCAATCACTAGTGAAAGGAAAAAAGTGATCAGTGTAAACTGTCACTTTTTTTTTTCACTGGTATTGACTGTTAGGTTTTAGGGATAGTTTAGGCCCCTTGGTTAGGTAGTTTAGGGATCAGTTAGCGCCCAGCCCACCGCACCGCAGTCACTGATTCGCTGTTTAGCGTATCGCTAATCAGCATTTGTACTTTTATAGTATCTGTAAGTGATCAAAACTGATCACAGTCAGATCTATAATAGTATTAGTGTCACCTTAGCTCGCCCTCCACCCAAAACGCAGTGTTTGCCCGATCAGGTCTGATCGGTCGCCCACACGTGCGTTCACCCACGCCCGCCCCACCGCAGTGACAAAAATTATTATTTTTTTGATCACTGCACATTCACTTTACACGTGCTGCGGCGATAAAAAAATCAGTTTTGATATTTTTTATCAACCGCAGCGGCCTCCGGTACTTCGCTAGCCTCCCATTTGTAAGACAGGCTTGCTTTTTTTCTTGGGTAGTCTCAGGGAATACCCCTAAATTTAGTTGCCCAAATGTCAAACAGGGGGTATTCTTCTGAAGAGGCCTACAGGATTCTGACCCAGTCGGATGAGGAGTGGGAACCCTCATCTGATGAATCTAGCGGGTCAGAATATGAACCTGTAGAAAGCAGTGGCTCTCTGACCCAAAGTTCGGACGAGGAGGCTGAGGTCCCTGATAGCACCAGGCGTACCCGGCCCCCAGTGTTCCCTCTAAGCCTTCGCAGCTGCTGAGCGGGATCGGCTCAGAGCTGGGCACAGCGCCATCAAAGGTGGGCGATAGGAAAACCTAAGATAATTGTCACTTCAAAGAGCATACAAACCCCTGCACCATCCCGTACAATACAGTATAGTCCTCTGTGTTATCACTGGACATTGCTCTCCATATATAAACCATACAGGGAAAAAAAATCTTTGATCCAGAGAACTTACATAGAAAAACTAATAACCAAGAGGCTAAACAAAACCCAGTTTCTGACCCTTATGTTAAAACATAACTTTCATTTGATTGCTTTAATAAGGAAAAAAATAATTTAAAAAAGCTGCTGTTTCTCTAGATGACATTATGTTGATAGTAGTGGTAATAGTCTCAAGGGTCTATAAAAGCAACTATTTTTACAAACCATTGAAACTCTATTAACACTACTATCAACATAAGGTCATCTAGAGAAACCGTAGGTTTTTATTTATTTTTTCATCTCTTTAGGTGTTAAAACATAACTTTCATTAGATTGCTCTAACACCTAAAGGGGGAAAAAAAAAGAATTTTAAAAACCTGCTTTTCCTCTAGATGACCTTATGTTAATAGTAGTGTTAATAGAGTCTCAAAGGTCTGTAAAAATAGTGTAGCTGCTTTTATAGACCCTTGAGACTCTATTACCACTACCATAAACATAAGGCCATCTAGAGAAACAGCAGGTTTTTAAAATAGTTTTTTTCCTTTGGGTATTGTTATGGGGGACCTGTGGAGGACACACTGTTATGGGGGACCTGTGGAGGACACACTGTTATGGGGGACCTGTGGAGGACACACTGTTATGGGGGACCTGTGGAGGACACACTGTTATGGGGGACCTGTGGAGGACACACTGTTATGGGGGACCTGTGGCGGACACACTGTTATGGGGGACCTGTGGAGGACACACTGTTATGGGGGACCTGTGGAGGACACACTGTTATGGGGGACCTGTGGAGGACACACTGTTATGGGGGACCTGTGGAGGACACACTGTTATGGGGGACATTATACAGGGGTAATATAACTGAGGGGTATCAGGTAAATTATACAGGGGGTAATATAACTAAGGGGTATCAGGGTACATTATACAGGGGTAATATAAGTTATATTACCTCTGTATAATGTCCCCTGATACCCCTTAGTTATATTACCCCTGTATAATAATGTCCCCTGATACCCCTTAGTTATATTACCCCTGTATAATAATGTACACTGATACCCCTTAGTTATATTACCCCTGTATAATAATGTCCCCTGATACCCCTTAGTTATATTACCCCTGTATAATAATGTACACTGATACCCCTTAGTTATATTACCCCTGTATAATAATGTACACTGATACCCCTTAGTTATATTACCCCGCCCTGTATAATTTAACCTGATACCCCTCAGTTATATAATATATCTGAGGGGTATCAGGGTACATTATACAGGGGTAATATAACTAAGGGGTATCTATCAGGGTACATTATACAGGGGTAATATAACTAAGGGGTATCTATCAGGGTACATTATACAGGGGTAATATAACTAAGGGGTATCTATCAGGGTACATTATACAGGGGTAATATAACTAAGGGGTATCTATCAGGGTACATTATACAGGGGTAATATAACTAAGGGGTATCTATCAGGGTACATTATACAGGGGTAATATAAGTGAGGAGGGCTAACAGGGACATAATACAGGGGTGAGGGGTAAGATAAGTTATATTACCCCTGTATAATGTCTGATAGTAGTCTAGCCCTCCTCAGTTATATTACCCCTCATGTACCCTGATACCCCTAGTTATATTACCCCCTGTATAATTTACCCTGATACCCCTCAGATATATTATATAACTGAGGGGTATCAGGGTAATACAGGGGACAACAGAGGATTCGTAGCACTGTGGGACAGGGGGGGTACATACTTCTTTTTTTATATGCCCTCACCTCACCAGCTAGCAGACGGCCAGGCGCGCAGGGTACTCAGATCAGATGCGACGTGACGTGACGTGACGTCAACATAGCCTGCGCCGCACAGCACGCACTCCCTCTCTGCCTCCACCGGGTCCGGGACTCCGCCCCCCTATTTGAATACTAGCCACCGCCCACCGGCAGCCCACAGTCAGGTATTGTAAATGAACTGACCGTGCGGCGGGCGGTGTCAGCCTGCAAAACAGACAGGGGAATCAGCTGGGGGCCGGCACAGCTGAGTGAGCGGGCATTATAAAATTGTGAGCGGGGCCACAATAATTGCTGCGCGGCCGCCCACCCGCGCAGCTTAGAGGGAACACTGCCGGCCCCGTGTCGCTAGACCACAGGTTGCGCAGGATCCGCTTCAAGAGCAGCAGAGTGGGGCTGGCGCTGTCGGATCACGTGGTGAGGCATACACCAGCAGCGCAGCCCTTCCTGTACCTAGTACCAGCACTGCCGTACAACATGGTGAAGTAGCGAGCACCAGAAGGGCAGTTGAAGCTGGTACGGTGGTACGTGCAGTAGTTACCCTGTCGCAGCCACCGCACAGACAGGCCCGTAGAGCCCCTAGAATCCCTGAGGTGCTGGCAAACCCTGATTGGCAGTCACCGACTTCAGCCGCACCATTAGTTCCCCCTTTCACCGCCCAGTCTGGAGTTCGGGTTGAGACGGCTCAGATCGGTTCGGCCCTGGGATTTTTTGAGCTGTTCTTGACTGCGGAGCTCTTAGACTTAGTTGTGGCAGAAACAAATCGGTATGCCACACAATTTATAACCGCCAACCCGGGAAGCTTTTATGCCCAGCCTTTCCGGTGGAAACCAGTCCAAGTTTCCGAAATTAAAATTTTTCTGGGCCTTCTCCTCAACATGGGTCTAACTAAAAAGCATGAATTGCACGAACCCAATTCATCACATGCCCATGTTCTCTGCTGCTATGTCCAGGACACGATTTGAGACCATCCTGCGTTTCCTGCATTTTAGCGACAACACCACCTCCCGTCCCAGAGGCCAGCCAGCTTTTGACCGGCTCCACAAAATTCTGCCCCTCATAGACCATTTCAACCAGAAATTTGCAGATTTGTATACCCCAGAGCAAAACATCTGCATAGACGAGTCCCTAATACATTTTACCGGGCGCCTTGGCTTCAAACAATACATCCCAAGCAAGCGTGCCCGGTATGGGGTCAAATTGTATAAGCTCTGTGAAAGGGCCACAGGCTATACCCACAAATTTCGTGTCTATGAGGGAAAAGATCAGACCCTGGAGCCGGTCGGTTGCCCTGACTACCTGGGGAGCAGTGGGAAGACAGTCTGGGACTTGGTGTCACCCTTATTCGGCAAGGGGTACCATCTTTATGTGGACAATTTCTACACAAGTGTGGCCCTCTTTAGGCATTTGTTTCTAGAACAGATTTGCGCCTGTGGCACCGTGCGACCTAGTCGCCGGGGCTTCCCCCAACGGCTCGTTACCACCCGTCTTGCAAGGGGGGAGAGGGCTGCCTTGTGTAACGAAGAACTGCTCGCGGTGAAATGGAGAGACAAGCGTGACGTTTACATGCTCTCCTCCATTCACGCAGACACGACAATCCAAATTGAGCGTGCAACCCGTGTCATTGAAAAGCCCCTCTCAGTCCACGACTATAATTTGCTCATGGGAGGGGTGGACTTCAATGACCAGATGTTGTCTCCGTATTTAGTTTCCCGACGCACCAGACGCTGGTATAAGAAGGTGTCTGTATATTTGATTCAATTGGCTCTGTATAATAGTTTTGTTCTCTACAGTAAGGCTGGGAGAACACGATCCTTCCTCAAATTTCAGGAAGAGATCATCGAGAACCTCCTGTATCCAGAAGGTTCCGTGGCCCCATCCACCAGTGTAGTTAGCCGTCTACACGAGCGACATTTCCCCAATGTCGTTGCCGGTACCTCAACCCAACCGTCACCCCGAAAAAGATGTCGTGTCTGTAGCAGGAGTGGAATAAGGCGTGACACCCGCTATTTCTGTCCTGACTGTCCTGACCACCCTGCCCTATGCTTAGGGGAGTGTTTCCGGAAGTACCACACACAGGTACACCTAGCATAGGGATCACATCTCACCAGGACAGGCACACAGGGCTATTAGGGCCCATTCACTCACAGCTGCTGCAAACGTCTCGTTTCACCTGGGACAAAGTGAATAACGCACTTCGCCACATCTTTGGGCGATTTGCGCTTTGCACATTGACCCATGGGGAAGGAGAGGTTTGTTCTATAAAGGTAAAAAAAAAAAAAAAAAAACACCAGTAAGCAAAAAGGTTAATGTTCAGGTCAAAAAGTTTAAGTTTATATGTTCTGTTCCAAAGTTAATAAAATTATTGTGTTGCGGCCTGTTTTTTTTTTTTTACCTTCCAGGTGGACCAACCGATCGACTAGCTGCAGCACTGATGTGCGTTCTGACAGAAGCATTGCGCTGTTGTCAGATTACATGCAAGTCGGTGTATGCGGCGCTGCAAGACGAGATTTCTCCTCTGCAGTAAAAGATACGTTTGCCGAGGCATATGAGCTGAGGAGGTGGCGGTGTTCCTATGCTTTGGCAAACACTTTGTATATATAAAAAATCCCGGCAATGATTTATTCATCCACATCGATTGATGTGAATGGAGAAATCTGGTTTGCCAGGGCATACGAGCTAAGTGGGTATGGATGTTGGGCGGAGCTCCTATGTCCTGGCAGACGCCTTTCCCCTCCTTTTTTTTTTTGGCAGAGATTTTTTCATCCACATAGATCGATGCGAATGAAGAAATCTGTGCCGTTCATTTTTTTCTTTCAGCCCAGAGGCTGAACGGAAAAAAAAAATCTCATTACCTGTATGCTCAATATAAGGAGAATAGCAGAAACTCCTAATGCTGGCCATACATGTAATGATTGTGGAGACCCTCAAATGCCAGGGCAGTACAAACACCCCACAACTGACCCCATTTTGGAAAGAAGACTCTCCAAGGTATTCGCTGAGGGGCATATTGAGTCCATGAAAGATTTAAATTTTTGTCCCAAGTTAGCGGAAAGTGAGACTTTGTGAGAAAAAAAATAATAATTCCGCTAACTTATGCCAAAAAAAGAAAATTCTATGAACTCGCCAGGCCCCTCATTGAATACCTTGGGGTGTCTTCTTTCCAAAATGGGGTCACATGTGGGGTATTTATACTGCCCTGGCTTTTTAGGGGCCCTAAAGCGTGAGAAGAAGTCTGGGATCCAAATGTCTAAAAATGCCCTCCTAAAAGGAATTTGGGCACCTTTGCGCATCTAGGCTGCAAAAAAGTGTCACACATGTGGTATCGCCGTACTCAGGAGAAGTTGGGGAATGTGTTTTGGGGTGTCATTTTACATATTCCCATGCTGGGTGAGATAAATATCTTGGTCAAATGCCAACTTTGTATAAAAAAATGGGAAAAGTTGTCTTTTGCCGAGATATTTCTCTCACCCAGCATGGGTATATGTAAAATGACACCCCAAAACACATTGCCCAACTTCTCCTGAGTACGGAGATACCACATGTGTGACACTTTTTTGCAGCCTAGGTGGGCAAAGGGGCCCACATTCCAAAGAGCACCTTTCGGATTTCACCGGTCATTTTTTACACATTTTGATTTCAAACTTCTTACCACACATTTGGGCCCCTAGAATGCCAGGGCAGTATAACTACCCCACAAGTGACCCAATTTTGGAAAGAAGACACCCCAAGGTATTCGCTGATGGGCATAGTGAGTTCATAGAACTTTTTATTTTTTGTCACAAGTTAGTGGAATATGAGACTTTGTAAGAAAAAAAAAAAATCATCATTTTCCACTAACTTGTGACAAAAAATAAAAAGTTCTATGAACTCACTATGCCCATCAGCGAATACCTTAGGGTATCTACTTTCCGAAATGGGGTCATTTGTGGGGTGTTTGTACTGTCTGGGCATTGTAGAACCTCAGGAAACATGACAGGTGCTCAGAAAGTCAGAGCTGCTTCAAAAAGCGGAAATTCACATTTTTGTACCATAGTTTGTAAACGCTATAACTTTTACCCAAACCATTTTTTTTTTTTACCCAAACATTTTTTTTTATCAAAGACATGTAGAACAATAAATTTAGAGAAAATTTTATATATGGATGTCGTTTTTTTTTTGCACAATTTTACAACTGAAAGTGAAAAATGTCATTTTTTTGCAAAAAAATCGTTAAATTTCGGTTAATAACAAAAAAAGTAAAAATGTCAGCAGCAATGAAATACCACCAAATGAAAGCTCTATTAGTGAGAAGAAAAGGAGGTAAAATTCATTTGGGTGGTAAGTTGCATGACCGAGCAATAAACGGTGAAAGTAGTGTAGGTCAGAAGTGTAAAAAGTGGCCTGGTCATTAAGGGTGTTTAAGCTATAGGGGCTGAGGTGGTTAAGGGTGTTTAAGCTAGGGGGGCTGAGGTGGTTAATGGGGTTAAATCTGGTGACAGAAACCCTTTAAACTCACATGGAGAGTAGCAAAAGTTAATGTGTTCACTGTCACAAATTCAAACTAAATCACTGAATGGAATGGACAGTTTAAAGATAAAATGAGAAAACTTTATTAATAAACTGATTAAAATAGACTAATCCCTTATTTACTGTATATATACACTCGCCTAAAGAATTATTAGGAACACCTGTTCTATTTCTCATTAATGCAATTATCTAGTCAACCAATCACATGGCAGTTGCTTCAATGCATTTAGGGGTGTGGTCCTGGTCAAGACAATCTCCTGAACTCCAAACTGAATGTCAGAATGGGAAAGAAAGGTGATTTAAGCAATTTTGAGCGTGGCATGGTAGTTGGTGCCAGACGGGCCGGTCTGAGTATTTCACAATCTGCTCAGTTACTGGGATTTTCACACACAACCATTTCTAGGGTTTACAAAGAATGGTGTGAAAAGGGAAAAACATCCAGTATGCGGCAGTCCTGTGGGCAAAAATGCCCTGTGGATGCTAGAGGTCAGAGGAGAATGGGGCGACTGATTCAAGCTGATAGAAGAGCAACGTTGACTGAAATAACCACTCGTTACAACCGAGGTATGCAGCAAAGCATTTGTGAAGCCACAACACGTACAACCTTGAGGCGGATGGGCTACAACAGCAGAAGACCCCACCGGGTACCACTCATCTCCACTACAAATAGGAAAAAGAGGCTACAATTTGCACGAGCTCACCAAAATTGGACTGTTGAAGACTGGAAAAATGTTGCCTGGTCTGATGAGTCTCGATTTCTGTTGAGACATTCAAATGGTAGAGTCCGAATTTGGCATAAACAGAATGAGAACATGTATCCACTTCCAGCAGGATAATGCACCATGTCACAAAGCTTGAATCATTTCAAATTGGTTTCTTGAACATGACAATGAGTTCACTGTACTAAAATGGCCCCCACAGTCACCAGATCTCAACCCAATAGAGCATCTTTGGGATGTGGTGGAACGGGAGCTTTGTGCCCTGGATGTGCATCCCTCAAATCTCCATCAACTGCAAGATGCTATCCTATCAATATGGGCCAACATTTCTAAAGAATGCTATCAGCACCTTGTTGAATCAATGCCACGTAGAATTAAGGCAGTTCTGAAGGTAAAAGGGGGTCCAACACTGTATTAGTATAGTGTTCCTAATAATTCTTCAGGTGAATGTGTATATATACAGTACAGGCCAAAAGTTTGGACACACCTTCTCATTCAAAGAGTTTTCTTTATTTTCATGACTATGAAGGCATCAAAACTATGAATTAACACATGTGGAATTATATACATAACAAACAAGTGTGAAACAACGGAAAATATGTCATATTCTAGGTTCTTCAAAGTAGCCACCTTTTGCTTTGATTACTGCTTTGCACACTCTTGGCATTCTCTTGATGAGCTTCAAGAGGTAGTCCTCTGAATAGGAGAGATGCTGTGGTTTGCAGCTCTTGCTCCTTCCCATGGTGGGAAGTCATGAAAATAAAGAAAACTCTTTGAATGAGGTGTGTCCAAACTTTTGGTCTGTACTGTGTATATGTATATATATATAAACTAAGGTGAGTAAGTAACAGATAGGGGTAAGAAACATACAGTTGCAAGAAAGTATGTGAACCCTTTGGAATGATATGGATTTCTGCACGAATTTGGGTCGTTGTCCTGTTGCAACACCCATCTTCTGTTGAGCTTCAGCTGGTGGACAGATGGCCTTAAGTTCTCCTGCAAAATGTCTTGATAAACTTGGGAATTCATTTTTCCTTCGATGATAGCAATCCGTCCAGGCCCTGACGCAGCAAAGCAGCCCCAAACCATGATGCCCCCACCAGCATACTTCACAGTTGGGATGAGGTTTTGATGTTGGTGTGCTGTGCCTCTCTTTCTCCACACATAGTGTTGTGTGTTTCTTCCAAACAACTCAACTTTGGTTTCTTCTGTCCACAAAATATTTTGCCAGTACTGCAGTGGAACATCCAGGTGCTCTTGTGCAAACTGTAAACGTGCAGCAATGTTTCCTCCCATGAAATCCATTCTTGTTTAGTGTTTTACGTATTGTAGTTTCGCTAACAGGGATGTAAGCATATGCCAGAGACTTTTGTAAGTCTTTAGCTGACACTCTAGGATTCTTCTTCACCTCATTGAGAAGTCTGCGCTGTGCTCTTGCAGTCATCTTTACAGGACGGCCACTCCTAAGGAGAGTAGCAGCAGTGCTGAACTTTCTCCATTTATAGACCATTTGTCTTACCGTGGACTGATGAACAGCAAGGCTTTTGGAGATACTTTTATAACCCTTTCCAGCTTTATGCAAGTCAACAATTCTTAATCGTAGGTCTTCTAAGAGCTCTTTTGTGCAAGGCATCATTCACATCAGGCAATGCTTCTTGTGAAAAGCAAACCCAGAACTGGTGTGTGTTTTTTATAGGGCAGGGCAGTTGTAACCAACACCTCCAATCTCATCTCATTGATTGGACTCCAGTTGGCCGACACCTCACTCCAATTAGCTCTTGGAGATGTCATTAGTCTAGGGGTTCACATACTTTTTCCACCTGCACTGTGAATGTTTACATGGTGTGTTCAATAAAAACATGGTAACATTTAATTCTTTGTGTGTTATTAGTTTAAGCAGACTGTGATTGTCTATTGTTGTGACTTAGATGAAGATCAGATCACATTTTATGACCAATTTGTGCAGAAATCCATATCATTCCAAAGGGTTCACATACTTTTTCTTGCAACTGTATACCTATCCCCCACAAATACTGAAGATAATCAGCAAACTGTGGTGTGCACAATAAGCCGAAAAAAACCCTACTGTAAAAATCTCACCAAGAGTGTGGTGGCGGTGACTATTCTGGGACTTTTGTATTGTACAGTCCCAGCGCTGTCACCACAACAAAACACTGTTAGGGTCTCTGGTGTATCCTTTGAGACCTAATCTAAAATATCAAACTATTAGACCTCCCAGTCCTGATAAGTCTCAAATTGGAGCTGCTATGTAGTCTGGTGTTCCTCTCTTGCTCATGGGCGGTCTGAGAAGCCTCATGTCCCCTTACACTGTTGCTGGGCGGTGTTCCAGTATGGGGGATTCTGTTTTTCTTAATGATTCCTCTTCCTGCAGGCAGGCATGATGGGATGCTGCCGTGGGAGGCAGTGACCATTCTAGAGCGTAGTGCGGCCGGGCTTCGGAAGTGATGGATCAGAAGTGACGCATGTGTTCCACGATGGAACAGGAAGTGGGGAGGAGTCTTCGGTGGGGAGGCTTGGTGTGCACCTTATAAGAGGAGACACCAGCCAGCCACCATGGGAAGGAGAAAGAGCTGCAAACCACAGCATCTCTCCTAGTTTCAGGAGACATTTATTTTATTTTGATCCTGTGTTGATGTGAGGTTATGTATTATTACAGGTATCTAGAGACCCCCCCCCCCCCCACCAAAGGCTACACACAATATGAAAGGCAGAGAATGTGGCATATGCAAAAAGAGATTGAGCCCATCCTATCCTAAAGTGTCTTGTCAGACATTTGTGGACAGAATTGCGGAGGAATCCCCATATTTGTAATAAAATATACAGGATTTGGGGGCGGAGCTTGCCAATGGTGAAGTGAGCAGCACAGCACCAGAGCTCCTGAACATCCCCGGCCTTCCCTTCAATACAGAGCGAAACCGCAAACACAGCTCACCTCATGGGACGCAAGAAAGCCCCTGCTTCCACCCCGGCCCAAGCCGAGCGTGACCCGGGAGCCCTTAACCGGTACTTCAGCTCCTCCAGCCAGCAAGGAGCAGCTGCAGCGGGGACCGCCGAACCTAAGATGGCGGTGGCAGCGCGGGAACCCAGCGCACTTACGGACACTGGCAGAGACTAGGCACCCTCTCCAGACCTCAGTGTACAGGGGGATGGCAAGCACAAGGATATACCAGCTACATATGCAGCAGCGGTGAGTCCCAGATCCGTGGCACCCTCTTCCCCTGCCCTTTCGAGAGCCACTGGGGCGTCCATTAGCTCCTCACCGGGCCAGACTTCATCTCTTACCATGTTGCCCCAGCAAGGAGGGTCGCCTCTCTCCCACCATCAGACAGAGCCCTCCCAACCAAAAGTGAAATTGATTCCCTCCTGAGCAGAATGGAGGCCTCCCATAAACGGGACTTAGCCATACTTCACCAGGATATCAAGCATGTGGGACACAGAGTGGAGGAGGTTGAGGCTACTCAAGAATGCATCTTTGCAGCACTGGATGCACACCAAATAGCCATAAATGACCAAGCAGCCCATTTACAAGATGTACTAGCGCACCTAGAAGATATAGAAAACAGGAACAGGAGAAACAACCTCCGTATTAGAGGGGTCTCTGAAGCAATTGATGTGCCTGATCTAGAGTCGTGGGCTCAGAGTTATTTTAGCAAACTACTGAACAGGGGAGACGGCAGCCCTATAGAAATAGACCGCATACACAGAGCTCTAGGCCCGAAACCGTCGGACCCTACCCGACCACGGGACATTATATGTCGGATCCACTTTCACAAAGAGAAAGAGGCCATTCTCAGAGCTGCCAGGATAGCAGAAAAATCCTCCACCATATCTTCTGACTATCATTTTGCCGGACCTTGCCCGGCGCACCCTGATATTGCGGAAGGCCATGAAACCTCTCCTGAGCACCCTATGAAATAGCGCTATCATCTACAGATGGGGATTCCCGTTTCAGCTTATCGCCAAAAAGGAGGGAAAGTCAGTGGTCTTTAGATCTGCGGATCTACCGAAGTTCCTGTCCACCTTTGACCTCCCAATGATGGACTTACCTGACTGGCCCCGTACACCAACGGTGCCTCCCATCCAGAGACGAGAAGCTTGGCGGCGGATCCGAAGCCACAGAGGTCATCTAGACGGCATCAGAAACCCACGGACTTAGGCCACCGATCCTTTGCTGGACTTGATGTCCCTTGTTTTTGCGTTCCAACGCTTCATTTTTGTTTCTGTTCTTCATTCTTTATCTTGCTCTGTTAACTTTTATAATGTATTCTTGTTTTATGACCGGAGATAAGTAAGGCCGCTTGCTAACCCTTGGCCTCTTCACCTCCCACATAGGGATTACGGCACTTAGTGTCGTCTGTGACCTTTGTCACCCCTTAGCTTAGCTGAGCCTTAGTTGGCTCGCTCCTATAGGAGCTCGTTTTCGTGTCTTCACCTTCCCTCTGGTTAGCCTAGTGTTTCTATCCTCCCTGACCTCCCCATATTTTTACCTCGCCTAGTTGTCTGGGCATATTTTTGCTGCCCGTAATGTCCCACCTTTCCTTCTGTACATACAATGCTAGGGGCCTCAATAAACCCGAGAAAAGAAACCAAATCTTATACCGCTTCCACCGCAAACGCGTCATGTTAGTTATGTTTCAGGAAACCCATTTTAAGGCCCAATCGATACCCAAATGTGCACATGGTTACTACAACACCTGGTATCATAGTCCTCATCCTACAAAAAAATCCGGGGGTGCATCCTTTGCTTTTCATAAAAGCTTTCGGCCAGTGGTATTATCCTCTGATATTGACCACAAAGGGCGATATGTGTTCCTCAAGCTGTCCGTGGATCTTTCAGTTTATACGGTTGCTAACGTCTATTTTCCTAATCAGGGGCAGGTTTCCTATGGAACGACAGTACTCAGACGTTTATCACGCTTTGCAGATGGCTCTCCTATCATACTCAGAGGTGACTTTAACATGGTGTTGGACCCTTCCCTGGACTCCTCTGCCGGTAAGTCTTCAGTCTCCCTAGTGTCCCACAACATGTTTAAGGCTGACCTGGCATCGCTCCGCTTGGTCGATCTGTGGAGGGTACTGCATCCAGGGGTCAGAGACTACAGCCCTCATTCTCAAGCTCATAATAGCTACGGCAGGCTAGATTACCTGTTTATTTCACACCAGTTAGACTCTGTGCCCCGTTGCTCTATGGACGGCTTCCTGTGGTATGACCACGCCCCTGTATATGGCCTTCTGAGCCCGTCACCACTGGGACGCCGCTCATTTACCTGGAGGCTGAATGATAATTTGCTTAATGACCAGGTCTGTCTATCGGACATCCGCTCCGCTATCACAGACTTCATTCAAATCCATCAGTCAGATACTACCTCTCCACCTATACAGTAGGAGGCCTTGAAGTGTGTTCTTAGGGGTGTGTTCATATCACACGGAGCCAGACTAAAAAAAAGAGCGCTCGCAACGACTTTCCACCCTTCTTGCGGAGTTGGATAGTAGAGAGGCACTAAACAAAACTTCCCCTTCGGATCAGCTTAAAGCTGATATCTCTTCGACACTTCAACAAATCCTGCGGATTCTCAACCAAAAATCGCTTTGTGTGCGAGACCGGATCAAACATGGTTTCTTCGAATATGGCGATAAATGTGGAAAATGGTTAGCAAGAGCCTTACATCCCCGCATACCCCTCACCCATGTGTCTTCTATAAACTCATCCGCTGGAGGCCTGGTTAGCGCCCCGTCGGATATCACCGGATTCTCTTTCATGTTCCCCCCCCCTCTCTTACTCTCCCTGTATTGTTCCCTTGTTTGTCCCCCCGCTTTTTTTTTCCGTCTCTGTGAGTTTGTTTCCCCGACTTTATACAACGGTAAATTTAATAGCATTACACTGCTTGTACACTATGCATGTTTCTTTGGAATGTATATGCCTTTCCTATTTTATTTCTTTCTTGATTGATACAAACATGCGTATCACTGTCTAATAAAAATTTATTGAACCATAAAATATACAGGATTTAATTAAAATGGAGGTCTGCTCGTCTATGGAGCAGTTTACCCACTTCACCTAAGAGAAAGTTTCAGTTATAAGAAAGTCCAATATCATAATAGTTCTATACCTGGACAATCTACTGGTAGTAGGGCATTCTCCCAACAGTCTAAAAGTCCAGATATAGGAAGTGTTAAAAATACTGAGGGGGTTGGTAAATTGGGAGAATTGGGTCTTCTCCATCCCCTAGTTACCTTTGTACTTTTTTAGAGATTCAGTTAGATTCCAGATCCCAGAGATCCTTTCTTTCAAAAAGGAAGAGGCTCACCCTTCAGCAAAAGATTTAAAGCATGTGCCAATCCAAGGAAATGTCCTTAAGGAAAGCCATGTCAGGTAAATATGAATCTTAGGCCCAGTACACTTAAAGTCCAGGTGGTCTTCTGCTGATTTCCAAATTCTCTCAGGTTTCTTGGCACATTCCACTAGGGCCTTAGCAACTTTCTGGGCAAAGAAGTGTTGTGCATCTATAGACCAAATGTGTAGGGCAGCTACTTGGAGTTATCCAAATACTTAAGTATTATAGATTAGATCTTCTCTCTAATGAGAATCTGGAAAGTCCTCCAGGCAGTAGTCCCTCCCTAGTTGAATCTCTCAGGTGCTGTCATGGGGTGTAATGGAAATACTTAGATTACTCTTACCGGTAATCATTTTACCATGAGCCCATGACAGCACCTAATTCATTTCCATCCATTAAAAAAATGTGATGTATATAATAATAAGGAAAAAATTAGTTATTTCATAAGTAGGTTTCACAGTATAGAGAATCTTTCATGCCTGTGGATCTTGTTACAAACTGAAGAGGAGGTGGATCCCTTTAATCGATCTTGGAAGTTCCTGTTTCCTGTTCTGATGGGGAATAGCTTCTTACAGGTGCTATAATGGGCTCATGGAGTACACAGGGAACTGATCTTTATAACCCAGAAAACCAGATCGGGATAATTCTCCTATCAAAGGCCTGACAGTGGATGGATTCGATCACAAGTGTGCCGCTTTTGCAGACGATCTCCATCTGCTCATCACGAACCCCAAACAAGCGTTACCACAAATTTTGAAACATTTGACCTATTTGGAATGTTGTCTAAATTTAAGATAAACTACGCTAAATCCGAAGCTATGGGAATCTCCCTGGCAGTGGGAACAGTTAATTGGCTTAACCACCTCCGGACCGCCTAACGCAGATTCGCGTTCCGGAGGTGGCAGCGCTGCGCAGAGTCACGCATATACGCGAGACGCGAGATTTCCTGTGAACGCGCGCGCTCAAAGGATCGGAAGGTAAGCGAGTGGATCTCCAGCCTGCCAGCGGCGATCGTTCGCTGGCAGGCTGGAGATGTGATTTTTTTAACACCTAACAGGTATATTAGACGCTGTTTTGATAACAGCGTCTAATATACCTGCTACCTGGTCCTCTGGTGGTCCCCTTTGTTTGGATCGACCACCAGAGGACACAGGTAGCTCAGTAAAGTAGCACCAAACACCCCTACACTACACTACACCCCCCCCGTCACTTATTAACCCCTTATGAACCCCTGATCACCCCATATAGACTCCCTGATCACCCCCCTGTCATTGATCACCCCCCTGTCATTGATCACCCCCCCTGTAAGGCTCTATTCAGATGTCCGTATGATTTTTACGGATCCACTGATAGATGGATCGGATCCGCAAAACGCATACGGACGTCTGAATGGAGCCTTACAGGGGGGTGATCACCCCATATAGACTCCCTGATCATCCCCCTGTCATTGATCACCCCCCTGTCATTGATCACCCCCCTGTAAGGCTGCATTCAGATGTCCGTATGATTTTTACGGATCCACTGATACATGGATAGGATCCGCAAAACACATACGGACATCTGAATGGAGCCTTATAGGGGGGTGATCAATGACAGGGGGGTGATCACCCCATATAGACTCCCTGATCACCCCCCTGTCATTGATCACCTCCCTGTCATTGATCACCCCCCCTGTCATTGATCACCCCCCCCTGTCATTGATCACCCCCCTGTCATTGATCACCCCCCTGTAAGGCTCCATTCAGACATTTTTTTGGCCCAAGTTAGCGGAAATTATTATTTTTTTCTTACAAAGTCTCATATTCCACTAACTTGTGTCAAAAAATAAAATCTCACATGAACTCACCATACCCCTCACGGAATCCAAATGTGTAAAAATTTTTAGACATTTATATTCCAGACTTCTTCTCACTCTTTAGGGCCCCTAGAATGCCAGGGCAGTATAAATACCCCACATGTGACCCCATTTCGGAAAGATGACACCCCAAGGTATTCCGTGAGGGGCATATTGAGTCCATGAAAGATTGAAATTTTTGTCCCAAGTTAGCGGAAAGGGAGACTTTGTGAGAAAAAAAAAAAAATTATCAATTTCCGCTAACTTGTGCCAAAAAAAAAAAATTCTATGAACTCGCCATGCCCCTCATTGAATACCTTGGGGTGTCTTCTTTCCAAAATGGGGTCACATGTGGGGTATTTATACTGCCCTGGCATTCTAGGGGCCCTAAAGCGTGAGAAGAAGTCTGGGATCCAAATGTCTAAAAATGCCCTCATAAAATGAATGTGGGCCCCTTTGCGCATCTAGGCTGCAAAAAAGTGTATTCAGGAGAAGTTGGGCAATGTGTTTTGGGGTGTCATTTTACATATACCCATGCTGGGTGAGATAAATATCTTGGTCAAATGCCAACTTTGTATAAGAAATGGGAAAAGTTGTCTTTTGCCGAGATATTTCTCTCACCCAGCATGAGTATATGTAAAAAGACACCCCAAAACACATTGCCCAACTTCTCCTGAATACGGCGATACCACATGTGTGACACTTTTTTGCAGCCTAGGTGGGCAAAGGGGCCCACATTCCAAAGAGCACCTTTAGGATTTCACAGGTCATTTACCTACTTACCACACATTAGGGCCCCTGGAAAATGCCAGGGCAGTATAACTACCCCACAAGTGACCCCATTTTGGAAAGAAGACACCCCAAGGTATTCCGTGAGTGGCATGGCGAGTTCCTAGAATTTTATATTTTTTGTCACAAGTTAGTGGAAAATGATGATTTTTTATTTATTTTTTTTCCTTACAAAGTCTCATATTCCACTAACTTGTGACAAAAAATAAAAACTTCCATGAACTCACTATGCCCATCACAAAATACCTTGGGGTGTCTTCTTTCCAAAATGGGGTCACTTGTGGGGTAGTTATACTGCCCTGGCATTTTAGGGGCCGAATGCGTGAGAAGTGGTTTGAAATCAAAATCTGTAAAAAATGGCCGGTGAAATCCGAAAGGTGCTCTTTGGAATGTGGGCCCCTTTGCCCACCTAGGCTGCAAAAAAGTGTCACACATGTGGTATCGCTGTACTCTTTTCCCATTTTTTTTATACAAAGTTGGCATTTGACCAAGATATTTATCTCACCCAGCATGGGTATATGTAAAATGACACCCCAAAACACATTGCCCAACTTCTCCTGAGTACGGAGATACCACATGTGTGACACTTTTTTGCAGCCTAGGTGGGCAAAGGGGCCCACATTCCAAAGAGCACCTTTCGGATTTCACTGGCCATTTTTTACAGATTTTGATTTCAAAGTACTTACCACACATTTGGGCCCCTAGAATGCCAGGGCAGTATAACTACCCCACAAGTGACCCCATTTTGGAAAGAAGACACCCCAAGGTATTCATTGATTGGCATAGTGAGTTCATGGAAGTTTTTATTTTTTGTCACAAGTAAGTGGAATATGAGACTTTGTAAGAAAAAAAAAAAAAAATCATCATTTTCCGGGTCATTTGTGGGGTGTTTGTACTGTCTGGCCATTGTAGAACCTCAGGAAACATGACAGGTGCTCAGAAAGTCAGAGCTGCTTCAAAAAGCGG
The DNA here is from genome assembly GCF_905171765.1 of Bufo bufo. Classification (NCBI taxonomy): domain Eukaryota; kingdom Metazoa; phylum Chordata; class Amphibia; order Anura; family Bufonidae; genus Bufo; species Bufo bufo. The sequence continues at coordinate 314,189,049 of NC_053393.1, forward strand.
AAATTCACATTTTTGTACCATAGTTTGTAAACGCTATAACTTTTACCCAAACCATTTTTTTTCACCCAAACATTTTTTTTTATCAAAGACATGTAGAACAATAAATTTAGAGCAAATTTTATATATGGATGTCGTTTTTTTTGCAAAGTTTTACAACTGAAAGTGAAAAATGTCATTTTTTTGCAAAAAAATCGTTAAATTTCGATTAATAACAAAAAAAGTAAAAATGTCAGCAGCAATGAAATACCACCAAATGAAAGCTCTATTAGTGAGAAGAAAAGGAGGTAAAATTCATTTGGGTGGTAAGTTGCATGACCGAGCAATAAACGGTGAAAGTAGGGTAGGTCAGAAGTGTAAAAAGTGGCCTGGTCTTTAAGGGTGTTTAACCACCTGCCATCTGGGCCATTTGCCCCCTTCCTGACCAGGCCAAATTTTGCAAAACTGACATATCTCACTTTATGTGGTAATAACTTTGGAACACCTTTATTTATCCAAGTCATTCAGAGATTGTTTTCTCGTGATACATTGTACTTCATGATAGTCATAAATTTGAGTCAAAATATTTCACCTTTATTTATGAAAAATCCCAAATTTACCCAAAAATTTGAAAAATTCGCAATTTTCGAAATTTCAATTTCTCTGCTTTTAAAACAGAAAGTGATACCTCATAAAATATTTATTATTTAACATTCCCCATATTTCTACTTTATGTTGGCATCATTTTGGAAATGTCATTTTATTTTTTTAGGACGTTAGAAGGCTTAGAAGTTTAGAAGCAATTCTTCAAATATTTAAGAAAATTGCCAAAACCCACTTTTTAAGGACCAGTTCAGGTCTGAAGTCACTTTGTGGGGCCTACATAGTGGATACCCCCATAAATGACCCCATTGTAGAAACTACACCCCTCAAGGTATTCAAAACCGATTTTACAAACTTTGTTAACACTTTAGGCGTTCCACAAGAATTAAAGGAAAATGGAGATCAAATTTTTAAATTTCACTTTTTTGGCAGATTTTCCATTTTAATCAATTTTTTTCTTTAACACATCGATGGTTAACAGCCAAACAAAACTCAATATTTATTACCCAGATTCTGCGGTTTACAGAAACACCCCACATGTGGTCATAAACTGCTGTATGGGCACACGGCAGGGCGCAGAAGAAAAGGAACTCCACATGGTTTTTAGATGCCATGTCCCATTTGAAGCCCCCTGATGCACCCTTACAGTAGAAACTCCCAAGAAGTGACCCCATTTTGGAAACTAGGGGATAAGGTGCCAGTTTTATTAGTACTATTTTTGGGTACATATGATTTTTTGATCATTCATTATAACACTTTATGGGGCAAGGTGACCAAAAAATTGGTTGTTTTAGCACAGTTTCTATTTATTTATTTTTACAGCGTTCACCTGAGGGGTTCAGTCAAGTGACATTTTTATAGAGCAGATTGTTACGGACGTGGCAATACCTAATATGTATACTTTTTCTCATTTATTAAAGTTTTACACAATAATAGCATTTTTGAAACAAAAAAAATTATGTTTTAATGTTTCCATGTTCTGAGAGCTATATTTTTTTTAATTTTTTTTGAGATTTTCTTATGTAGGGGCTCATTTTTTGCGGGATGAGGTGACGGTTTTATTGGTACTATTTTGTGGGACATACGCGTTTTTGATCACTTGGTGTTGCACCTTTTGTGATGCAAGGTGACAAAAATTGCTTGTTTTGACACAGTTTTTTTTTTTACAGTGTTCACCCGAGGGGTTAGGTCATGTGATATTTTTATAAAGCTGGTTTTTACGGACGCGGCAATACCTAATATGTATACTTTTATTTATTTTTTCTATTTTTAACTTTTTTTTTTCATTCCTTACTTGGGGACTTTTTTTTTTTACATGTGAAACTTTTTTTTATTTTTTTATTTTCAACCTTTTATTTTTATTTTTTTTATTTTACACTTTTCGTCCCCCATAAGGTCATACAAGACCTCTGGGGGACATTTGCTTTTCTCTCTCTCTTTTTTTTTTCACTGTTGATTTCTCCTGTAACTGGGGCTGACATAGTAGCCCCAGTTACAGGACAAATACACCCCTAGAGAGGCTGTACAGCAGCAATCCAGCGCTGTACAGCCTCAGAGCAGGGCTGATCGAGGTCTCTGAGAGACCTCACACAGCTCCTGCACACTCCGGTCACTGCGGTCACATGACCGCCACGCCGGAACAGGAAGCGCATAGCGCTTCCTGCTCTGCATACACAGCGCTCGATGAGCGCTGTGTCTGCAGCGATCCGGAAGGCAGGGACACCTGGGAACTGTCCCTGCCTTGTCTTAGGGTTGCCCTGCTGTCACTGACAGCGGGCAACCCGATCAGCAGCTGCACGATTAGTGTGCAGCTGCACTTTCTGAACGGACGTTCTGGAACGTCCGTTCAGAAATAGACGTCCACCCATAGGACGTTTATATCCTATGGGCGGACGTAAAGCGGTTAAGCTATAGGGGCTGAGGTGGTTAAAACATAATTTCCCTTTAAATGGAACCAAAACTCATTACCTTACTTGGGAATCGTACTTACAAATAACCCAGCAAACCTTTATAAATCTAACTATCTTCCACTTTTAAAAAAGATCAAGATCCAACTGCAAGCGCACGCATGGTGAGGCTGTCATGCGCACCAGTACCCGCAGCATCTCTATGGATACATTCTTTATATGTATGGATCCGGAAGACAAACTTCCATCTATACTATTCAATATATCTCATAATCTAGGGGACTATAAGTTATTATAGTAGCAGAAGGGGATATGGATATTACCAATATGGATATGTTTACAAAATATCTATCATATTACATATTAGTTTAAAATGTTATAAATATGAAGATAAAAATGTGACGGTTTGTGTTGATAAACCCATGATTATATGTGATGTGCGATATTAATCAATTTAAAGGTGTAATCACCCCTAATTATAAATGTGATTATTCATGTGTACATCTTAATCAATTAATTGTGATTTGTGCCATAACAAACAATATAATATATTATTATTCATAGACAATATATTAAAATCAATAATGATTAAAAAATACACTTCAATTGGACATAATGCATAATATAAAATGAAATAATACTGTGCAATCGTTAATTACATATATTTGATTGTGAATAAAGTGATAAGAGTGCATTAAAAATTTACATGGGTGATCAGGGGACATTATGAACTGAGTCATATAGTCCCATCCTCTCATATTTTACAAACCCCAACGATAATCGTCAATATACCAATTATTTAATAAAACACCAATTACTATCTTTCCCCTGATGGTTACTTTTGTTCTTGCTTGTAGTTGTCCTCCACTTTGATGCTGGTTGCATTATCCACTGACCCAATGGAAAGAATTAGTGATGGTAAGTCCATTCTCATATAATATTGGACAACAAAATTTGTTTCTAAAAAAGAAAAAACATTTTAAATACTGACTCAAAACAACTATACAATCTATCAATTATTGTAATTAAAATGATGGGTCCCCATCAACTTAAAAGAAGCTACGGTCACAGGAAAGAGCTGAATCCCAAATTTTCATTCAACCCCTCAGGTGCCAATGTCTTGAGTCTGAAAATCCATCTACTCTCTAGTTGGGCCAATTTTTTCCCCTGTTACCGCCTCTAATTCCTGGATGTATCATGTCAATTCCCCTAAATCTCAATAGATCAGGGTTATTGTCATGAAATAATTTAAAATGTTTGGGGATGGTCTTTAGACAGTTGATATCAGTTTCATCTTTTGCTTTTTTGATGTCTCTGGCATGTTCCCTAACTCTTTTTCTTAATTCCCTCGTGGTAAGCCCTATATATATTTTTTCACAGGGACATACTGCATAGTAAATCACTCCTGTGGAGGAACATGAGATATAGATTTCCGGATTTGATAGTTATTCTCTTTACATGAATCTGTAAAACTGTTTTTTTGATCCATGTTCCTACAAGCTTTGCAAGAACCACATGGATATGATCCCACTATATACTGTACACATACCTTATACACTAAATATTGATGACACTCACCCTATACAAGCACTACATACACTATATATACACTATATACTCTACACATACTCAATATACAGACTAAGTATAAGATTACACCTATATACACACTACAGAGACTACACTATACATATACTATATACACTACATTAATCCTATATGCTGACACTATATAGATTACTTATCCTATATATACACTACACTTACCTTTTTTACAGACATTAAATAGATTACACTTATCCTATAAGCGCACTATATAGATTACACCTGTACTATGTAAACACTATGTAGACTACACTTACCTTACACACACTATATACACTATACAAACACTATATATACACTACACTTACCCTATATACAGGCACTTTATAGATGAATTATCCTATATACACACTATATACACTACACTTACCATATGTAACGCTATAATGACTACAAATCATATACATACACTATATACACTAAACTTACCCCATATACAGAAACTATATAAATTACACATATCCTATACATACAATATATAAATTGCACTTACCCCACATATAATATATATATATATATATATATACTACACATACCCTATATACAGATAATATATAAATTAAACAACACTTACCCTGTACAGACACTATATACACTATACATTTACTATATACTCTACACATACCTAATATACAGACTAGTTATAAAGATTACACTTATCATATATACAAAACATAAATACTACATTTATGCTATATACATACTACATAGACTACACTATGCAGATATACTATATACAATACAATTACCCTATACATAAACTATATACACTATGTTTATCCTATATGCAGACACTATATAAATTGTTTATCCTATATAAACACTATATATACTACACTTACCTTATATACAGACATTAAATAGATTACGCTTATCCTCTAAGCACACTATATAGAATATACCTATCCTATGTACACACTTTATATACTACACTTACCCTATATACAGGCAATATATAGATTAATTATCCTATATATACACACTAAATGCACTACACTTACCGTATATACACACTGCATTGATGAGACATATCATATGCATACACTATATACACTAAACTTACCCAATATACAGAACCTATATAAATTACACTTATTCTATACATACAATATATACATTACATTTACCCTACATATATAACATACATACACTACACTTACCCTATATACAGACACTATATAGAATAAATATCATATATGCACACTATATGCACTACACTAACCGTATGTGCACACCGTATAGACTACATATACCATATACATACAATATATATATTACACTTAGCCAATATACAGGCACTGTATAAATTACACAACACTTAGCCTATAAAAACACTATATATACTATACATACACTATATACTCTACACATACCCAATATACAGACTAACTATAAAGATTACACTTATCTTACATATAAAACTTAAAGTCTACAGTTATCCTATATATACACTACATAGACTACACTTTATATATGCTATACACAGTACACTTACCCTATATATAAACTATATACACTACATGTATCCTATATGCAGACACTATATAGATTGCTTATTCTATATAAACGCTAAATATACTACACTTACCTTATATGCAGACATTAAATATATTACGCTTATCCTATAAGCACAATATATAGATTACACCTATCCTATGTACACACTATGTAGACTACACTTACATTACAAATACACTCTATTCACTACACTTACCCTGTGTACACACTATATTAACTACACATACCCTATACATACACTATATACACTAGCCTTATCCAGTATACAGACACATTATAGATTACACCAATCCTATATACACACTACATAGACTACACTTACCCTACACATACACTAAAATCGTTAATACAATATACCGTATAATACAATATATACACTACACTTACCCTATGCACAAACACTATAAAGATTCACTTATCCTGCATACACACTATGTAGACTACACTTGCCTTATATACACACACTATGTAGACTACACTTCCCCTATTTACATACTGTATAGACTACATTTACCATATATAGAAACTTTATAGACAATACTTACCCTATATATACACTACATTTATTATAGTTACCATATACATACACTATATACACTACACTTACACTATATACAGACACTATATAGATTACACTTATCCTACACACATGCGCTATATACACTACGGTTATCCTATATACACACTATTACACTACACCTTATTCATACGCTATATACACTTACCCTATATACAGACTAACTATAAAGATTATACCTGTCCTATATACACAACATAAAGGCAACACTTATTCTATCCTGTGGTCCGTGAGAAGGTTCTCTGTGAAGACTGCGGAGACTGAAGATTGTGTCTGAATTAAAAAGAAAACATGACATAAACATTGGAGCAGTTGTTGGACTCTTTAACACATACTGTCTATCAGGATGGACCCCGTGTCTCAATCTTGTATCAAACAATGAGTGACCCCGATGTCCATTGTAACTTGTCACACCTCACCTTTCATTTGCTAAGTGAACTGGACAACTGCAACTTCTGATACTCACTCATTTCCAACATTCTGTCATTTTCTGTGAGTTTGTTGATGTCGTCACATAAAAAATGTACATGTAGTCTCAGCCCAATGGAGATTCTTAAAGGGTTGCAAAAAGAAGTATAAAAAGTCTTCCCAAATCGTGCACCGAGACCCTAATTAGCATATTCATTAAGATATCTCTGCTACAGCAATTTGGGCAATTTGGGTAATAAAAGTATCAAGCATATTTATATTTTTTATTCACATAGCCGTATCAGGGCTTGTCTTTTGCAGTACAAGATGTACTTTCTAATGGCGCCATTTATAGTTGCATACAATGTGAATGGGAAGCGGAAACAAATTTCAAATGGGGTGGAATTATAAAAAAATAAACAATTCTGCAACATTTATATTAGTTTTTTTTAAACACCGTTTCCTATGCATTAAAACTGACCAATTATTTGTATTCTTGGTCATTACGATTACATTAGTCCCAGGTGCCTGCAGTTTAAAACAGAAGGCACCTGGCGGATATCGCGTCCGCTCTGCTCATGCGTTTTTTGTTGCAGAAGCGCACAGAAATCCGTACGGAAATTTGTGCTGATTTTCTGCACCTTACCGTACACCTGTGTACAGGCACCCTAAGGCTTGGAGGGGAGAATGCAAATTAACTCATACCAGCCCAACCAACTATCTGAATAAAAAATTACCCTTTTTGGGAGGGTTTTTCCGATATTTATATGACTGTGCCTGTAGTAATAGAGCAAGATTTACATTTAAGGGTTCAATCCAAAAAAGCTAGTTTCACAAGCTAAGGCCTCATGCACACGACCGTGCCATTTTTTTGCGGTCCTCAAACCGCGGATCCGTGAAAAACGGAAGCCGTCCGTGTTGCCTTCCGCAATTTGCGGAACGGAACGGGCGCCGGCAATATAAATGCCTATAACAACGGTCGTGTGCATGAGGCCTAAAGCTGCAATGCATATGAAGAACCTAACCTACAGGCAACTACATGAGATGAGTTTAACCACCTCAGCCCCCTTAGCTTAAACACACTTAATGACCAGGCCACTTTTTACACTTCTGCACTAAACTACTTTCACCGTTTATTGCTCGGTCATGCAACTTACCACCCAAATGAATTTTACCTCCTTTTCTTCACACTAATAGAGCTTTCATTTGGTGGTATTTCATTGCTGCTGACATTTTTACTTTTTTTGTTATTAATTGAAATTTAACGATTTTTTTGCAAAAAAATTACATTTTTCACTTTCAGTTAAAAAATTTTGCAAAAAAAAACGACATCCATATATAAATTTTTCTCTAAATTTATTGTTCTACATGTCTTTCATAAAAAAAAAAATATTTGGGTAAAAAAAAAAATGGTTTGGGTAAAAGTTATAGCGTTTACAAACTATGGTACAAAAATGTGAATTTCTGCTTTTTGAAGCGGCTCTGACTTTCTGAGCATCTGTCATGTTTCCTGAGGTTCTACAATGGCCAGACAGTACAAACACCCCACAAATGACCCCATTTCGGAAAGTAGACACCCTAAGGTATTCGCTGATGGGCATAGTGAGTTCATAGAACTTTTTATTTTTTGTCACAAGTTAGCGGAAAATTATGATGATTCTTTTTTTTTTTTTTTCCCTTACAAAGTCTCATATTCCACTAACTTGTGACAAAAAAAAAAAGTTCCATGAATTCACTATGCCCATCACAAAATACCTTGGGATGTCTTCTTTCCAAAATGGGGTCACTTGTGGGGTAGTTATACTACCCTGGCATTTTAGGGGCCCGAATGCGTGAGAAGTAGTTTGAAATCAAAATCTGTAAAAAATGGCCGGTGAAATTCGAAAGGTGCTCTTTGGAATGTGGGCCCCTTTGCCCACCTAGACTGCAAAAAAGTGTCACACATCTGGTATTGCCGTACTCAGGAGAAGTTGGGCAATGTGTTTTGGGGTGTCATTTTACATATACCCATGCTGGGTGAGATAAATATCTCGGTCAAATGCCAACTTTGTATAAAAAAATGGGAAAAGTTGTCTTTTGCCAAGATATTTCTCTCACCCAGCATGGGTATATGTAAAAAGACACCCCAAAACACATTGCCCAACTTCTCCTGAGTACGGCAATACCAGATGTGTGACACTTTTTTGCAGTCTAGGTGGGCAAAGGGGCCCACATTCCAAAGAGCACCTTTAGGATTTCACCGGCCATTTTTTTTACAGATTTTGATTTCAAACTACTTACCAAACATTAGGGCCCCTAGAATGCCAGGGCAGTATAACTACCCCACAAGTGACCTCATTTTGGAAAGAAGACATCCCAAGGTATTTCGTGATGGGCATAGTGAGTTCATGGAAGTTTTTATATTTTGTCACAAGTTAGTGGAATATGAGACTTTGTAAGAAAAAAAAAAAAATCATCATTTTCCGCTAACTTGTGACAAAAAATTCTAGGAACTCGCCATGCCCCTCACGGAATACCTTGGGGTGTCTTCTTTCCAAAATGGGGTCACTTGTGGGGTAGTTATACTGCCCTGGCATTTTAGGGGCCCAGATGCGTGAGAAGTAGTTTGAAATCAAAATCTGTAAAAAATGCCCTGTTGTCACGGGTGTATGTGAGCAACAATAGTAATACACAGTACAGAGCTACTGACTGGACCCAGAACTAGGGAGGATAAAGGGTGACCCCTGTCCGACCCTCAACGCTCTCCCTATTCTGCTAAAGCACATGCCCGGATCCAAATGGCGGAACGAGGCATGCCCACGTGCCTAAGACTAATGACCCCTGTAACCCCTACAATAGTGGAAGGGGCACGGCCACCAGTGCCCTACTCAGTATATGGAGGAAACCGTGGCCACCTCAGATCCAGTCAGAAAATAAACAGGAACACAACAATGTCTGCACACTTAGCTGAAGATGTTGCAGCCGCAGAGAAGACGGATCCAAGGACAGGCTGGCAATATCCGGAGTGCTAGCTGCAGCAGAACACAGGTCCAGTGAACTGATAGCTACAAGTGAAGAAACTAAAGCCAGAGCTACAACTGAAGTGAGAACTATAATCCACATCCTATCATAGGAGGAGGGGTGATATAAAGAGAGGGAAATCAAACACATGAAGGACAGCTGTGGTGAAAGAAACCAAAAGTAAACAGAGTAGTGAGAACTCCTCCCAGCTCTAGTAGTGACATCATCACAGGGGTGGAGAAACAGAGCTGTGAGAACGTCCCAAAGCTCTGGTAGTGACAGTACCCCCCCCCCTCTACGGGTGGTCTCCGGACACCCAGGACCCACCTTCTCAGGATGAGCCCTATGAAATGCCCTGATGAGGCGAGTGGCTTTAATTTCCGACACCGGAACCCACATCCTCTCCTCAGGACCATAACCCTTCCAATGAACGAGGTACTGAAGAGAACCGCGGACCATGCGAGAGTCCACAATTCTGGAAACCTCAAACTCCAGATTGCCATCAACCAAAATCGGAGGAGGAGGCAAAGAGGAGGGCACCGTGGGCTGGACATATGGTTTTAAGAGAGATCTGTGAAATACATTATGTATCTTCCAAACCCGTGGAAGATCAAGACGGAAGGCAACAGGATTGATGACTGACAAGATTTTATAAGGCCTAATAAACTTGGGACCCAATTTCCAGGAGGGAACCTTCAACTTAATGTTTCTAGTAGACAACCACACCAGATCACCCACATTCAGGTCCGGACCAGGCACATGTCTCTTATCAGCCACACGCTTATACCTCTCACTCATCTTTTTAAGATTACTCTGAATCTTTTGCCAAATGGTAGACAAAGACGAGGAAAATCTCTCCTCCTCAGGTAAACCAGAAAGAGCCCCTCCCGAGAATGTCCCAAACTGCGGATGGAACCCATATGCACCAAAGAATGGTGACTTATCAGAAGATTCCTGACGACGGTTGTTCAGAGCAAACTCAGCAAGAGGGAGAAATGAACACCAATCCTCCTGGTTCTCTGCCACAAAACAGCGCAAATATGTCTCCAGATTCTGATTGAGGCGCTCAGTCTGACCATTCGACTGCGGATGAAAAGCAGAAGAGAAGGACAGCCGAACCCCCAGGCGAGAACAGAAAGCCTTCCAGAACCTGGACACAAACTGCGTGCCTCTATCGGAAACAATATCAGAGGGAATGCCGTGCAATTTAACAATATGGTCGACAAAAGCTTGCGCCAACGTTTTAGCATTGGGTAAACCAGGGAAATGAGCCATCTTGCTAAAACGGTCCACCACCACCAGGATCACCGACTTCCCCGAGGAACGAGGAAGATCCGTGATAAAGTCCATGGACAGGTGTGTCCAAGGACGAGAAGGAATGGGTAACGGGAGAAGGGAACCTGAAGGCCGTGAACGAGGGACCTTAGCGCGAGCGCACGTCTCACAAGCAGCCACAAAACCCTCCACCGACTTACGAAGAGCCGGCCACCAAAATCTCCGAGCAATGAGATCCACCGTGGCTCTACTCCCGGGGTGACCAGCAAGAACCGTATCATGATGCTCCTTAAAGAGTTTGTGACGTAGCTCAGGAGGCACGAACAACTTCCCAGAAGGACAACGGGCAGGTGTCTCAGTCTGGGCAGCCTGGACCTCGGCCTCCAAATCGGAATATAGAGCAGAAACAACTACCCCCTCCACCAAAATGGGACCCGGGTCCTCGGAGTTTCCTCCTCCCGGAAAACAGCGAGAGAGAGCATCAGCCTTCACATTTTTTATCCCAGGTCGGAATGTAACAACAAAATTGAATCTGGAGAAGAAAAGAGACCATCTGGCCTGTCTCGGATTCATACGCCTGGCCGACTCCAAGTATGCCAGATTCTTATGGTCGGTAAAAACGGTGATAGGGTGCCTGGCCCCCTCCAACCAATGGCGCCATTCCTCGAAAGCCAACTTGATGGCCAACAACTCCCTATCTCCCACATCATAGTTTCTCTCTGCCGGGGAGAGTTTTTTAGAGAAAAAGGCACAGGGTCGCCACTTGGCAGGGGAAGGGCCCTGGGACAAAACCGCACCCACACCCACCTCGGAAGCATCCACCTCAACAATAAAGGGTAAGGAAACATCGGGATGCACCAAGACGGGAGCAGACGCAAAATTCTCTTTAATCTTAGAAAAGGCTGCAAGCGCCTCCTCCGACCAAGAGGAAAAATCCGCCCCCTTTTTTGTCATGTCAGTGAGGGGTTTGACAACAGAGGAATAATTCAAAATGAACTTTCTGTAATAGTTCGCAAAACCCAGAAAGCGCATCAATGCCTTCTGATTCTCAGGAAGCTCCCACTCAAGTACAGCACGGACCTTCTCGGGATCCATGCGAAAACCAGAAGCAGAGAGGAGAAAACCCAGAAATTGAATCTCCGATACCATAAAAAGACATTTCTCCAGCTTGGCGTACAATTTATTTTCCCGCAGAATCTGCAGAACCTGAAAAAGATGATCCTGATGGGTCTGAACATCAGGGGAAAAAAATCAAAATATCATCAAGATACACCAATACAAATTTCCCCATTAAATGATAGAAAATACTATTAACAAAATGCTGAAAGACGGCCGGAGCATTCATCAGGCCGAAAGGCATAACGAGATTCTCGAAATGCCCGTCAGGGGTATTAAAGGCTGTTTTCCATTCATCCCCCTCTCTGACCCTGACCAGGTTGTACGCGCCTCTCAAATCCAATTTGGAAAACACCTTGGCCCCAACAATTTGATTGAAGAGGTCCGGGATCAGAGGAAGGGGATAGGGATCGCGAATCGTGATACGGTTCAGCTCCCTAAAATCTAGGCAAGGTCTCAGAGAGCCATCTTTCTTTTTAACAAAAAAAAAACCCGCGGCCACAGGTGACTTTGAGGGACGAATATGCCCCTTTTCGAGACTCTCGGAGATGTAAGTTCGCATAGCGATTCTTTCCGGTTGTGAGAGATTGTAGAGGCGTGCTTTTGGCAGCTTGGCGCCGGGAATGAGGTTAATGGGACAGTCAAACTCCCGGTGAGGAAGTAGCTCCTGAACACCGCTCTCGGAAAACACGTCCGAGAAATCAGAGAGAAATGATGGCACCGTTTTAGTAGACACCTCTGCAAAAGTCGCTGTGAGACAATTCTCTCTACAAAAATCACTCCACTCATTTATTTGCCTTCCTTGCCAATCAATAGTGGGGTTATGTCTAGTGAAATAAAGAACAGAGAAAAAAGAGGAAGTTAATTCAGACCCGTAGGGATCACGGAGTATCCCAAAGGAATGAAAAATCGGGGCGCCGACAGGGGTGGTGGAAAAAGGAGAAAGAGAATGTGAGGGAGAGGGAGGGGAAGGCAGCTCCAGAAAGTGTTTGTGATTACAGACACTTAACAAGATAGTATATACGTGTGTAGGGTGATATATCTGCCGTGTTGAACAGAGTCAAACACTTGCAGTAAAGACCCCAAAGAAAAAATGAGGGAAAACGAGCGCCAAACCCTGTGTCAAAGAACAGTTGAAAAATAAAAAATGGAATAAGAGTAGAAGGCACCAATTGCAGTGATAACTACTATGTTGCACAAAATATATCATAAAGCATTAGAGTGGAGTAAGGATGATGGGTACTCCGGATGGAAAACCTGGATATACAAGGCTAGTAGAAAAGGGACCGACTAAAACCATGTAAGCATAGTAAAAATAATAATATAGTAAAAATAATATAAATAGTATAGTAAAATTTGTGTAAACAGTGTGGAGTGCCCCTTACTACAGTTACACACAGATGAATAAATAAAACTCACTTCACTGGGGGGTAGTCATCAGGATAAGCATAATACACCTGTGACTTGAACCCCCCCGGCCAGGATCACATGTAGAATCGTAGTGATGGAAGGCAGCAAAAATCCAGTGCTTCTGATCAATCACCTTTAATATGCATATGTGGCTCGACGCGTTTCGGGGACAACAATTCCCCTTCCTCAGGAGCATTACATACATGTAATGCTCCTGAGGAAGGGGAATTGTTGTCCCCGAAACGCGTCGAGCCACATATGCATATTAAAGGTGATTGATCAGAAGCACTGGATTTTTGCTGCCTTCCATCACTACGATTCTACATGTGATCCTGGCCGGGGGGGTTCAAGTCACAGGTGTATTATGCTTATCCTGATGACTACCCCCCAGTGAAGTGAGTTTTATTTATTCATCTGTGTGTAACTGTAGTAAGGGGCACTCCACACTGTTTACACAAATTTTACTATACTATTTATATTATTTTTACTATATTATTATTTTTACTATGCTTACATGGTTTTAGTCGGTCCCTTTTCTACTAGCCTTGTATATCCAGGTTTTCCATCCGGAGTACCCATCATCCTTACTCCACTCTAATGCTTTATGATATATTTTGTGCAACATAGTAGTTATCACTGCAATTGGTGCCTTCTACTCTTATTCCATTTTTTATTTTTCAACTGTTCTTTGACACAGGGTTTGGCGCTCGTTTTCCCTCATTTTTTCTTTGGGGTCTTTACTGCAAGTGTTATGTCTAGTGAGCCAGGGTAACCCCAAAACTAGAGGAGACGGCAATCCGTTAAGGACAAAACAAGATATATCCTCCACATGAGTGTCACCTACAGCTAGCCGGATATTGTGAACAATGCCCTTCAGAGATCTCTGTGAGAGTGGAGCAGAGTCAATAGCAAAAACAGGTATATCTTTATCTAATGTGCAAACCTGAAAACCATGCATGGCTACAAATTGAGTGTCAATAAGATTGACGGCCGCTCCACTATCGACAAAAATCTCACAAGAAATTACTTTGCTCTCTAGCGCCACCCTGGCAGACAGGAGAAAACGGGAACTGCAGGTCAGAGGAAAAGCATCAAATCCTACATCAACTTTGCCCAAAGTAGCAGATGAAGCAGAACTTGATGATTTACCTTTTGAGATTTTTCTCTTATTATCGCTCTTAGTACGGTTCAAGAATCTCCTAGACGGACAAACATTTGCCAAATGACCTATGCCCCCACAACAAAAACAGACCATACTCTGAGGACTAAATCCTCTTTTATCAGGGGCAAGTCGAGCTAGCTGCATGGGCTCCTCCTCAGAGGGGAGCGAGACAGGATGAGGCCCCTGCACACTGAATGAGTCCGCACCACTGCCCCTAGACTGACAATGGCTGGACAGAGAGGTCTCGTTTCTTTCTCTTAGACGCCTGTCAAGGCGTACCGCCAATGACATGGCAGACTCTAAGGACGTTGGTCTCTCATGGAAAGCAAACGCATCTTTTAATCTCTCCGAGAGACCATGACAGAACTGACTCCGGAGTGCAGCATCATTCCAACCCGAATCAGCTGCCCATCTCCGAAATTCAGAACAATAAAGCTCCGCAGACCGTTTGTTCTGGCATAAAACACGTAGGTTAGATTCGGCCAGAGCAACACGATCCGGGTCATCATAAATCTGCCCCAGGGCCACAAAAAATCCCTCCACGGATCGAAGGGAGGGATCCCCTGATGGCAGCGAAAAAGCCCAAGTCTGAGCATTACCCCTGAGCAGGGAGATGACAATCCTCACCCTCTGCTCTTGATTACCAGAAGAGTGAGGACACAAGCAAAAATGGAGTTTGCATGCCTCTCTGAAACGAACAAAATTCTCACTGCCCCCGGAGAACGTCTCCGGAAGTGAGACCTTGGGCTCGCAACAGACTCCATGAGCCGGAGCAGGGCCCAATGCTTGAAGCTGGGTCATAGATTGACGGAGATCCGCTACTTCCAAAGAAAGACCCTTCATGCGGTCAACCAGGTTAGAAAGCGGATCCATGTCAAAAAAGGACGGTTTTGGTGGATTATAATGTCACGGGTGTATGTGAGCAACAATAGTAATACACAGTACAGAGCTACTGACTGGACCCAGAACTAGGGAGGATAAAGGGTGACCCCTGTCCGACCCTCAACGCTCTCCCTATTCTGCTAAAGCACATGCCCGGATCCAAATGGCGGAACGAGGCATGCCCACGTGCCTAAGACTAATGACCCCTGTAACCCCTACAATAGTGGAAGGGGCACGGCCACCAGTGCCCTACTCAGTATATGGAGGGAACCGTGGCCACCTCAGATCCAGTCAGAAAATAAACAGGAACACAACAATGTCTGCACACTTAGCTGAAGATGTTGCAGCCGCAGAGAAGACGGATCCAAGGACAGGCTGGCAATATCCGGAGTGCTAGCTGCAGCAGAACACAGGTCCAGTGAACTGATAGCTACAAGTGAAGAAACTAAAGCCAGAGCTACAACTGAAGTGAGAACTATAATCCACATCCTATCATAGGAGGAGGGGTGATATAAAGAGAGGGAAATCAAACACATGAAGGACAGCTGTGGTGAAAGAAACCAAAAGTAAACAGAGTAGTGAGAACTCCTCCCAGCTCTAGTAGTAACATCATCACAGGGGTGGAGAAACAGAGCTGTGAGAACGTCCCAAAGCTCTGGTAGTGACACCTGTGAAATCCGAAAGGTGCTCTTTGGAATGTGGGCCCCTTTGCCCACCTAGGCTGCAAAAAAGTGTCACACATGTGGTATCGCCGTACTCAGGAGAAGTTGGGGAATGTGTTTTGGGGTGTCATTTTACATATACCCATGCTGGGTGAGAGAAATATCTCGGCAAAAGACAACTTTTCCGATTTTTTTTTATACAAAGTTGGCATTTGACCAAGATATTTATCTCACCCAGCATGGGTATATGTAAATTGACACCCCAAAACACATTCCCCAACTCGTCCTGAGTACGGCGATACCACATATGTGACACTTTTTTGCAGCCTAGATGCGCAAAGGTGCCCAAATTCTTTTTAGGAGGGCATTTTTAGACATTTGGATCCCAGACTTCTTCTCACGCTTTAGGGCCCCTAAAAAGCCAGGGCAGAATAAATACCCCACATGTGACCCCATTTTGGAAAGAAGACACCCCAAGGTATTCAATGAGGGGCATGGCGAGTTCATAGAAAAAAAATTTTTTTGTCACAAGTTAGCAGAAATAGTTTTTTTTTTGTTTTTTTCTCACAAAGTCTCCCTTTCTGCTAACTTGAGACAAAAATTTCAATCTTTCCTGAACTCAATATGCCCCTCAGCGAATACCTTGGGGTGTCTTATTTCCAAAATGGTGTTATTTGTGGGGTGTTTGTACTGCCCTGGCATTTGAGGGTCTCCGCAATCATTACATGTATGGCCAGCATTAGGAGTTTCTGCTATTCTCCTTATATTGAGCATACGGGTAATGAGATTTTTTTTTTTCCGTTCAGCCTCTAGGCTGAAAGAAAAAATGAACGGCACAGATTTCTTCATTCACATTGATCAATGTGGATGAAAAAATCTCTGCCAAAAAAAAAAAAAGGAGGGGAAAGGCGTCTGCCAGGACATAGGAGCTCCGCCCAACATCCATACCCACTTAGCTCGTATGCCCTGGCAAATCCGATTTCTCCATTCACATCAATCGATGTGGATGAATAAATCATTGCCAGGATTTTTTTTTTTTTATATACAAAGTGTTTGCCAAAGTATATGAACACCACCACCTCCTCAGCTCATATGCCTCGGCAAACGTATCTTTTATTGCAGAGGAGAAATCTCGTCTTGCAGCG
Organism: Bufo bufo; assembly: GCF_905171765.1. Classification (NCBI taxonomy): domain Eukaryota; kingdom Metazoa; phylum Chordata; class Amphibia; order Anura; family Bufonidae; genus Bufo; species Bufo bufo. The sequence goes on from NC_053393.1 coordinate 314,206,295, forward strand.
CCGCATACACCGACTTTTGTGTAATCTGACAGCAGCGCAATGCTTCTGTCAGAATGCACATCAGTGCTGCAGCTAGTCGATCGGTTGGTCCACCTGGAAGGTAAAAAAGAAAAAACCAGGCCGCAACGCAATAAATTTTATTAACTTTATAATAACTTTTGAACAGAACATATAAACTTTATTTAACTTTTTGAACTGAACGTTAACTTTTTTGCTTACTGGTGTTTTTTTTTGTTTGTTTTATTTTACCTTTTATAGGACAAACCTCTCCTTCCCCATGGGACAATGTGCAAAGCGCAAATCGCCCAAAGATGTGGCGAAGTACATTATGCACTTTATCCCAGGTGAAAGGAGAGGTTTGCAGCAGCTGTGAGTGAAAGGGCCCTAATAGCCCTGTGTGCCTGTCCTGTGAGATGCAATCCCTATGCTAAGTGTACCTGTGTGTGGTACTTCCGGAAACACTCTCCAAAGCATAGGGCAGGGTGGTCAGGGCAGTCAGAACAGAAATAGCGGGTGTCACGCCTTATTCCACTCCTGCTACAGACACAACATCTTTTTCGGGGTGATGGTTGGGTTGAGGTACCGGCAACGACACTGGGGAAATGTCGCTCGTGTAGACGGCTAACTACACTGGTGGATGGGGCCACGGAACCTCCTGGATACAGGAGGTTCTCGATGATCTCTTCCTGAAATTTGAGGAAGGATCGTGTTCTCCTAGCCTTACTGTAGAGAACAAAACTATTATATGCAGCCAATTGAATTAAATATACAGACACCTTCTTATACCAGCGTCTGGTGCGTCGGGAAACTAAATACGGAGACAACATCTGGTCATTGAAGTCCACCCCTCCCATGAGCAAATTATAGTCGTGGACACAGAGGGACTTTTCAATGACACGGGTTGCTCGCTCAATTTGGATTGTCGTGTCTGCGTGAATGGAGGAGAGCATGTAAACGTCACGCTTGTCTCTCCATTTCACCGCGAGCAGTTCTTCGTTACACAAGGCAGCCCTCACCCCCCTTGCAAGAGGGGTGGTAACGAGCCGTTGGGGGAAGCCCACTCGACTAGTTCGCGCGGTGCCACAGCAGCCAATCTGTTCTAGGAACAAATGCCTGAAGAGGGCCACACTTGTGTAGAAATTGGTGACAAATAAGGGTGACACCAAGTCCCAGACTGTCTTCCCACTGCTCCCCAGGTAGTCAGGGCAACCGACCGGCTCCAGGGTCTGATCTTTTCCCTCATAGATCCGAAATTTGTGGGTATAGCCTGTGGCCCTTTCACAGAGCTTATACAGTTTGACCCCATACCGGGCGCGATTGCTTGGGATGTATTGTTTGAAGCCAAGGCGCCCGGTAAAATGTATTAGGGACTCGTCTACGCAGATGTTTTGCTCAGGGGTATACAAATCTGCAAATTTCTGGTTGAAGTGGTCTATGAGGGGCCGAATTTTGTGGAGCCGGTCAAAAGCTGGGTGGCCTCTGGGACGGGAGGTGGTGTCGCTAAAGTGCAGGAAACGCAGGATGGCCTCAAATCGTGCCCTGGACATAGCAGCAGAGAACATGGGCATGTGATGAATCGGGTTCGTGGACCAATATAACCGCAATTCATGCTTTTTGGTTAGACCCATGTTCAGGAGAAGGCCCAGAAATTTTTTTAATTCGGAAACTTGCACTGGTTTTCACCTTAAAGGCTGGGCATAAAAGCTTCCCTGGTTGGCGGATATAAATTGAGTGGCATACCGATTTGTTTCTGCCACGACTAAGTCCAAGAGCTCCGCAGTCAAGAACAGCTCAAAAAATCCCAGGGCCGAACCGATCTGAGCTGTCTCAACCCGAACTCCAGACTGGGCGGTGAAAGGGGGAACTACAGGTGCGGCTGAAGTTGGGGACTGCCAATCAGGATTTGCCAGCACCTCAGGGACTCTAGGGGATCTACGGGCCTGTCTGTGCGGTAGCTGCGACGGGGTAACTATTGCACTGGCCACCGTACCAGCTTCAACTGCCCTTCTGGTGCTCGCCACTTCACCATGTTGTACGGCAGTGCTGGTACTAGGTCCAGGGAGGGCTGCGCTGCTGGTGTATGCCTCACCACGGGATCCGACAGCGCCAGCCCCACTCTGCTGCTCTTGAAGCGGATCCTGCGCAACCTGTGGTCTAGCGACACGGGGCCGGGTACGCCTGGTGCTATGAGGGACCTCAACCTCCTCGTCCGAACTTTGGGTTAGACTGCCACTGCTTTCTACAGCTTCATATTCTGACCCGCTAGATTCGTCAGATGAGGGTTCCCATTCCTCATCCGACTGGGTCAGAAGCCTGTAGGCCTCTTCAGAAGAATACCCCCTGTTTGACATTTGGACTACTAAATTTAGGGGTATTCCCTGAGACTACCCAAGAAAAAAAGCAAGCCTGTCTTACAAATGGGAGGCTAGCGAAGTACCGGAGGCCGCTGCGATTGATAAAAAATATCAAAACTAATTTATCGCCGCAGCACTTGGAAAGTGATTGTGCAGTGATCAAAAAAATATATATTTTTTGTCACTGTGCCGAGTCTGGCGTGGGTGAACGCACGTGTGGGCGACCGATCAGGCCTGATCGGGCAAACACTGCGTTTTGGGTGGAGGGCGAGCTAAGGTGACACTAATACTATTATAGATCTGACTGTGATCAGTTTTGATCACTTACAGATACTATAAAAGTACAAATGCTGATTAGCGATACGCTAATCAGCGAATCAGTGACTGCGGTGTGGTGGGCTGGGCGCTAACTGACGCTAAACTACCTAACCAAGGTACCTAAACTATCCTAAAACCTATCAGTCAATACCAGTGAAAAAAAAAAGTGACAGTTTACACTGATCACTTTTTTCCTTTCACTAGGTGATTGACAGAGGTGATCAAGGGGTTAATTGGGGTGATGGGGGGTGATCTGGGGCTAAGTGTAGTGTTGGTGGGTACTCACAGTGATGTCTGCTCCTCTGCTGGAACCAACCGACGAAAAGGACCAGCAGAGGAGCAGAGAAGCCATTTAACACATTATATTTATAAATATAATGTGTTAACTGGCTTCTGATTAGATTTTTTAAAAATCATCAGCTTGCCAGCGACGATCATTGGCTGGCAAGCTGATGACGTGACCCCCCTCTAACTTTTGCCTGCCCGCGGGCCGGCTTTGAGCGAAATCTCGCGTCTCGCGAGATGACGCATATATGCGTGACTGTGTGCAGAGCTGCCGCCTCCGGAACGCGATCCTGCGTTAGGCGGTCCGGAGGCGGTTAAAGACGCCAAGAATTTTATTTTAGAGGGAAAAAATTCCTACTTTTTTTAAGTCTAAAATAACGGAAATGGCTAAAACGAAGGCAACGTGTGCATAACAGATGCTTAAAATACATGTGAACTCAGCCTTAGGCCTCATGCACACGGCCGTTGTGCGGTCGTTCCGTGCATTTGGGGACTGCAATTTGCGGTCCCTAATGCACGGGCAATGTCCGTGCGGCGGCCATGACGAATCGAGACCTATTCAACTTCAATTCCTTTGCTGTCTGGATTAATTTTTCCATCACATTATACACTGCTTTTTCCCATGGTTACGACCACCCTGTAAACCATCAGTGGTGGCCCTGCTTGCACACTATAGGAGAAAGCACCAGCCTATGTGAGTTTCCACAGTCCTGGTCACCAGAGAGGATTACAGGGTGGTCATAACCATGGTAACGAGCAGTGTATATGTAACGCCCCAGAGTGGCATTACCACTTCTTCACGCCGCTACTATCTCTAATGTGCTAATATCATGTCATCTTGTGTATTTATTTCAGGTCCACTACACTGTGCATTTCTAATGTTTGCAACTGTTGTGTTTAAATGCAATTTGCCTGGTTTACCAGCAGGTGGCAGCAAATACGGCAGAGCTATAGTTAGGAAGAATGGAGCTTTCCATTCCATTCTATACCCCCTCGGTGGAGGAGTGGACCAGTCCCACTTCCTGCATGAAGGGTGGGGATTAGTGAGAGTCAGTTCCAGCTTACCCCCTGCCAAGGGAAGGGTGTGCTGGGCACGTCTCTCCTGAACATGCCCAAGCCAAGCCACCCAGAGCACCCTTAGCTCTGCTGGACATGGAGGCCAAAGCTTGAAGCCTCAGGAGCCAGGAGGAGTATTTCCTTGCCAAACATAGAGTCAGACTACTAAGTGTTGTGCAGCATAAAGAAGAAGCAAAGTTATACAGCCAGCCTGATAGTACAGCAGAGCCAGAGAGCAACAAATGTAGCAGTGATGAGTTTGCCTGCCAGAGTCTTAATGCTAAAGCCTGCTGGGACCAAGGCAAAGTTGGAACTGCATCTCAAGATCTGGACTCAAGTTATTCTTTTATCCCTCAACTATTCCCCCTATTTGTTTGCTTCGGAGCCAACGCCTTTGGTCCAGCCGTATACAGGTAGGAGCACCGTGACACTCACACCTCATATAAAGGGACATTTTAGGCCACCCTTTACCACTCGGCTGTTCCTACACCTGGGACGCGACATAGAGGGCCCTGTGGCTCGGCCGCCCATTGCATATACTCACCTCATCCACTTGCACACAAAGAGACAGTAACTCCTCTTTTGATTAAAGAGGATCTGTCGCGCTGGGAGCGTGCGATGACGTCATCACGCTGAGCGCCGGTCCTTCGGCAGGTCCTTTTCATTCAATAGAGGAGCAAGAGGATGAGGTGAGTATATATATTTTTTCTTATTTTTTTTTGCTGAAATGAAACATTACAGCAGGGAGCCACTATGGGGCATTATTACTGCAGGGGTCACTATGGCAAACATTATGGGCCACCATGGGGAACATTAGTACTGCTAATGACCACTATGGGAGACATTTTTTCTGCCGGGGGGCACTATGGGGGATATTATTAATGCTGGGGGCCACTATGGGGGACATTATTACTGCTGGGGGGTATTATGTACACTGAGGGCACTGCAGGGTTTGGGATCTTTGTTTAAAAGAAAAAAGCCATTTTTAACAGCCGTGAATAACAGATGCAAAACGGGCATTAAAAACGGACAGACAGACAAAAAATGGATGCACAAATGGTTGGAAAATGGCCACGAAAAACTGACAGTGTGCCTTAAGCCTCATTTACACATCCGTGCTTAAATCTGTGAAAAGGAGGTCAGTGATGCCTCCATGAAGATATCTGTGAAGGATCCATGTGTGGTCCGTGTGTGCATATTTTGCTGTCCGTGTGTCATCCGTGTTTCACTGACACTGCACAGCTGAAAAATAATTTTCAAAGCATCTCTTCCTAATGATCCCTGAAACCCTGTTGGATCCGTGTCGCATTCGTGGTTTTCACGGATACATAGACTATAATGGGCATGATGGATGGACGGACAAAGTAGAGCATTTATCCGTGCTGAAAACACAGACCCACGGACCGTGCTAAAACTCTGATGTGTGAATACACACATTAAAATGAATGAGGACGTGAGCTGTCCGTGGAGAACATGTACAGCGCACATACGTGGAACACAGAGGTGTGAATGAGGTTTTATAGAGCTTAGAGCGTTTAGGATTGTACGGTAACAGAATTCAGACATATCGGTTCAGCATGTTAGGGATCAGCTCCCTGAAAAGATTGCACTGAAAGGCTCAATAGCCTTGTGTAATTTCCACTAATTAGTAGCCACAGTAGATGCATTTCTCCAGTGTGGAAATGGGGCAGTTTTTTCTTTGTAACTAAAATGTATTTCACACCTCCACTAGGTGGCAGCAATGTACTGGTTACCTTTTCATATGACAGAAAACACAACACAGGTGTGAATACAGCCTTAGGCCTAATTCACACGAACGTATGACTTTTATAGTTTTTTGTGGTCCGTTTTTCACGGATCCGTTGTTCCGTTTTTGAGTTCCGTTGTGTTTCCTTTCCGTTTTTACGTTCCGTTTTTACGTATGCCATGTACAGTATACAGTAATTACATAGAAAAAATTGGGCTGGGCATAACATTTTCAATAGATGGTTAATCAAAAACGGAACGGATACGGAAGACATACGGATGCATTTCCGTATGTGTTCCGTTTTTTTGCGGACCCATTGACTTGAATGGAGCCACGGAACGTGATTTGTGGCCAAATATAGGACATGTTCTATCTTTGAAAGGAACGGAAATACGGAAAGCTTACGGAACACATTCTGTTTTTAATGCGGAACCATTGAAATGAATGGTTCCGATTACGGACCGTATACGGAACACAAAAAAACGGCTCGTACACTCGCAAAGAAAACATTTGTGTGAACTAGACCTTACCATAACTTGTTAACCCCGTCTCACCCTGTGACATTTTAATACATCATGGGAACTATGTAGTTCCAGCCAATTGACATAATAGCAGAAGTTGTTCCTGTGTGGTCGCTGTGGGAGGCCAGTTTTGACTGAAAACCAGGCTCCAGGCCTGGCTGTTTAATGCCTTGGATGCTGCAAACAATCGCAACCGTAGCATCTAAGGAGTTTAAGAGACGAAAGGGGCTTCCTATGTCAGCACGTTGCAACAAAATTGTGTGGTGCCATTAACAAAGGCCTCCAGGTCAGACATGTGCAGAAGTGTAATAGCACCTATGGCAGAGTCTAATAGTATACTTTTTTCTTTGTATTTCCCGGCCTGACCACGGTCATCTTAAAGGGGTTGTCTCACTTCAGCAAATAGCATTTATTATGTAGAGGAAGTTAGTACAAACCACTTACTAATTTATTGTCATTATCCATATTGCTTCGTTTGGCTGGACTCATTTTTCCACATTTCACATTATACACTGCTCTTTTCCATGGTTATGACCACCCTGTAATCCATCAGTGGTGGCCGTGCTTGCACACTATAGGAAAAAGTGCTGACCTACATATTGGGTGGTTGGTACCGTAAGACTGTTAGGCTAGTGCTTTTTCCTATAGTGTGCGAGCACGACCACCACCACTGATGGATTGTAGGGTGGTCGTAACCATGGAAACTAGCAGTGTATAATGTAATGGAAAAATGAATCTAGCCAGCAAAGGAGGTAATATGGTGAATCACACTACATTAGTAAGTGCCTTGGATTTACTTTCTCTACATAAGAAATGCCACTTGCTGAAGTGAGACAACCCCTTTAAGCCTAATTCACATGTCAGCATACCTCTCAACTTTTTGGACTTGATCTGGCTGGTTAGGCGATAGGGCTGATCTGTCTGGCTAGGCGGGCGTTCCCTTCCTCCCTCTACAGATGGTGAAGCTCCAGGTCTCCAGACACATCAAGCATTGCTCTGCAAATGGCCGTTTGTCCTTCTGTTATGGGACCTTCATCTGTGAGTTCTTTATGTCATAGACTTATGCATCTATGACATCAGCAGCACAGTTGCCATAGTTACTACAGGGGCTTATTATTGATACCTACCTCATGCACTGTGGTCCCAAGTATTAACCCTTTCTTGACTGACTGGAGACTCTACAATATACTTGTCACTAGAAAGGCCCCTAATCACTATAGCATTTAAAGCTGCCCTAACAATAGTAAGTTAGGGAGTGTAATGACAGATTTGAGGTGTAATATGCACACCCATGCCCTCAAGTCCATTTGCTACATCTGAATTTACACAGATTCCAGTGGACTTTTCTTTTGGTGCCAATAAGTAGCGATCGACCAAACTATCACATTAACAAGATTTTAGTATAACCAGTTTCTAATACATTGTCTTTGAAATGACCAATACCTCATCTAAAAAAAATCAGCATGGAAGCTTCCACAAAGAGTACACATTCAAAACGAATAGGAATCAGGATTGGTACAGAGAAGAATTAAGGGGGTCATTTATCAAACTGGTGTAAAGTAGAACTGGCTTAGTTGCCCTCAGCAACCAATCAGATTCCTCATTTCATTTTCCAAAGGGGCTGTCCAAAATGAAAGATAGAATCTGATTGGTTTAATTTATGCTACAGATTTCCACTGTATATTTCACCGTTTGCAATGCGTAGGGTTAGATCTTTGGTAAATCCGCACCGAAATCCACTGTGGAATGTCAGCAAAATCTGCAGTAAAATTTCCAAAATTTCCAAGAAAGGGACCCTGTCACACACAGCCAGGAAAGGGGCAAGTGGCCGACGTTGGGCTGCTCTCTCCTTTCACTCCGCTCTTTTCGGATGTGACAGTTTTTATATGGATATGCTGTTAATGGGCAGATATTTTACCGCGCAGGTTTTGTCTATCAATCTGAAACAGTTGGTTTCCAACCACATATTTACTATGCTTTTCTGTGCTTCTATAGGAACTCAACTTTATGGATTAAACACACAGCAGCCATAGCATCACCAAAATTTATGATGTAGCGACCAAGCAGGTTCAATCACCAACCACACAGAGACGGTTACAACAGTCTTCCTATCTGCGTGGAATGCCGGTGGACGCCAGGCTGATAGTTAAGGCAAGAAGCTTTCAGGATACAAGCCCCAGACCAGCGTCCCAGATGGAGAAACCAAGAGTCAACAGAATCAGCTGAATCTGGGAGGCTGTGTGGTGATAGGAACATCTATTTTTTGATCCAATTCAATTATGCTAATACCAGATGTTGGGTCAACTGGGCCATTGTGGTATTGTTTAATAAGTTAAGCACCGATCTTCACACAATCAAATCACTTAATCCCATGGAAATGTATGGAGGTCTAGAGATAAAGGGCCAGATTTATCATTAGCTCAAGTCAGAATAATGGAGTGAAAAAGTCGCAAATTTTTGCGCACTCGCTTAAAATGCGCAAAAATTTGCGACTTTTATTGGCTCTTCGTTCATCACTACACCCGGGACCCCCGCCGATCATCTGTTTGAGAAGGCAGTAGTGCCACAGCTTTCTCTCAGCTTTCCCTAGGTCATGTGACATCACATTCATTGGTCACATGGCCTAGGCGCAGCTCTATACAATGTACAGCGCTCTGATTGGTAAACTGTGAGAAGGTCTGTTGCATTCTCAAACAGCTGATCAGCGAGGGTCCCGGATGTCAGACCACCACTGATCAGATATTGATGACCTATCCAGAGGATAGGTCATCAGTATAAAACTCCCAGAAAACCACTTTAATGTGTGAAGGCTGACTCAAGGAGGAAGATGTTGAGCCAGACTGGAATTATCAGATATACAACTACATTAGGCATATTAATCCTAACATCTCCTTTTAGAGATGGATTGCACAAGGGATTAAATCATTAGTTGATATACAGTATGTACTAATTTAGTTATATACCTTTAAAAGGGTATTGCGGTAGGAAAAAGTTATCAGATCAGGTTGGTGGGGGTACTACCAGTGGGACCCCCACCAATCACACGAACAGGGCCCTGTACCCCCGGCAAGCCCCCTGCTGCTCCCCTAAAATGACCTGCGCGGCCGGTCGCACAAGCGCACGGCCGCTCCATTCATTTCTGTGGGTGTTCCGGAGATAGCCAAGCACTGTACTCGCCTATCTCCGGAACTTCCATAGAAATGGATAGAGCAGGATAACTTTCACCTACCGGAATACCACTTTGAGAAGTTTTAGCCAAAGGCCTCTGATTTGTTAGCATATCTTCAGATAAAGGGCTTAAACTGGGCATTCCATGGCTGGTTTCATGATCCTCCCATCAATTGGTCCAGCAATTTCATTAATTCCTCTTATTAAAAATGTGATATAGCAATATATATGTTAAATTAAAAATATCAATGTTGAATACCCTGAAGCACAAAAACACTTTGATATTGATTCATCCAAACAAAACTAAATAAAAAAAATTTAAAAAAAGGAGGACAAAATTTTCTTTGGCCAAAAACACTTGTCTCACTTCAGCAAATGGCATTTATCATGTAGAGAAATTTAATACAAGGCAATTACTAATGTATTGTTATTGTCCATATTGCCTCCTTTGCTGTCTTGATTCATTTTTCAGTCACATTGTACACTGCTCATTTCCATGGTTACGACCACCCTGTAATCCAGCAGTGGTGGTCGTGCTTACACAATATAGGAAAAGGCACTGGCCTATGTGCACTCCCACAGTCCTGGCCACCAGGTGGTGAGGTGACAGGTTCTCTTTAAGTTCTGTTAAAATTAAGGGGCACATTTATTAGGACCGGCGTTTTAGACGCCGGTCATAATAAAAGCCTGTAGCTATCGGGGTATCCGCCTAAGTTATGAAGAGGCGCATGCCTCTGCATAACTTCAGCGCATCCACTTTCTACGCCTAAAAGAGCAACTAAGCATTGACCCGCCATCTGCGCCTGAAATAAGCCTAATTTAGGAGTATTTCAGTATAGTAAATGACCCCCTAAATCTGTGCAGCCGGTCTATCCATTCTGACAGCTCCCTGACCGAATGTAGCTGCTTGCAGAATCTTTATATGTAATGTACATTCCAGGGGCATAGCAAGTAACCGTGGGGCTTCATAGCAAAATTGACTTGGGCCCCACTCTATCACGACCACCTTCTGCAGCAATTCCAGTACATGAATTTTATGATTATTATGGTCTCCCTGATGCACAAGGATAATGTAAAAGTTGAAGTGACTTTATTGTACAAATTGTAGATAATTTACACAGTTATGTCACAAAATAGCAATAATGCACACAGTGATGTCACTAGTAGGAGAATATACACGAATAGGTCATTGCATAGGAATGACACACATAGAAAGGTCATCATGTATCCCTTCTCTATGTTGAGAAGGGGCAATACAGGGTGGCCCACGAAAAAGTAGACAGTCTCCAGCAATAGTATGACAAAATGAATGAGCAAGTGGATTGTTTTTTTAATAACCCACATGCCACACGATGCAGAAAGTGGTCCCCATTTATATCTATGCATTTTTGGGCACGTCGGATTATGTCGGATGATACTACTTGTAATGTTGCGGATAGTGTTTGTGATATTTGCCTTCAGTTCATCCAGGGATGTGGATTGTTAGCGGACATTTTGTGTTTTGAATTTCCTAACAGATAAAAATTGCATGAGGACAAGTCTGAGGAACGTGGTGGCCATAACCCCTTGCTCACAGTTTGCTCCTACATCAACAGTTCATGAATCCGTGCCAGTGAGGTGTGGCATGTTGTCCCATCTTGTTGGAAAGAGCAGGACATTTTTGTTTCTGCAGCATTACTGCTGTAGAGCTGCAAGCAGTATCGGCCAACATAATCCGATGTGCCCAAAGATGCATAGACCGGAACAGGGACCACTTTCAGTATCTTTTGTGACTTGTGGGTAATTAAAAAAATAACAATCCACTTGCTCATTCATCTTGTCATACTATGGCTGGAGGTGGGCTACTTTTTCGTGTCCCACCCTGTATACAAGATAGGGGTAAACGTGGGGCCCAACAGTCATTATTTGCTGCACCTTATGTCTGAATGAAAATGCATTTCTGGTATTTTACAGTAGAAACCCATACTCTTCAAAAAGTCTCCCAAGGTGTCCAGACCTAATTTATTTATTTATTTTATGCATTTATATAGCGCTGCTATATACCACAGCTTTTACAGACATTAGCATCCAACTGTCCTTAATGGGGCTCACAATCTAAGTTCCCTATCAGTATGTCTTTGGAGTGTAGGAGGAAACTGGAGGAAACCCACACAAGCACAGGGAGAACATACAAACTCCATGCAGATGTTGTTATTGGTCAGATTCGAACCTAGGACCCCAGCACTGCAAGGCACCAGTGCCAACAAGTGAGCCACCGTGCTGCCCACTCATGGCGTAGCCTTAATAAAAATTAATGATGCCCTCTATCTCTATGAACGTATCTATGCTTCAAGAGGGACAACTGATTATTTCCTTAACCCCTTAAGGACATAGGACGTACCGGTACGCCCTATTTCCCGAGTCCTAAAGGACCAAGGACGTACCGGTACGTCCTGACTTAAAATCGGAATTCCGGCGCCGCGGGGGTTAATCGGAACGGGACGCCGGCTGAAATCATTCAGCCGGCATCCCGTATCAACGCAGGGGGGGGGGTCATTTGACCCCCCGTATCGGCGATCGCAGAAAACCACAGGTCAATTCAGACCTGCGGTTTTCTGCGTTTCCGGTCCATTCGGGTGTCCTGTGACCCGATGAACCGGAAAAAGACTGCGATCGGTGGCATAATTATACACCACCTATCGCAGTCCGAGGATTTGGAGAGGCGGTGCTGGCCCTGGTGCTGAACACTGCTGTCCAGGGTGCTGATTGGTGCAGGGGAGAGAGGCGCGAGATTCAAACTTCCTGCGCTCCTCTCTCCCCTCCTCTTCCTGTCCAGCACCCTGACCATGCAGCATCGTCCAGCACCAGCTCCTGCGTCCCCCTAATCGGCATCCATCACCCTCCTGCACCCATCGCCACCCAGGTAGGTTAGGGTCAGTGAGGGAGAGGCACCGTTAGGCAGAGAAAGAAGGGAAAAGTAAGTTAGGAAAAAAAAAAAGAAAAAGTACTTTTATTCCAAACTTCCATCTATCCATCTAACCCTAACCCAGACCCCCCCTGCCACTTGCCCCCCTCCCCCACCAGCCTCCCCCCTCCTCATCACCACTTTTTTTTTTCTGCGTGCGCTGACTGGCCGGCACTTTTTAGCGTCCGTCCACTGTTAGCGCATCGCCCGCCCCACCACCCCACCGACCGCTGATCAGCGTTGTACCACTGATCAGCAAGTGTTAACTTTTTTTTTTCCTAACACTTGCCCTTTTTTTTTTGCCTTTTTTAGTGCGCGAACACCCTCTGCCCCCACACACACGCACATATAATAAAGGTTTACACACACGCACACCTACACGCACACACACCCATGGCCCGCCGGATGTTCTCGGCCGAGGAGGCATACGCCCAGATTGCCTCAGACTCTGAGAGCCCCAGTGAGGATGAGGATGACCCCACATTCCTTTTATCATCCGCATCCTCCTCATCATCATCGGATGACGATGAGCCACCAAGGCGGCGGAGACGCCGCCAGGCGGAGCCAGGGGCCCCACATGCTAGGGATCCTGTGGCCCACCCTAGTATGAGCCGCCCTGGGGTTCGTACTGGTTTCCCGGCCCACCAAATAAGTCCACCGGAGCCCCCTGCCGATGAACTTAGTTGGTGTCCCCCAGTGGACTTTGAGCCTGAGATTCCGGATTTTGCTGGCAATCCTGGAATCCAGATTCCCACAGTGGGGTTTACTGAAATAGACTATTTTTTTTTTTTTTTCAGTAACCCACTGGTGAATTTGATGGTGGAGCAGACGAATCTGTACGCCCAACAGTTCGTAGCTCAAAACCCAGGCTCAGTTTTGGCTAGACCCGGTGGCTGGACGCCGGTCAGTGCAGCCGAAATGAGGACATTTTGGGGCCTCGTGCTGCATATGGGTCTAGTCCAAAAACCCAGTGTCAGGCAATACTGGAGTGGGGACGTCCTATACCAGACCCCACTGTACAGTATGGTCATGACACGTACACGGTTTGAGGCCATCCGGAAATGTCTGCATTATTCCGATAATGCAGCATGTCCACCCCGAGGTGATCCTGCCTATGACCGGCTGTATAAGATACGGCCGGTCATCGATCACTTTGGGGCCAAATTCATGGAGGCCTACGTACCTGGAAGAGAGGTCGCGGTTGATGAGTCTCTCGTTGCGTTCAAAGGGAGACTCAGTTTCCGCCAATACATTCCCACAAAGCGGGCGAGGTATGGCGTGAAGCTATACAAAATTTGTGAGAGTACCTCAGGGTACACTTACAAATTTCGTGTGTACGAGGGGCGAGATTCCCGGATTCAACCCCCAGAATGTCCCCCCACTCTGGGTGTTAGCGGGAAACTCGTGTGGGACCTTATGTACCCACTTCTGGATAATGGATACCACTTGTACGTGGATAACTTTTATACCAGCATTCCCTTGTTCAGGTCCCTTGCCGCCAGATCCACGTTCGCTTGTGGGACCGTGCGGAAAAATCAATGCGGCCTCCCTGCCTACCCCCTCCAGGTACCTATCCCCAGGGGTGAGACCCGTGCCCTTACCAGTGGAAACCTGTTGCTGGTCAGGTATAAGGACAAGAGGGATGTCCTTATGCTGTCCACAATCCACGGTAACAGCACCACCCCAGTCTCTGTGCGAGGTACCGCGGCAACGGTCCTCAAGCCCGATTGTATCGTCGACTACAATCGGTATATGGGAGGAGTTGATCTCTCTGATCAAATCCTCACACCATATAACGCCATGCGCAAAACCCGGGCATGGTACAAAAAAGTTGCGGTCTACTTGGTACAGGTTGCCATGTACAACTCTTTTGTACTATCCCGAAGCGCTGGCAGCACAGGGACATTCCTCCAATTCTATGAGGCAGTCCTCAAGGACCTGATCTTTTCGGACCGGGAAAGAGCAGGCCGGAGTACCTCGGGAACTGGAGGCGCCCGGATCGTCCCTGGCCAACACTTTCCAGGTGTGGTCCCCCATACTGGAAAGAAGGGACGAACCCAAAAAAAGTGCAGAGTGTGTCACAAGAGGGGGATACGGAAGGACACCACTACTCAATGTGACACGTGCCCCGATCATCCGGGCCTCTGCATTATCAATTGCTTCAGGGAGTATCACACTTCCATGGAGTACTAAATTTTTATAATCCCCAATAGTCCACTAGAGAACATAAAACACTATGGCTCTCAGACTTTGGAGACACGGAAACAATTTTTCTTTCCCCAAAAAATATTAGTTTTAGTGCAGGCATCCTCAAACTGCGGCCCTCCAGATGTTGTAAAACTATAACTCCCAGCATGCCCAGACAACCTACAGCCATCAGCAGGGCATGGTGGGAATTGTAGTTTTACAACATCTGGAGGGCCGCAGTTTTAGGATGCCTGCTTAGTGTCTCCAAAGTCTGAGAGCCATACATATTGGGCATCGTAGTGTGCGTAAAAGTCGTCGCTATAAAAATAACTTTTGACCAAACGCCTCGGATGAACGGTGTTAAAAATATAAAATAAAAACTGTGCCAAAACACCCATTTTTGGGCAAAATTTCAATTTGAATCCATTTTGCCGGTAATAAAGCAAGGGTTAACAGCCAAACAAAACTAAATATTTATTGCCCCGATTCTGTAGTTTGCAGAAACACCCCATATGTGGTCGTAAATGGCTATATAGCTGCACGGCAGGGCATAGAACGAAGGGAACTCCATACGGTTTCTGGAAGGCAGATTTTGATGGACAGTTTTTTTTTTTACACCATGTCCCATTAGAAGCCCCCCCTGATGTAGCCTAGACTAGAAACTCCAAAAAAAGTGACCCCATCTAAGAAACTACACCCCTCAAGGTATTCAAAAGTTACTTTACAAACTATGTTAACCCTTTAAGTGTTCCACAAAACTAAATAGCGAATGTAGAAACAATTTTAGAATTTTTTTGTTACATTGTCTCAAAATAGAGTAAAATAGAGCAACCAAAAATCTAATTTACCCCAAAAATAGTCCCAAAACAACAACCACCTTATACCGTAGTTTCCTAGATGGGGTCACTTTTATGGAGTTTCTACTCTAGGTGTGCATCAGGGGGCTTGAAAAGGTACATGGTGTAAATAAACCAGTCCAGCAAAATCTGCCTTCCAAAAACCATATGGTGTTCCCCTTCTTCTATGTCCTGCCCTTTAGCCAAATAGTAGTTTACGACCACATATGGGGTGTTTCTGCAAACTACAGAATCAGGGCAACCCATTTTGAGTGTTGTTTGGCAGTTAACCCTTGTTTTACTCCTGGAAAAAATTGATTATATTGGAAAATTTTCCAAAAAATAGAAATGTCTAAATTGTTTCTCCATCTGCCATTAACTCTTGTGGAACACCTAAAGGGTTAACAAAGTTTGTAAACCCAGTTTTGAATACCTTGAGGGGTGTACTTTCTTAGATGGAGTCACTTTTTTGAAATTTCTATTCTAGGGGTGCAACAGGGGGCTTCAAATGGGACATGGTATAAACAAAACCAGTCCTGCCAAATCTGCCTTCCAAAACCCATATGGTGTTCCCCTCCTTCTATGTGCTACCGTTCGGCCAAACAGTAGTTTACGACCACATATGGGGTGTTTTTGCAAACTACAGAATCAGGGCAACCCATTTTGAGTGTTGTTTGGCAGTTAACCCTTGTTTTACTCCTGGAAAAAATTGATTATATTGGAAAATTTTCCAAAAAATAGAAATTTCAAAATTGTTTCTCCATCTGCCATTAACTCTTGTGGAACACCTAAAGGGTTAACAAAGTTTGTAAACCCAGTTTTGAATACCTTGAGGGGTGTACTTTCTTAGATGGAGTCACTTTTTTGAAATTTCTATTCTAGGGGTGCAACAGGGGGCTTCAAATGGGACATGGTATAAACAAAACCAGTCCTGCCAAATCTGCCTTCCAAAACCCATATGGTGTTCCCCTCCTTCTATGTGCTACCGTTCGGCCAAACAGTAGTTTACGACCACATATGGGGTGTTTTTGCAAACTACAGAATCAGGGCAACCCATTTTGAGTGTTGTTTGGCAGTTAACCCTTGTTTTACTCCTGGAAAAAATTTATTATATTGGAAAATTTTCCAAAAAATAGAAATTTCAAAATTGTTTCTCCATCTGCCATTAACTCTTGTGGAACACCTAAAGGGTTAACAAAGTTTGTAAACCCAGTTTTGAATACCTTGAGGGGTGTACTTTCTTAGATGGAGTCACTTTTTTGAAATTTCTATTCTAGGGGTGCAACAGGGGGCTTCAAATGGGACATGGTATAAACAAAACCAGTCCTGCCAAATCTGCCTTCCAAAACCCATATGGTGTTCCCCTCCTTCTATGTGCTACTGTTCGGCCAAACAGTAGTTTACGACCACATATTAGGTGTTTTTGCAAACTACAGAATCAGGGCAACCCATTTTGAGTGTTGTTTGGCAGTTAACCCTTGTTTTACTCCTGGAAAAAATTGATTATATTGGAAAATTTTCTAAAAAATAGAAATTTCAAAATAGTTCCTCCATCTGCCATTAACTCTTGTGGAAGACCTAAAGGGTTAATAAAGTTTGAAAAAAACAGTTTTGAATACCTTGAGGGGTGTAGTTTCTAGAATGGGGTCATTTTTGGGAGGTTTCTATTATCTAAGCCTCACAATATGACTTCAAACCTGAACTGGTCCATAAAAAGTGGGATTTTGAAGATTTCTGAAAATTTCAAAATTTGCTTCTAAACTTCTAAGCCTTGTAACATCCCCAAAAAATAAAATATCATTCCCAAAATGCTAAAAACATGAAGTAGACATATGGGGAATGTACAGTCATCACAATTTTTGGGGGTATTACTATGTATTACAGAAGTAGAGAAACTGAAACTTTGAAATTTGCTACTTTTTCAAAAATTTTGGTCAAAATTGTATTTTTTTATGCAAAAAAATTAACTTTTTTGACCCAATTTTAGCAGTGACATGAAGTACAATATGTGACGAAAGAACAGTCTCAGAACGGCCTGGGTAAGTCAAAGCGTTTTAAAGTTATGAGCACTTAAAGTGACACTGGTCAGATTTGCAAAAAATGGCCTGGTCCTTAAGGTGAAAATGAGCACGGTCCTTAAGGGGTTAAGATATGGAAGCTCAAAAACTCTCAGAAGAATCTTGTCACCCACACTTTTAAAAATATGAAGTTCTTAGCACACAATCTGATGACATTGTGTGAGCCCATCTGCCACGTCAAGGCGACCTCATTCAGATAGGTCCCTACACTAAGACTTTTTTTTTTAATAACCTGATTTACATTGATTTGCACAATTAATTTGAAAAGCCAAACTGATAAGCAGTATATTGGTGTTTCTCTATAACAACTGACTACTGTATATAAAATAATGTAAAAGCACACTGCAAGTGATAACACCAGTTACACTCAATATATCCTGTTATATGTATAACGTGTTAGTGTAGGGACCCACCTAAACAAGGAGGGATTACGCACTGCAAAAGGTCTAACAAAACAGATGTGCATTTAATATATGAAATAGAATTCAACCCATGTAATGTTATAACAATATTGATTGCAACTGGTACACCATGCAATGTTTGTATAGTCAGTCACTGCAGAAGAAAAGCTTTTTTGTTTTTGGTGCATGTAACGGAACGCCTAGCACCCCGACCGGGTACCTCCGTTGAATAGATGCTCCTAGTGCTTTCCGAGGACTCCAAGCACTCCACTTGACACCGTACGCCCTGCAGACCCCACGAACCGCCGAAGCTTGGTTGAGGTCTCACCGTCTCCTACCCACGCTGGACCTACGACAAGGCTCCAGGCTGCAGTGGGTGAACCTCTCCTACATCCAGAGAGCAGGAACCAGGAACAAGCTCTTACAAGAGCTAGTAGTTATAGCCAGGGGAGTATAGCAAATCTCCCAGCGTATAGCAATCCCCCGCGTCGATCAGTTACACAAATATCAGCCTCAACATGATAAAGGGTAAAACAGGAACTCACTGTACTTCACGTACAGCCTCTTTTATTTACAAACCAAAAACATAGTACTGCCCACAGGGGTTTGAAATACCACCAATCAATATGTTACAACACATCCCCACAATGCATCATGGTTTCCTCCTCTCTGCCCTGGAAAAACCCGAGAAGTAATCCAATTATCTCTCAGGACAAAGGGGAATGGCCAATACACACGTGGGGACAATGGAACAGACATCACTTACTCAAACATACAATGTCCCACCCTTTACAATACACATAGACATTTAACACATTCCCAGACAGCTCAAGTCTGAGTGCATATTATTAGGTGAATGGCACTCAGACAACATGAATACAATAAAATGAGCTAACTGGGTACCCTCACATAACATACAATACAATTAGACAGATGGTTCTGTCACACATCTCAAAACCCCACATGTCCCCATATGGCTTGGATCTGAGCGCTCAGATGCCACAAACACAGTCAAATCGCCATGGGGTTTAAGTTTTGCATGGGTTGATGAGAGGGCCCATAATCCTGGGGCAAGAGGCTGGTAGCCAGGCCCCTCCAAAACCCAGTGGCGAGGTTGGTTTCGCCTCATATCTCCCCTTCCCAGGGAAGACTAACCAGATACCTGACCTCACGGTCAGTACCTGAGTTAGTCTGGCAGTCCACCCACAACCCAATACTGGACCTGTTGAATTTTGGGGCCTGGCTCTGTTCTGAATGTCCCCAGCTGTAGAGGGGGCATCTGCTACTCCTTGCTTCCTTGTTGCTCTCTAGCTTGGAGCTGTAGGTACTTGGTGGGCAGAGGCCGACTGCGCTCTGCCCCGATGCCAGCTCTTCCGCTGGGGTAGCCTGTGGGAAGTCCGGCTTTGGAGAAGAGGATAGGGGAGGGCAGAGGCCGACTGCGCTCTGCCCAGATGCCAGCGCTTCCGCTGGGGTAGCCTGTGGAAAGTCAGCCTCTGGAGAAGAGGATAGAGGAGGGCAGAGGCCAACTGCGCTCTGCCCAGATGCCAGCGCTTCCGCTGGGGTAGCCTGTGGGGAGTCAGGCTCTGGATAAGAGGATAGAGGAGGCCAGAGGCTGACTGCGCTCTGCCCAGATGCCAGCTCTTCTGCTGGGGTAGCCTGTGGGGAGTCAGGCTCTGGATAAGAGGATAGAGGAGGGCAGAGGCTGAGTGCACTCTGCCCAGATGCCAGCTCTTCTGCTGGGGTAGCCTGTGGGGAGTCAGGCTCTGGATAAGAGGATAGGGGAGGGCAGAGGCTGACTGCGCTCTGCCCAGATGCCAGCTTTTCTGCTGGGGTAGCCTGTGGGGAGTCAGGCTCTGGAGAAGAGGATAGGGGAGGGCAGAGGCTGACTGCGCTCTGCCCAAATGCCAGCTCTTCCGCTGGGGTAGCCTGTGGGGAGTCAGGCTCTGGATAAGAGGATAGAAGAGGGCAGAGGCCAACTGCGCTCTGCCCAGATGCCAGCTCTTCCGCTGGGGTATGGTCAGGGAATCCTATCCCCAGGACCTTGTTGCAGATCGGCTGTGGAGAGGGGAAATCGCTTACCTCCTCCTCCTGGCATTCCTGCAGGGTTGGGGGGGGATCTGAACGGACCGTCCAGCATCTCTGTAGGGCCGGTGGAGAGACCTCGGTCCCATCTCTACCTGCCATCGGGAGGTCTTCCCAGAACCAGTCGATGAAGTTCCCTACTTTGGGAGTTAGTAGGGAAGCAGGGGGTATCGCCGGCAAGTCTTCCCAGTTGTAGGAGGGCAGATCTGGCTCTGCTTGTCGAGTAGGTTGGGGATGAATGGAGCTGAGCAGGTGTTGGTAGGTCTGCTCCAGCTCCCACTCCCTTGTTACCAGGTGGATCATGTCTTTGCTCACCTCCCTTCCATCAGCATAAACATGCATGCCCATCCGGTAGTCGTAGATGTCCCAAAACCTAGACTCCTCCGTGCTGCCAAGATCAATGTCCTGCTCCAAGGCATCCCATAGTAACCCCGGTCCATCATAATCCTCACCCTCGGGTCTGTCGTGCTCAGCCATCCAGGGGGAATGTTGAATGACATGCCACCTTAGGGCCTGGTAAGCGTCCTCTAGCCAAAGCTCCTTACATACCAGGTTCTGGAGCTCTGTTACCCACTCATCCAGGGGCTGCTCTCCCAAGAGACCCATCCGCATCGCCACACACTTCTGTAGCCGCTGCTCATAACTAGAGAGACTCTCACCTCGCCGCCGCTGGGCATTTTCCAGGGCATCATACCAGACTTCCTTTCTGTCTGCATCCCTGTAGTCTGCGGCTGCCTCCTCCTCCTCGTCATAGAACGCTGTCCGAAGACTAGTTGATTCCATCCTGCTGCTGTAGCCAGGGGCGCTGTACGGATACTAGCGTTGCCCTCAATATACTCCACGAACGGTGTCTCTGAGCTGCTTCTCCTCACACTAGGACGCCATCCCACTGCTTGCCACCAAATGTAATGGAACGCCTAGCACCCCGACCGGGTACCTCCGTTGAATAGATGCTCCTAGTGCTTTCCGAGGACTCCAAGCACTCCACTTGACACCGTATGCCCTGCAGACCCCACGAACCGCCGAAGCTTGGTTGAGGTCTCACCGTCTCCTACCCACCCTGGACCTACGACAAGGCTCCAGGCTGCAGTGGGTGAACCTCTCCTACATCCAGAGAGCAGGAACCAGGAACAAGCTCTTACAAGAGCTAGTAGTTATAGCCAGGGGAGTATAGCAAATCTCCCAGCGTATAGCAATCCCCCGCGTCGATCAGTTACCCAAATATCAGCCTCAACATGATAAAGGGTAAAACAGGAACTCACTGTACTTCACGTACAGCCTCTTTTATTTACAAACCAAAAACATAGTACTGCCCACAGGGGTTTGAAATACCACCAATCAATATGTTACAACACATCCCCACAATGCATCATGTTTTCCTCCTCTCTGCCCTGGAAAAACCCGAGAAGTAATCCAATTATCTCTCAGGACAAAGGGGAATGGCCAATACACACGTGGGGACAATGGAACAGACATCACTTACTCAAACATACAATGTCCCACCCTTTACAATACACATAGACATTTAACACATTCCCAGACAGCTCAAGTCTGAGTGCATATTATTAGGTGAATGGCACTCAGACAACATGAATACAATAAAATGAGCTAACTGGGTACCCTCACATAACATACAATACAATTACACAGACAGATGGTTCTGTCACACATCTCAAAACCCCACATGTCCCCATATGGCTTGGATCTGAGCGCTCAGATGCCACAAACACAGTCAAATCGCCATGGGGTTTAAGTTTTGCATGGGTTGATGAGAGGGCCCATAATCCTGGGGCAAGAGGCTGGTAGCCAGGCCCCTCCAAAACCCAGTGGCGAGGTTGGTTTCGCCACAGTGCATTATGTGGCGGAGACCAAGCTTTGATTTTTCTAAAATGTAAAATTTAGAACAGAACTTTTCTCCTATTACTGTGTAACATTTTATGGATATCACGCAGGAAGTGAATTCATACACTATATACACTACACTTAACCTATATACAGACACTATATAAATTACACTGATCCTATATACACACTGCATACATTTACCCTATACATATACTACACTTACCTTTCACATACACTATATACACCACACTTACCCTGTTTTTGCACAGTATATATATACTACATTACACTTACCTGATATTCATACTATATAGACTACACTTACCATAAATATACACTAGACTATTCTTACTCTATATATACATTACATAGAAGGAAAAGAGAAGTGTAGCAGCTCTCACCTGCCCTTCCTTTGGTTGTGAGCACGGATGGCCCGTGTCAGGTGCGGGCAGCAAATGCAGAAAGAAGTTGAGAAAAATCCAGCTCCACTTTAAAGGAATGTGCATTTATTCAGCTTGCGGTTAAAAACTCATCCATGAAATACAAAAATTAGCAGACATTTCCAGCCCTTCTTCATGACCTGAAGAAGGGCTGGAAATGTCTCTGGTAGCCCGAAACGTGTAGACAAGACTGCTAATTTTTGTATTTTATGGATGAGTTTTTAACCGCAAGCTGAATAAATGCACATTCCTTTAAAGTGGAGCTGGATTTATCTCAACTTCTTTCTGCATACATTACATAGAGTACATGTAACCCTAAATATACACTATATACATTATACTTGCCTTATACATACACTATATACGGTACACATACGTTATACACTAAATATTAACGACACTCACCCTATACAAGCACTATATACACGATATATACACTATATACTCTACACATACTCAATATACAGACTAAGTATAAAGATTACAACTATATACACACTACAGAGACTACACTATACATATACTATATACACTACATTAATCCTATATGCTGACACTATATAGATTACTTATCATATATACACACACTATATACACTACACTAACCTTTTTTACAGGCATTAAATAGATTACACTTATCCTATAAGCGCACTATATAGATTACACCTATCCTATGTAAACACTATTTAGACTACACTTACCTTACCCATAAACTGTATACACTACACCTACCCTATGCGCACACTATATACACCATACATACACTATATATACTACGCTTACCCTATATACAGGCACTTTATAGATTAATTATCCTATATACACACACACTATATACACTACACATACCATATGTAACACTATAATGACTACACATGTCATATACATACACTAAACTTACCCCATATACAGAAACTATATAACTTACATATATCCTATACATACAATATATACATTGCACTTACCCCACATATAATATATATATATATATATATATATATACTACACATACCCTATATACAGATAATATATAAATTAAACAACACTTACCCTGTACAAACACTATATACACTATACATTTACTATATACTCTACACATACCCAATATACAGACTAACTATAAAGATTACACTTATCTTCTATATAAAACTTAAAGACTACAGTTATCCTATATATACACTACATAGACTACACTATATATATGCTATATACAGTACACTTACCCTATATATAAACTATATACACTACATTTATCCTATATGCAGACACTATATAGATTGCTTATTCTATATAAACGCTAAATATACTACACTTACCTTATATGCAGACATTTATTATAGTTACCATATACATACACTATATACACTACACTTACACTATATACAGACACTATATAGATTACAATTATCCTACACACATGCGCTATATACTCTACGGTTATCCTATATACACACTATTACACTACACCTTATTCATACGCTATATACACTTACCCTATATTCAGACTAACTATAAAGATTATACCTGTCCTATATACACAACATAAAGGCAACACTTATCCTATCCTGTGGTCCGTGAGAAGGTTCTCTGTGAAGACTGCGGAGACTGAAGATTGTGTCTGAATTAAAAAGAAAACATGACATAAATATTGGAGCAGTTGTTGGACTCTTTAACACATACTGTCTATCAGGATGGACCCCGTGTCTCAATCTTGTATCAAACAACGAGTGACCCCGAAGTCCATTGTAACTTGTCACACCTCACCTTTCATTTGCTAAGTGAACTGGACAACTGCAACTCACTCATTTCCAACATTCTGTCATTTTCTGTGATTTTGTTGATGTCGTCACATAAAAAAATGTACATGTAGTCTCAGCCCAATGGAGATTCTTAAAGGGTTGCAAAAAGAAGTATAAAAAGTATTCCCAAATCGTGCACCGAGATCCTCATTAGCATATTCATTAAGATATCTCTGCAACAGCAATTTGGGCAATTTGGGTAATAAAAGTATCAAGCATATTTATATTTTTTATTCACATAGCTGTATCAGGGCTTGTCTTTTGCAGTACAAGATGTACTTTCTAATGGCGCCGTTTATAGTTGCATACAATGTGAATGGGAAGCGGAAACAAATTTCAAATGGGGTGGAATTATAAAAAAATAAACAATTCTGCAACATTTATATTAGTTTTTTTAACACCGTTTCCTATGCATTAAAACCGACCAATTATTTTTATTCTTGGTCATTACGATTACATTAGTCCCAGGTGCCTGCAGTTTAAAACAGAAGGCACCCGATATTTATATGACTGTGCCTGTACTAATAGAGCAAGATTTGCATTTAAGGGTTCAATCCAAAAAAGCTGGTTTCACAAGCTAAGGCCTCATGCACACGACCGTGACGTTTTTTGCGGTCCTCAAACCGCAGATCCGCAAAAAACGGAAGCCGCCCGTGTCGCCTTCCGCAATTTGCGGAACGGAACGGGCGCCGGCAATATAAATGCCTATAACAACGGTCGTGTGCATGAGGCCTAAAGCCGCAATGCATATGAAGAACCTAACTTACAGGCAACTACATGAGATGAGTTTAAAGATGCAAAGAATTTTCACATTTTAAGTCTTCATTCACACAGTCAGTGTTTGGTCAGTGATTTCCATCAGTGATTGTGAGCCAAAACCAGGAGTGGATCCTACACAGACATAAGGTAGAAGGGAAAGATCTGCGCCTGTTCTGTGTTTTGGACCCGTAACTTGGTTTTGGCTCAAAATCACTGATGGAAATCACTGACCAAACACTGACTGTGCCAATAAGGCCCTAATGCAATCATCTGCAGTGTCTTTATACTTCACCGTTCTTTAGGTAACTTCACCACAAGTGTTGTAGACCTGACCAAAAGTCCTATTTTCCCTAGACACATAATAAACCGTTCAAATTTAGGGAAAACGCTAAACATCTTACCCTATTTTATTGTATTTATTGTAGCTTACTAAAAAACACACCAGTGTTATACGGAGATATCCCGCACCTTAATATAACAGTTAGATATATCTCAGTATCTTACCCCAGAAATCCCACCGTGAGCAGTGGGCGTAAAAGCAGCTCCTCCGGGTGTCTCCGAAATTCATCACTAACCATAAAATCAGTTTCATCTCCCAAGGAGCCAACTGATGATTTTTAGATTCAAGCCGACCAACAGCTGTTTACTACAGTTGCCATGGTGATGTCAACATCAGAGTTAAAGGGGACATTACCTTCCTGATCACTTTTTCTTTTCAAATACTAATCTTGATGAATTCCTGCACTTATGTCAAGTGTGAATAAAATCCAATAATCCTGATTTTTTTTTAAGTAGTGGCAATCTCCAACGGGATCTTAGTGCTGGAGTGCCTGTTAGGCCAGGTTCACATCACCGTTTAGCTTTCCGTTCTTCTGTATTTTAAGCATCCGTTATGCTCAGTTATGCACGTGTTGCATCCTTTTTAGCCATTTCCGTCTGGGATCCGTTATTTTAGAGGGAAAAAAATCCTACATTTTTTTAAGTCTAAAATAACGGAAATGGCTAAAACGAAGGCAACGTGTGCATAACAGATGCTTAAAATACGCCTTTGGTCCAGCCGTATACAGGTAGGAGCACGTGACACTCACACCTCATATAAAGGGACATTTTAGGCCACCCTTTACCACTCGGCTGTTCCTACACCTGGGACGCGACATAGAGGGCCCTGTGGCTCGGCCGCCCATTGCATATACTCACCTCATCCACTTGCACACAAAGAGACAGTAACTCCTCTTTTTTTTTTTTCCTTTCGAATTATTTTATTAAATGAAAGTGTACAACAGCTTAACTATACACACACTGAAATTTAAAAGGAAAAAATAAAGTCTCATATTACACCATGATCCTGGCTAGTTTTGAACCGTTCAGAAATCTTAAAAAAAAAAGCTTCACGTTACCTGTAACTTAAAAATTGAACATTATAAAAAAGGAATGCTCCTCTTTTGATTAAAGAGGATCTGTCGCGCTGGGAGCGTGCGATGACGTCATCACGCTGAGCGCCGATCCTTCGGCAGGTCCTTTTCATTCAATAGAGGAGCAAGAGGATGAGGTGAGTATATATATTTTTTCTTCTTTTTTTTGCTGAAATGAAACATTACAGCAGGGAGCCACTATGGGGCATTATTACTGCAGGGGTCACTATGGCAAACATTATGGGCCACCATGGGGAACATTAGTACTGCTAATGACCACTATGGGAGACATTATTTCTGCCGGGGGGCACTATGGGGGATATTATTAATGCTGGGGGCCACTATGGGGGACATTATTACTGCTGGGGGGTATTATGTACACTGAGGGCACTGCAGGGGTTGGGATCTTTGTTTAAAAGAAAAAAGCCATTTTTAACAGCCGTGAATAACAGGGCATTAAAAACGGACAGACAGACAAAAAATGGATGCACAAATGGTTGGAAAATGGCCACGAAAAACTGACAGTGTGCCTTAAGCCTCATTTACACATCCGTGCTTAAATCTGTGAAAAGGAGGTCAGTGATGCCGCCATGAAGATATCTGTGAAGGATCCATGTGTGGTCCGTGTGTGCATATTTTGCTGTCCGTGTGTCATCCGTGTTTCACTGACACAGCACAGCGGAAAAATAATTTTCAAAGCATCTCTCCCTAATGATCCCTGAAACCCTGTTGGATCCGTGTCGCATTCGTGGTTTTCACGGATACATAGACTATAATGGGCATGATGGATGGACGGACAAAGTAGAGCATTTATCCGTGCTGAAAACACAGACCCACGGACCGTGCTAAAACTCTGATGTGTGAATACACACATTAAAATGAATGAGGACGTGAGCTGTCCGTGGAGAACATGTACAGCGCACATACTTGGAACACTGAGGTGTGAATGAGGTTTTATAGAGCTTAGAGCGTTTAGGATTGTACGGTAACAGAATTCAGACATGTCGGTTCAGCATGTTAGGGATCAGCTCCCTGAAAAGATTGCACTGAAAGGCTCAATAGCCTTGTGTCATTTCCACTAATTAGTAGCTACAGTAGATGCATTTCTCCAGTGTGGAAATGGGGCAGTTTTTTCCTTTGTAACTAAAATGTATTTCACACTTCCACTAGGTGGCAGCAATGTACTGGTTACCTTTTCATATGACAGAAAACACAACACAGGTGTGAATACAGCCTTAGGCCTAGTTCACACGAACGTATGGCTTTTATAGTTTTTTGCTGTCCGTTTTTCACGGATCCGTTGTTCCGTTTTTGAGTTCCGTTGTGTTTCCGTTTCCTTTCCGTTTTTACGTTCCGTTTTTCCGTATGCCATGTACAGTATACAGTAATTACATAGAAAAAATTGGGCTGGGCATAACATTTTCAATAGATGGTTCATCAAAAACGGAACGGATACGGAAGACATACGGATGCATTTCCGTATGTGTTCCGTTTTTTTTTGCGGAGCCATTGACTTGAATGGAGCCACGGAACGTGATTTTTCAGGCCAAATATAGGACATGTTCTATCTTTGAAAGGAACGGAAATACGGAAACGGAATGCTTACGGAACACATTCCGTATACGGAACACAAAAAAACGGCCCGTACACTCGCAAAAAAGACGTTTGTGTGAACTAGACCTTACCATAACTTGTTAACCCCTTCTCACCCTGTGACATTTTAATACATCATGGGAACTATGTAGTTCCAGCCAATTGACATAATAGCAGAAGTTGTTCCTGTGTGGTCGCTGTGGGAGGCCAGTTTTGACTGAAAACCAGGCTCCAGGCCTGGCTGTTTAATGCCTTGGATGCTGCAAACAATAGCAACCGTAGCATCTAAGGAGTTTAAGAGACGAAAGGGGCTTCCTATGTCAGCACGTTGCAACAAAATTGTGTGGTGCCATTTACAAAGGCCTCCAGGTCAGACATGTGCAGAAGTGTAATAGCACCTATGGCAGAGTATAGCATTTATTATGTAGAGGAAGTTAGTACAAACCACTTACTAATTTATTGTCATTATCCATATTGCTTCGTTTGGCTGGACTCATTTTTCCACATTTCACATTATACACTGCTCTTTTCCATGGTTATGACCACCCTGAAATCCATCAGTGGTGGCCGTGCTTGCACACTATAGGAAAAAGTGCTGACCTACATATTTGGTGGTTGGTAACGTAAGACCTAACATAGGCTAGTGCTTTTTCCTATAGTGTGCGAGCACGACCACCACCACTGATGGATTGTAGGGTGGACGTAACCATGGAAACTAGCAGTGTATAATGTAATGGAAAAATGAATCTAGCCAGCAAAGGAGGCAATATGGTGAATCACACTACATTAGTAAGTGCCTTGTATTTACTTTCTCTACATAAGAAATGCCACTTGCTGAAGTGAGACAACCCCTTTAAGCCTAATTCACATGTCAGCATGCCTCTCAACTTTTTAGACTTGATCTGGCTGGTTAGGCGATAGGGCTGATCTGTCTGGCTAGGGGGGCGTCCCCTTCCTCCCTCTACAGATGGTGAAGCTCCAGGTCTCCAGACACATCAAGCATTGCTCTGCAAATGACCGTTTGTCCTTCTGTTATGGGACCTTTATCTGTGGGTTCTTTATGTCATAGACTTATGCATCTATGACATCAGCAGCACAGTTGCCATAGTTACTACAGGGGCTTATTATTGATACCTACCTCATGCACTGTGGTCCCAAGTATTAACCCTTTCTTGACTGACTGGAGACTCTACAATATACTTGTCACTAGAAAGGCCCCTAATCACTATGGCATTTAAAAGCTGCCCTACCAATAGTAAGTTAGGGAGTCTAATGACAGATTTGAGGTGTAATATGCACACCCATGCCCTCAAGTCCATTTGCTACATCTGAATTTACACAGATTCCAGTGGACTTTTCTTTTGGTGCCAATAAGTAGCGATCGACCAAACTATCACATTAACAAGATTTTAGTATAACCAGTTTCTTATACATTGTCTTTGAAATGACCAATACCTCATCTAAAAAAAATCAGCATGGAAGCTTCCACAAAGAGTACTGTCACTACCAGAGCTTTGGGACGTTCTCACAGCTCTGTTTCTCCACCCCTGTGATGATGTCACTACTAGAGCTGGGAGGAGTTCTCACTACTCTGTTTACTTTTGGTTTCTTTCACCACAGCTGTCCTTCATGTGTTTGATTTCCCTCTCTTTATATCACCCCTCCTCCTATGATAGGATGTGGATTATAGTTCTCACTTCAGTTGTAGCTCTGGCTTTAGTTTCTTCACTTGTAGCTATCAGTTCACTGGACCTGTGTTCTGCTGCAGCTAGCACTCCGGATATTGCCAGCCTGTCCTTGGATCCGTCTTCTCTGCGGCTGCAACATCTTCAGCTAAGTGTGCAGACATTGTTGTGTTCCTGTTTATTTTCTGACTGGATCTGAGGTGGCCACGGTTCCCTCCATATACTGAGTAGGGCACTGGTGGCCGTGCCCCTTCCACTAATGTAGGGGTTACAGGGGTCATTAGTCTTAGGCACGTGGGCATGCCTCGTTCCGCCATTTGGATCCGGGCATGTGCTTTAGCAGAATAGGGAGAGCGTTGAGGGTCGGACAGGGGTCACC
The DNA here is from genome assembly GCF_905171765.1 of Bufo bufo. NCBI lineage: Eukaryota > Metazoa > Chordata > Amphibia > Anura > Bufonidae > Bufo > Bufo bufo. The sequence goes on from NC_053393.1 coordinate 314,236,184, forward strand.
CTTTATCCTCCCTAGTTCTGGGTCCAGTCAGTAGCTCTGTACTGTGTATTACTATTGTTGCTCACATACACCCGTGACATTATAATCCACCAAAACCGTCCTTTTTTGACATGGATCCGCTTTCTGACCTGGTTGACCGCATGCAGGGTCTTTCTTTGGAAGTAGCGGATCTCCGTCAATCTATGACCCAGCTTCAAGCATTGGGCCCTGCTCCGGCTCAATGAGTCTGTTGCGAGCCCAAGGTCTCACTTCCGGAGACGTTCTCCGGGGGCAGTGAGAATTTTGTTCGTTTCAGAGAGGCATGCAAACTCCATTTTTGCTTGTGTCCTCACTCTTCTGGTAATCAAGAGCAGAGGGTGAGGATTGTCATCTCCCTGCTCAGGGGTAATGCTCAGACTTGGGCTTTTTCGCTGCCATCAGGGGATCCCTCCCTTCGATCCGTGGAGGGATTTTTTTGTGGCCCTGGGGCAGATTTTTGATGACCCGGATCGTGTTGCTCTGGCCGAATCTAACCTACGTGTTTTATGCCAGAACAAACGGTCTGCGGAGCTTTATTGTTCTGAATTTCGGAGATGGGCAGCTGATTCGGGTTGGAATGATGCTGCACTCCGGAGTCAGTTCTGTCATGGTCTCTCGGAGAGATTAAAAGATGCGTTTGCTTTCCATGAGAGACCAACGTCCTTAGAGTCTGCCATGTCATTGGCGGTACGCCTTGACAGGCGTCTAAGAGAAAGAAACGAGACCTCTCTGTCCAGCCATTGTCAGTCTAGGGGCAGTGGTGCGGACTCATTCAGTGTGCAGGGGCCTCATCCTGTTTCGCTCCCCTCTGAGGAGGAGCCCATGCAGCTAGCTCGACTTGCCCCTGATAAAAGAGGATTTAGTCCTCAGAGTATGGTCTGTTTTTGTTGTGGGGGCATAGGTCATTTGGCAAATGTTTGTCCGTCTAGGAGATTCTTGAACCGTACTAAGAGCGATAATAAGAGAAAAATCTCAAAAGGTAAATCATCAAGTTCTGCTTCATCTGCTACTTTGGGCAAAGTTGATGTAGGATTTGATGCTTTTCCTCTGACCTGCAGTTCCCGTTTTCTCCTGTCTGCCAGGGTGGCGCTAGAGAGCAAAGTCATTTCTTGTGAGATTTTTGTCGATAGTGGAGCGGCCGTCAATCTTATTGACACTCAATTTGTAGCCATGCATGGTTTTCAGGTTTGCACATTAGATAAAGATATACCTGTTTTTGCTATTGACTCTGCTCCACTCTCACAGAGATCTCTGAAGGGCATTGTTCACAATATCCGGCTAGCTGTAGGTGACACTCATGTGGAGGATATATCTTGTTTTGTCCTTAACGGATTGCCGTCTCCTCTAGTTTTGGGGTTACCCTGGCTCACTAGACATAACCCCACTATTGATTGGCAAGGAAGGCAAATAAATGAGTGGAGTGATTTTTGTAGAGAGAATTGTCTCACAGCGACTTTTGCAGAGGTGTCTACTAAAACGGTGCCATCATTTCTCTCTGATTTCTCGGACGTGTTTTCCGAGAGCGGTGTTCAGGAGCTACCTCCTCACCGGGAGTTTGACTGTCCCATTAACCTCATTCCCGGCGCCAAGCTGCCAAAAGCACGCCTCTACAATCTCTCACAACCGGAAAGAATCGCTATGCGAACTTACATCTCCGAGAGTCTCGAAAAGGGGCATATTCGTCCCTCAAAGTCACCTGTGGCCGCGGGGTTTTTTTTGTTAAAAAGAAAGATGGCTCTCTGAGACCTTGCCTAGATTTTAGGGAGCTGAACCGTATCACGATTCGCGATCCCTATCCCCTTCCTCTGATCCCGGACCTCTTCAATCAAATTGTTGGGGCCAAGGTGTTTTCCAAATTGGATTTGAGAGGCGCGTACAACCTGGTCAGGGTCAGAGAGGGGGATGAATGGAAAACAGCCTTTAATACCCCTGACGGGCATTTCGAGAATCTCGTTATGCCTTTCGGCCTGATGAATGCTCCGGCCGTCTTTCAGCATTTTGTTAATAGTATTTTCTATCATTTAATGGGGAAATTTGTATTGGTGTATCTTGATGATATTTTGATTTTTTTCCCCTGATGTTCAGACCCATCAGGATCATCTTTTTCAGGTTCTGCAGATTCTGCGGGAAAATAAATTGTACGCCAAGCTGGAGAAATGTCTTTTTATGGTATCGGAGATTCAATTTCTGGGTTTTCTCCTCTCTGCTTCTGGTTTTCGCATGGATCCCGAGAAGGTCCGTGCTGTACTTGAGTGGGAGCTTCCTGAGAATCAGAAGGCATTGATGCGCTTTCTGGGTTTTGCGAACTATTACAGAAAGTTCATTTTGAATTATTCCTCTGTTGTCAAACCCCTCACTGACATGACAAAAAAGGGGGCGGATTTTTCCTCTTGGTCGGAGGAGGCGCTTGCAGCCTTTTCTAAGATTAAAGAGAATTTTGCGTCTGCTCCCGTCTTGGTGCATCCCGATGTTTCCTTACCCTTTATTGTTGAGGTGGATGCTTCCGAGGTGGGTGTGGGTGCGGTTTTGTCCCAGGGCCCTTCCCCTGCCAAGTGGCGACCCTGTGCCTTTTTCTCTAAAAAACTCTCCCCGGCAGAGAGAAACTATGATGTGGGAGATAGGGAGTTGTTGGCCATCAAGTTGGCTTTCGAGGAATGGCGCCATTGGTTGGAGGGGGCCAGGCACCCTATCACCGTTTTTACCGACCATAAGAATCTGGCATACTTGGAGTCGACCAGGCGTATGAATCCGAGACAGGCCAGATGGTCTCTGTTCTTCTCCAGATTCAATTTTGTTGTTACATTCCGACCTGGGATAAAAAATGTGAAGGCTGATGCTCTCTCTCACTGTTTTCCAGGAGGAGGAGGAAACTCCGAGGACCCGGGTCCCATTTTGGCGGAGGGGGTAGTTGTTTCTGCTCTATATTCCGATTTGGAGGCCGAGGTCCAGGCTGCCCAGACTGAGACACCTGCCCGTTGTCCTTCTGGGAAGTTGTTCGTGCCTACTGAGCTACGTCACAAACTCTTTAAGGAGCATCATGATACGGTTCTTGCTGGTCACCCCGGGAGTAGAGCCACGGTGGATCTCATTGCTCGGAGATTTTTGTGGCCGGCTCTTCGTAAGTCGGTGGAGGGTTTTGTGGCTGCTTGTGAGACGTGCGCTCGCGCTAAGGTCCCTCGTTCACGGCCTTCAGGTTCCCTTCTCCCGTTACCCATTCCTTCCCGTCCTTGGACACACCTGTCCATGGACTTTCTCATGGATCTTCCTCGTTCCTCGGGGAAGTCGGTGATCCTGGTGGTGGTGGACCGTTTTAGCAAGATGGCTCATTTCGTACCTTTCCCTGGTTTACCCAATGCTAAAACGTTGGCGCAAGCTTTTGTCGACCATATTGTTAAATTGCACGGCATTCCCTCTGATATTGTTTCCGATAGAGGCACGCAGTTTGTGTCCAGGTTCTGGAAGGCTTTCTGTTCTCGCCTGGGGGTTCGGCTGTCCTTCTCTTCTGCTTTTCATCCGCAGTCGAATGGTCAGACTGAGCGCCTCAATCAGAATCTGGAGACATATTTGCGCTGTTTTGTGGCAGAGAACCAGGAGGATTGGTGTTCATTTCTCCCTCTTGCTGAGTTTGCTCTGAACAACCGTCGTCAGGAATCTTCTGATAAGTCACCATTCTTTGGTGCATATGGGTTCCATCCGCAGTTTGGGACATTCTCGGGAGGGGCTCTTTCTGGTTTACCTGAGGAGGAGAGATTTTCCTCGTCTTTGTCTACCATTTGGCAAAAGATTCAGAGTAATCTTAAAAAGATGAGTGAGAGGTATAAGCGTGTGGCTGATAAGAGACGTGTGCCTGGTCCGGACCTGAATGTGGGTGATCTGGTGTGGTTGTCTACTAGAAACATTAAGTTGAAGGTTCCCTCCTGGAAATTGGGTCCCAAGTTTATTGGGCCTTATAAAATCTTGTCAGTCATCAATCCTGTTGCCTTCCGTCTTGATCTTCCACGGGTTTGGAAGATACATAATGTATTTCACAGATCTCTCTTAAAACCATATGTCCAGCCCACGGTGCCCTCCTCTTTGCCTCCTCCTCCGATTTTGGTTGATGGCAATCTGGAGTTTGAGGTTTCCAGAATTGTGGACTCTCGCATGGTCCGCGGTTCTCTTCAGTACCTCGTTCATTGGAAGGGTTATGGTCCTGAGGAGAGGATGTGGGTTCCGGTGTCGGAAATTAAAGCCACTCGCCTCATCAGGGCATTTCATAGGGCTCATCCTGAGAAGGTGGGTCCTGGGTGTCTGGAGACCACCCGTAGAGGGGGGGGTACTGTCACTACCAGAGCTTTGGGACGTTCTCACAGCTCTGTTTCTCCACCCCTGTGATGATGTCACTACTAGAGCTGGGAGGAGTTCTCACTACTCTGTTTACTTTTGGTTTCTTTCACCACAGCTGTCCTTCATGTGTTTGATTTCCCTCTCTTTATATCACCCCTCCTCCTATGATAGGATGTGGATTATAGTTCTCACTTCAGTTGTAGCTCTGGCTTTAGTTTCTTCACTTGTAGCTATCAGTTCACTGGACCTGTGTTCTGCTGCAGCTAGCACTCCGGATATTGCCAGCCTGTCCTCGGATCCGTCTTCTCTGCGGCTGCAACATCTTCAGCTAAGTGTGCAGACATTGTTGTGTTCCTGTTTATTTTCTGACTGGATCTGAGGTGGCCACGGTTCCCTCCATATACTGAGTAGGGCACTGGTGGCCGTGCCCCTTCCACTAATGTAGGGGTTACAGGGGTCATTAGTCTTAGGCACGTGGGCATGCCTCGTTCCGCCATTTGGATCCGGGCATGTGTTTTAGCAGAATAGGGAGAGCGTTGAGGGTCGGACAGGGGTCAACCTTTATCCTCCCTAGTTCTGGGTCCAGTCAGTAGCTCTGTACTGTGTATTACTATTGTTGCTCACATACACCCATGACAAGTACACATTCAAAACGAATAGGAATCAGGATTGGTACAGAGAAGAATTAAGGGGGTCATTTATCAAACTGGTGTAAAGTAGAACTGGCTTAGTTGCCCATAGCAACCAATCAGATTCCTCATTTCATTTTCCAAAGGGGCTGTCCAAAATAAAAGATAGAATCTGGTTGGTTTAATTTATGCTACAGATTTCCACTGTATATTTCACCGTTTGCAATGCGTAGGGTTCGATCTTTGGTAAATCCGCACCGAAATCCACTGTGGAATGTCAGCAAAATCTGCAGTAAAATTTCCAAGAAAGGGACCCTGTCACACACAGCCAGGAAAGGGGCAAGTGGCCGACGTTGGGCTGCTCTCTCCTTTCACTCCGCTCTTTTCGGATGTGACATTTTTGATATGGATATGCCGTTAATAGGCAGATATTTTACCCAGCAGGTTTTGTCTATCAATCTGAAACAGTTGCTTCCCAACCACATATTTACTATGCTTTTCTGTGCTTCTATAGGAACTCGACTTTATGGATTAAACACACAGCAGCCATAGCATCACCAAAATTTATGATGCAGCGACCAAGCAGGTTCAATCACCAACCACACAGAGACGGTTACAACAGTCTTCCTATCTGCGTGACATGCCGGTGGACGCCAGGCTGATAGTTAAGGCAAGAAGCTTTCAGGATACAAGCCCCAGACCAATGTCCCAGATGGAGGAACCAAGAGTCAACAGAATCAGCTGAATCTGGGAGGCTGTGTGGTGATAGAAACATCTATTTTTTTTATCCAATTCAATTATGCTAATACCAGATGTTGGGTCAACTGGGCCATTGTGGCATTGTTTAATAAGATAAGCACCAATCTTCACACAAGCAAATCACTTAATCCCATGGAAATGTATGGAGGTCTAGAGATAAAGGGACAGATTTATCATTAGCTCCAGTCAGAATAATGGAGTGAAAAAGTCGCAAATTTTTGCGCAATCGCTTAAACTGCGCAAACATTTGCGACTTTCATTGGCTCTTCGTTCATCACTACACCCGGGACCCCCGCCGATCATCTGTTTGAGAAGGCAGTAGTGCCACAGCTTTCTCTCAGCTTTCCCTAGGCCATGTGACATCACATTCATTGGTCACATGGCCTAGGCGCAGCTCTATACGATGTACATCGCTCCGATTGGTAAACTGTGAGAAGGTCTGTTGCATTCTCAAACAGCTGATCAGCGAGGGTCCCGGATGTCAGACCACCACTGATCAGATATTGATGACCTATCCAGAGGATAGGTCATCAGTATAAAACTCCCAGAAAACCACTTTAATGTGTGAAGGCTGACTCAAGTAGGAAGATGTTGAGCCAGACTGGAATTATCAGATATACAACTACATTAGGCATATTAATCCTAACATCTCCTTTTAGAGATGGATTGCACAAGGGATTAAATCATTAGTTGATATACAATATCAGGTTGGTGGGGGTACTACCAGTGGGACCCCCACCAATCACAAGAACAGGGCCCTGTACCCCCGGCAAGCCCCCTGCTGCTCCCCTGAAATGACCTGCGCGGCCGGTCGCACAAGCGCACGGCCGCTCCATTCATTTCTGTGGGTGTTCCGGAGATAGCCAAGCACTGTACTCGCCTATCTCCGGAACTTCCATAGAAATGGATAGAGCAGGATAACTTTCACCTACCGGAATACCACTTTGAGAAGTTTTAGCCAAAGGCCTCTGATTTGTTAGCATATCTTCAGATAAAGGGCTTGTTCACACAAACGTGCCGTGTTTTGCGGTCCTCAAATTGCGGATCCGCAAAACACGGTTGGTCCTTTATAGAAATGCCTATTCTTGTCAGCAAAACGGACAAGAATAGGACATGATATATAATTTTTGCAGGTCGGAACGGAGCAATGGATGCGGACAGCACACGGAGTGTCTTGGCGCTAACATCGACCTGTAAGGCTGAGTTCATACTTGAGTTATTTGTTCAGTTTTGGCCCCGTAGCTGTCCAAATAAGTGAAGTGTGCAGTGATTCTAAGAGTGATGCCTGTCATCTGCATGTCATACGAACTCACAGTATTATTTCACTACCAAAGCAAACTCCATATGTGTGCAACTGCAAGGCACAGTGTTCTACACCACTATAAAGGCTCTCTGCAGCCAGGAAATAGCATTTTTTTTTACGTAATTCGGAAATTTTTTCAAACAAATTTGGCGAAACGGCAAATCGAATTTTTGAAAGATTCACTCATCTCTAGATGCCAGGGGAGAAAGGTCAGCCTTTCAAATGGGAGACTATTTTGTTGTTTTTCAGTCTTCTGGACTCACAAAGGAGTGTCTTCGACTCCTATACACTGGGCATTCCATGGCTGGTTTCATGATCCTCCCATCAATTGGTCCAGCAATTTCATTCATTCCTCTTATTAAAAATGTGATATAGCAATATATATGTTAAATTAAAAATATCAATGTTGAATACCCTGAAGCACAAAAACACTTTGATATTGATTCATCCAAACAAAACTAAATAAAAAAAATAAAAAAAAGGAGGACAAAATTTTCTTTGGGCCAAAACACTTGTCTCACTTCAGCAAATGGCATTTATCATGTAGAGAAATTGAATACAAGGCAATTACTAATGTATTGTTATTGTCCATATTGCCTCCTTTGCTGTCTTGATTCATTTTTCAGTCACATTGTACACTGCTCATTTCCATGGTTACGACCACCCTGTAATCCAGCAGTGGTGGTCGTGCTTACACAATATAGGAAAAGGCACTGGCCTATGTGCACTCCCACAGTCCTGGCCACCAGGTGGTGAGGTGACAGGTTCTCTTTAAGTTCTGTTGAAATTAAGGGGCACATTTATTAGGACCGGCGTTTTAGACGCTGGTCATAATAAAAGCCTGTAGCTGGCGGGGTATCCGCCTAAGTTATGAAGAGGCGCATGCCTCTGCATAACTTCAGCGCATCCACTTTCTACGCCTAAAACAGCAACTAAGCATTGACCCGCCATCTGCGCCTGAAATAAGCCTAATTTAGGAGTATTTCAGTATAGTAAATGACCCCCTAAATCTGTGCAGCAGCTCTAGCCATTCTGACAGCTCCCTGACCGAATGTAGCTGCTTGCAGAATCTTTATATGTAATGTACATTCCAGGGGCATAGCAAGTAACCGTGGGGCTTCATAGCAAAATTGACTTGGGCCCCACTCTATCACGACCACCTTCTGCAGCAATTCCAGTACATGAATTTTATGATTATTATGGTCTCCCTGATGCACAAGGATAATGTAAAAGTTGAAGTGACTTTATTGTACATATTGTAGATAATTTACACAGTTATGTCACAAAATAGCAATAATGCACACAGTGATGTCACTATCAGGGGCGGACATACCGCCTGTGCAGCCGGTTCAGCTGCACAGGGGCCCAGCTTGGCAGGGGACCCTCCAATTAAGCTGTCTATGCATCTACAGGACGCACAGACAGCTGATTGTAATGGTGAAGCAGAGAGCCGCACGCTTCACCATTCATCATCACACCATCCAGCATGTAGAAGGGGCCCACCTTACTATCTGACCTCAGTCTCAGGACGTACTGCGTCCGCAGCTCTGAGGAGCAGGAGCAGGGCCAGGGCAGCACATTCCCCCCCCCCCCCCCCCCCATACAGCTCAGTCCTGCTGTGTAGTGGGCAGGGTCAGCCAGGTCTGTGCTGAGCCACTTCACTGTGTCGTAGCTCCGCCTCCGTGTGGTAAGGTCAGTAGCCCCGCCTCCTGATGGTAGCCCAGCCCCCTGGTGGTAGGCCCGCCTACATGCGGTCCTCTCCTAGCGCTTCTGGTGCTTAATGTGTGAGGCCTGCAGCAACTTAGGAGGAAGTGAGTGAGGACCGGAGGCTGCCCCAGTGACCACTGTCTCTGCCAGACACTGAACTTGGCTTGGTATGTTGTTGTTGTTTTTTTTACCCCACCGATCCCACCTGTCCCCCTCTGGCCCTCCTGTGACTGTCCCTTACCCACATACTGTGAGGCTACATTAACAATGTATTTTGCGGTCCGCCTATTGGCAAGATATGTATGCCGTCCATATGCGATCTGTATATTTTTGCAAACCCATTAACTTAAATGGGTCTGCAGTCCGCATTTTGTAGAGAAATATAGGACACGTCACATTTTCCATCTTGTGCAGAACGGACATACAGATGCAGAAAGCACATGGAAGTCATTTGCTTTCCGCATCCGTATGTCTGTTCCGCAAAGGATAGAAAATGTGACATGTCCTATACTGGTCCGCAACATGCAGGCTAGGTAATAGGTCTGCAAAAAAATGCAGATGGCACATGGGCGTCATCCGTAATTTGCAGATCATAAAATACATATGGTCCTTGTCGTGTAAATGGGTTAAAAGTGTTGCCCAGACATGCAGGGGGTCATTTATTAAGACCAGTGTTTTAGACACTGATCTTAATAACCCCTAAACTGGAAGTTGTTCTGCTGATGTTATGAAGAGGCGCCGGCCTCTCCATAACTTCAGCGCATCCAGCGCCAGTGTAAATGCATATCATCCAGACTGAATCCTGACCCGTTCATTTCAATAGGTCTGTGTGAGGAGGCATATGTCTGGCAATAACTACTGTGAGGGGCACATATCTGGCCATAACTACTGTGAGGGGGGCACATATCTGGCATAACTGCTGTGAAGTTGGCACATATCTGGGCATAAATACTGTGAGGTGGCACATAATCTGTCACAATTACTTTGAGGGGGCCCATAATCTGGCATAACTACTGTGAAGGACACATAATCTAGCATAACTACTGTGATGGGCAAATAATCTGGCATAACTACTGTGGTGGGCACGTATCTGGGCATAACTACTGTGAGGGGCACATATCAGGGCATAATTACTGTGAGGGGGGCAGATATCTGGCATAACTACTGCGAGGGGGTACATATCTGTCCATCGCTACTGTGGAGGGGGCACAATGTGGATATTACTACTGTGTGCTGGCACAAAGGGGCAAAAATTACTATGTAGGAGCATTAAGAGGACATTAATACGCACCACAGTATCTGAAGGGTTCCCCCTATCTTTGATGCGACTGATCACCCCTTCCTCTCCCTGTAGCATTAGGGGAAGATGACAAATTGGGGTCCCTACTGCTGCCACACCTCATTGTATTAATCTTTACCTATGGCCTATGTTTATTTCTATATGTGTGGTTGGGGGGCCCAGGCACATTCTTTGCACAGGGGCCCTCTGCTGCCAATGTCCGCCCCTGGTAGGAGAATATACGCGAATAGGTCATTGCATAGGAATGACACACATAGAAAGGTCATCATGTATCCCTTCTCTATGTCGAGAAGGGGCAATACAGGGTGGCCCACGAAAAAGTAGACAGTCTCCAGCAATAGTATGACAAAATGAATGAGCAAGTGGATTGTTTTTTTAATAACCCACATGCCACACGATGCAGAAAGTGGTCCCCATTCATATCTATGCATTTTTGGGCACGTCGGATTATGTCGGCTGATACTACTTGTAATGTTGCGGATAGTGTTTGTGATATTTTCCTTCAGTTCATCCAGGGATGTGGATTGTTAGAGGGCATTTTGTGTTTTGAATTTCCTAACAGATAAAAATTGCATGAGGACAAGTCTGAGGAACGTGGTGGCCATAACCCCTTGCTCACAGTTTGCTCCTACATCAACAGTTCATGAATCCGTGCCAGTGAGGTGTGGCATGTTGTCCCATCTTGTTGGAAAGAGCAGGACATTTTTGTTTCTGCAGCATTACTGCTATAGAGCTGCAAGCAGTATCGGCCAACATAATCCGATGTGCCCAAAGATGCATAGACCGGAACAGGGACCACTTTCAGTATCTTTTGTGACTTGTGGGTAATTAAAAAAAATAACAATCCACTTGCTCATTCATCTTGACATACTATGGCTGGAGGTGGGCTACTTTTTCGTGGGCCACCCTGTATATAAGATAGGGGTAAACGTGGAGCCCAACAGTCATTATTTGCTGCACCTTATGTCTGAATGAAAATGCATTTCTGGTATTTTACAGTAGAAACCCATACTCTTCAAAAAGTCTCCCAAGGTGTCCAGACCTAATTTATTTATTTATTTTATGCATTTATATAGCGCTGCTATATACCGCAGCTCTTTACAGACATTAGCATCCAACTGTCCTTAATGGGGCTCACAATCTAAGTTCCCTATCAGTATGTCTTTGGAGTGTAGGAGGAAACTGGAGGAAACCCACACAAGCACAGGGAGAACATACAAACTCCATGCAGATGTTGTTATTGGTCAGATTCGAACCTAGGACCCCAGCACTGCAAGGCACCAGTGCCAACAAGTGAGCCACCGTGCTGCCCACTCATGGCGTAGCCTTAATAAAAATAAATGATGCCCTCTATCTCTATGAACGTATCTATGCTTCAAGAGGGACAACTGATTAATTCCTTAAGATATGGAAGCTCAAAAACTCTCAGAAGAATCTTGTCACCCACACTTTTAAAAATAGGAGGTTCTTAGCACACAATCTGATGACATTGTGTGAGCCCATCTGCCACGTCAAGGCGACCTCATTCAGATAGGTCCCTACACTAAGACTCTTTTTTTTTTAATAACCTGATTTACACTGATTTGCACTATTAATTTGAAAAGCCAAACTGATAAGCAGTATATTGGTGTTTCTCTATAACAACTGACTACTGTATATAAAATAATGTAAAAGCACACTGCAAGTGATAACACCAGTTACACTCAATATATCCTGTTATATGTATAACGTGTTAGTGTAGGGACCCACCTAAACAAGGAGGGATTAAGCACTGCAAAAGGGCTAACAAATTTAGACTACACTTACCTTACACATAAACTGTATACACTACACTTACCCTATACGCACACTATATACACCATACATACACTATATATATACTACACTTACCCTATATACAGGCACTTTATAGATTAATTATCCTATATACACACACACTATATACACTACACATACCGTATGTAACACTATAATGACTACACATGTCATATACATACACTAAACTTACCCCATATACAGAAACTATATAACTTACACATATCCTATACATACAATATATACATTGCACTTACCCCACATATAATATATATATATATATATACATATACTACACATACCCTATATACAGATAATATATAAATTAAACAACACTTACCCTGTACAAACACTATATACACTATACATTTACTATATACTCTACACATACCCAATATACAGACTAACTATAAAGATTACACTTATCTTATATATAAAACTTAAAGACTACAGTTATCCTATATATACACTACATAGACTACACTATATATATGCTATATACAGTACACTTACCCTATATATAAACTATATACACTACATTTATCCTATATGCAGACACTATATAGATTGCTTATTCTATATAAACGCTAAATATACTACACTTACCTTATATGCAGACATTTATTATAGTTACCATATACATACACTATATACACTACACTTACACTATATACAGACACTATATAGATTACAATTATCCTACACACATGCGCTATATACACTACGGTTATCCTATATACACACTATTACACTACACCTTATTCATACGCTATATACACTTACCCTATATTCAGACTAACTATAAAGATTATACCTGTCCTATATACACAACATAAAGGC